>NC_034414.1:55453279-55753279 GCF_002078875.1 Numida meleagris | reverse complement strand
ATATGTACCACTAAATTAACCTCAAAAGCTGGCTATGACAGCAGAATGTCCATGGTAATTGTTTTTGTTGGCGCGTGGCTTCAATATTAACTCATCGATCTAACACGAGTCTCTGTGCTCAGAATACTGGTCTGGTAATGTTTTTTACTTTTTCATGCAATCATGGAAAAAATATGTTTCTGCTCGAAGCAGTTGTCAAACAAGCTTCTTTCATCGACAATCAGACACAGGGCAGCTGAGTAAGGCTGTTTAGTCTAGAATAAATACTCGAGAGATTACAAGGTCGCTGTAGGAAATGTAATTATACCATTTATTCCAGAATAGTCTTTTTGTAGTGTGGGCTTGTAGAACACTAAACCATGCTGTTTATTAAAATGCATGTAATATAAAAAAAAAATAATAAATCAGAGCCTTAACATATGGAACGAAGAACTAACTGTCTGGCAAACTGTACTACAGTTGCCTAGTCAATATTTAAAATGGCTTCAAAAATCAGTGTGGTAGCATTGCTTTCACTGCTGATAATTAGTAGGAGGCAAACCCTGAGCCCTCTCTGCAGGTGTAGAGGCAACGCTGCTAAGTAGGCAGCTGAAAGAGCATCAAGCAAAACGGTCTGATGATGGATTGCGATGTGACAGGAGGCATCCTGCAGATAAATGCACTGTTTTCTGCACTCTTTTGTGCTTCACCAAATCAAAGCCTTTTTATTACCAGCCTCTTACATACCTGATGGTCTGTGATCTGTACTAGTTTTTATATGAAAGCCCTTTGCTGCTTTCATCTTTCCCTTCATCCCCTACATTGTTATCACTTTCTGTATGTGGTTCTTTGGTGACTTAGATGTCCACAGACTTCACTCCTTACTTGTTCTCCATTTGCTTAGAAAAACTTATTTTTTGTGGAAGTTATTTTTAGCTCTTTCATTGCATCTCTGAAATTGTGGTAAGTTTGAGGTCACTATTTTTTGTGCTCGGTGTTTATCTTTACTTTGTTTTTCCTTCCTTGTTTCTCCTGCACTACATTGTGTGGCCTTTTTGAGTCCTTCCTCTGACTCCTAAGCCAGATATATTGGGAACTGTGCAAGTTACCACAAGAAAAATGATATGTTTTGCATGGACAAGAGTGATCTTTCCTGCAACAGGAGAGCGTCAGTGCCCTCGGCTTTTGTAGCTCTTTCCAGGACAGAGCCACAAAATACTTTCTTGAAGACCAGTGATAAACTGCAAGAGGAATACCTTAGTGATAAGGAGCAAGAAGAGCACAGTCATTTGGAAGATGGATGGAGAGTATGGGAGGGCAAGGCTTGATAATTTGCTGAAGAGTGAGGGAAGAACCACCTCGCTTGATCGACATCTGAGAATCACTCTTGCTTTGCACTCCATCATAAGTAATGACAAGGAGTTGTTCTGGGGGAACCTAAGCAAACACTGCTATGGCTTTCTGAAGGGCCTGTTTGGATAGACTAATCTTCTAAATTAATTATTTAGTCTCAGATGTAGTTGAAGCACAAAGGTGAGGAGCATCCTGTTTTGAATTTGCCCTCTAAGGCGTTTATAAAAATCCAAGTAAAAATGCAAGAAGGATGTCTGAAAAGCAGAAGGAGTCGTCTTCCTAGACCCCTCAGCACTATTGTTTCAAGAGGGATGAGTAGTGGATAATGAAAGTAACTGAGACCAAGAGAGACAGGCAGAAAAACAGACCCACAAAAGAGGAAAATAAACCCAGTAATAATGCATTTTCTTGACTCCAGTGCTGATAAACATAGTTGTAATGCAGTCTTCCAAACAAAAATTATTTGCTCAAGTATCAGATGGCTAAAAAGATAATTAATTACAAGTTTCCTGAAATGGCAGAGAGACACACAAGGGAGTTGCATTAAGATTCAAGCAGCATTTCAAGCTGTTGCTCGTGATTCTTCTTTAACCTTGCTACAGATAACTTTGATCCAGCATTATTCTTGATGGGAGGTGTTTCTCACAGTGATCACAAGTCAACAATGTTTAAAGTTTATCTGAAGGGTGCAAAGAAGTTGGAGTGAAGAATCTCTTCACAGAGGAGGATGCCGCTTGCCAAAGTCAGTAATCTAGTTCATTAAATTGATTCTATGTATTTGAACTGATTTCACACCCGATACGATGGAGGGCAAGAATTTTAAGGGTTGGGATGGTAATCTCTGTTTTCTTTTTTAAAATGACCCTGATGACCCCCAGATTAGATCACGCCGGAGAAACACTTTGGGTAAGTGGAACTGGAGAAATTCACTGAGAGTTAATGGTGTTGAATGTCTGCTTTCTTCATTTTTTTTCTGGTTTCCTTTGAAAAAAAATTAATGCAAGTCTTACAGACCCATACAAACTGGGGGGCTTAGTTTGTGTCTCCCTCCATTACAGCAGTTTTTGCATCTGTTCACTGATTTCAGTCAGTGCAGCGCAGCAGAAATTTCAAGGGTAACTAGGCCCCAAGCTGCTGCACAAAAAGAAGTGGTTGGATCTGGAGGGGTGACCCTAAAAGTGTGTCTGCTGACAAAAAGGCTGCACAGTGAGATCAGAACTTGTTGTACATCCAAGAAGTTGCATGGGAGTGAGACACCCCATAAATGTTTTGCCTGCTGAAGAACAGCTTCGGTCAGAGCTTGCAAGCAAGCATAGGAGCAAACTGTTGGAAGTCAGGCTGCGTGAGTCGTGGTGCTTATGGCACTTCTTAAAAAGAAAGGAGAGGAAAACTGAAGCTCTTTGGATCTTTGGAATTGGAAGCTGTCCAAGGGCAGGTAAAAGCTTATTAGCTCAGATGTATTTTGTATTTAGAGACTTGTCTGCTGGGGCAAAGGGCAGAAGAGGAACCCAAGGCTTTGAAAAACCAGCAGCCAACCAAAAAGCTCACGGATGTTCTTAGCTTTGTGTTTCAGATACCTTTGATTCATCATGGACACTAATGACATGAGGTGCCATGAATTCAGAGTCTCTTAAATGCCAGTGTTTGCAGTACAGGGATATAATCTATGGGAACTCAAAATATTAGTCATTTATAAGCATCTACTGCTTTTATTTCAAATCACAGAATCTGATCAAGTCAGCCTCTGTGTTCCAAGAATGAAGTGTTACTTGGTTACCTGACACCCACTCATGTGCTGTGTTACCCAGTAAGCTCACTGGTGATGCTAAAGTTGGCTCGTGGTGTGGTTGCAGTGATTTGCCTTGGCCAGTAGACTCCATAACATGGCCAGGGAGGTTGTGCCTTGAGCCCTGAGCACGCAGCAATCTTCTGAAGACTGGTGGTACTAAACATACAGCTTCAGAAATGCTTGTTAACTCAGCATTTTTGAAAATAAGCCTTTTCTTTTTTTCCTCGGGGTTAGGGTCATGCTCTGTGGCTTTTTTTTTTTCAATTTTTTTTTTTCTGTGGGGCTGCTTACAGTGGGTTGAGGAAAGTACCTGCAATTAAGTTCGTTGGCTGGAGTTTATATATACACATTTAGGAGCTGATTTTCATCGTTTTGTTTTCTGAAGCTTTGGTCATAGTAAGTTGAGATCTGTTCTAGGTAAACAAACCATGCAGTGTCAGTCTTCCAGAAAGAGCTGAGTTGTTCACTTCTCATTCTTCAAAATTGAGGCATTCAAGTTAGGCCATGTTTCTAATAATGAAACAGCAGTTTGAACGTAATCATACTTCACAGATGAACTATTGCTCAGGCTTGAAGGTAACACCACCGTATTTTTGTTTCTTTACCTAACTGGTATTAAATGTAAAAACATAAATCCTTTCCAGTGGGAGAGGAGAAGGGGAGATGGTTTTCATTTGGCATAATTTCCTGTGAGACGAAGTTCTAAACAAGGCCCATATTTACACAAGACAATACAGTTTTACATGTACTAGTGTATCCAGCACATTTTAAAATTGTTTAGCCAGCCCCAGGTATTTAATACTTTCACAATAAATGTGTTTAATAAAAGTAGATGAAGTTTGAAATAATTTTTGAATAATTTTACAGTAGAAACACCAGTTAAATCAACTCCGTTGCAGTAATAAATGTCACAAAAACAATTAATTATACATGCTTGCCACTGCAAAATCAATTGTGTAACTGTTCTTTTAAAACTGACTTTTACATTACTAAATCCTAAACACTACACTTCTGTAACTTGTCAGAATCAGGTTTTGGTTAATAGATATTTTCAGTGATGTAATGGGAACTTCTGGCATGGAGTCAGAATATAATGGACTGTGATTAATGTTTTAATAAGCACTTTTCTTCTACTTATGATGCAGCAGTGAAATGGTTTCCTGCTTAGATTGATAGAACAGCAGGTGTGCGTACTTGTTTTTTCTTTAAGTTTTTCAGTTCCTCTGCTTGAAAATATTTAATGTTTTTCCTCGAGTCGAACTCTGCTCATTTGGGTTTCTCAGTTTGTTTGTTTTAAATCCAGCTGTTGCTGATATTTGTCATTTGGAAGTGGAGGGTGCCTTGGAAACCTTTTCAGTACTTAAAATGATTGCTGTACGAAAGAGGAAGCTCATTTGTTTTAAAAAATAGTTTTGATGTATTGATATTCTCTTCACTGAAAGGATGTGTTTAGAAATAGTGTTGGAGTAATTCAAAAGTGTGTGAGAACCAAGTATGGTGTTGAAAATATTAGCAGGTTAGATTTATTATTTAAGTTGACATAATGTGCATGCTACATGCTTGGTTACTTTTGCGCTGGAAGGGATTGTGTTTTTCTATATCTTAAATATTTCTGCAAAAAAAAAAAAGTCCATTTTAGTCATTCTTTGTAATGACCCATCCATACAGATTTGTCAGCACAGCTTTTTTGGTAGGAATCCAAACTGCTGCTGTCCGGATGGAACAGCAGTTTTCCTCTAAGCCAGGTGAGCATGTTCCCTACGCTTTAAATGCCTTCCAGATGCCAGGTGGTGGTTGCTGTCTGCGTAACACAAAGCACAGGGACTGCCTTGTTGAGTTTGAAGTAGTCTTTTCTTCCTTTCTCCTCTGCCCTTGCAGGTAGTTGCTGACAATATGCAGCCGTTTGAGAGGGATAGGGCAGCTAACTAGGATTTGTCAGCTACCTAAAGGGCAGCCAGGTCAGGCTGCTGTTGGTGACATCCCTGAATAGCTTCTGTTCTAAATCATAGCATGGCAGTGGCCATTGGCAGCACATTATGGTGTCAGATTTGCAGGGAGAGGTGGCTAATCCCTTGCTCCTTGCCTCCTGATACCTCTTCAGCTTCCCAAGTGCAGATATATGGGCAAGGTAGCTCTGGGGCTGTGCTGCAGAGAGCTGTGCTGAGGATGTACTAGGGAGAAGATGCAGTGACCTTTTTCATAGGGGCAGAGTGTCCTTCCTGGGAAAGGGGCTGGGAAATGCTCATAGCATGGAGAGAGGCTGTGTGGTAGCGAGGCACGTACCTGTGCTGAGGAGTCAGGAGAAGGGAGCCTCCTTGGAGATCTGATTCTAAAGCTGCCTGGACATGGACCTGGGTACCCTGCTCTGGGTGGTCCTGCTGGAGCAGGAATTAGGCCAGATGGACTCGGAGGTCCTGCTAATATAAACCATTTGGTGAGAAATGGTGTAAAGAGACAGTCCCATGTCTTGGGTATGGGTGGCTTTAGTCCATCGGGCATGACTCCAGGCACTTCTGCTGTCTCATTTCAAAATGGCAGGTGAGCCTTTCTGGAAGGGCAGAAAAGAAGCTGTGGTCCTGGCTCTAGAACAGTGACTCTTTTCTCTGCAGTCTGTTGACATTGGTTGGGATTCAAGATAAGAGACAGTTTCTCCATCTTTTATCTTTTCGTTCCCCACTCCCCTCTTGGGAATCTTATTGATCCCTTTATTATTAGGAGTGTTAATCTACATTATGATTTTTCTATCGACTTTGGAAAAATGTGGATATTAGCATATTCATGTTTTTAGTATTTACTGAGGGTAATACTGAGTATTTCCCAGAGAGCCTCTATGCATTGGTTGTATGCCAACTTTGCATACTGGGGCAGCATCTGCCTTGAATAAAGTATTTGCATTTCCTCTTTTTGCTACCACTGCATTTCAGTTCTCCCTTAAAAAAAGATTCAGAGGTGACTGCTGGCTGCTATCTTTATTTCCTGATACTCTTCCAGAAGTCATGAGGAAATGCTCATGAATAAAGCCAAAATAAATCTACACTTCTTCTCCCCTTCCGGTCGTTAGAAGCTTCCCTCTCTCCTCCTCCTCTTTTCACATTTAGGCCTTGATCGATTGGGCAGACTTCTTTGCTCTGTGGTCATTGATTCTGTTAATTGTCAAAAAATATTCCAAAAATGAGAGAGGAGAGCTGCGCTCTGAGGCCATCTCAAAACTTGGAAGCGGAAAGGCTCTGCTGTTCCAGACTCTTCAGTGTGCAGTTAATTTTGGAATGAAAAGCCCTACAGATACTGAGTCTGTGAACAACCAGAAATGAGGAAAGAAAGTTCTGCCATTATTTTTTCTTATTCCGTGATGTAGGTGCGTCCTGCTTTTTTTTCTCACCAGGAGAGAAGCAAAGTCAGTAGGTATTGTTGAGAAGCTGAAAGTAAAATACAAGAGTTTGCTTTCAAGTCCACTGTGAATGAGAGGGTACATTGACTAGAGGAGTCCAGGCTATTGGAGCCTTCTTGATCTTCTGGCTTTTGAGTAAAGTAGTCATCAGCATGACTGTTCGTTGGGGTAAGAGGTAGGCCAGGTTACTGGGGATGGGGCTTTCCTGGGAACAGTTGCTGCTGGTTGACTTTCCCACATTTCAAGGCAGAAATGTTGAAAAACTGACTGGAGCTGTCTACTCAGATCAACTGCCCACCTGTACCGTGGTAGCAGGTCTTGTAGGCTGAGGCTTCTAGATCAGAATCTGCCCCTAAAAGGAAAGTCAGTGCCTTTTAGTACTATTTTTATCCCCTTAGAAAAATATTTCATGAAGATACATTTGTGGAGATGTAGGTGCTATTTCATACTTTCCTCATGCACGTATGCACCTCTTGTCTCAGTGGGAATGGTGGTGGAATGCTGCAGTTTATTTCAAATGTTAGTCTGTGCCCAGCAGCCCTGCTCAGGAATGGCAATGGCAACAGAGGCTTTGCACCAAACCTCAGGAGAACTGATTTCACCACTGCGTTGCTCTTTGTAAGCTTGAGGTTACCAAGGTCAAATATTCACTAAAATCTAGGGTAGTTGCATGTCTGAGCTCCTTGTGGGCTGTCCATTGACTTTTCCACTGGTGCTTTGGTTCATTATCTGCAAAACTGGAAAACCTGTTTTGGAATATCAGTGTTAGGCACAGGGAAGTGCTAATTACAGCAGAGGAGACCACGTAAGCAGGAATGACTGAGTGGAGGTGATAACACAGGCTACTGGTATTTTCAAAGAATAGGGAATGCTGTATTTTGGACTGCTTTGAAGGATGGTTAGTTGCAACAAACCCCAGAATTTTGTTGATTCATGACTTATATTTTGTTTTTATTCAGCATTTTTTGCCCTTTCTGAGGGCTCCAGCAGCTGAAACAGCACAGCCTTGCCACACAGCAGTTTCAGCTGAGTCTGGTGTTTGAAATGGCAACACTGCTAAATGTTTGTGACTTGGTTTTAGAAGAGCATTTGAGCTGCCAATTTCCTTAAGAAAGCAAAAACAATATGTAAAGCAAGAAATACAAATAAAGGAGAGGCTCTAAAATACTTTTGATGTTTTAAAAAACCACAGCAGAACAAAGCAGAAAAGAACCCAAAAAACAACACGCTAAACAAAAAAGGTTCAGAAGACACGCTAAATTTAGCAAACTTTTTTGGAGTCATAGGAGAAATAGTAATTTGGAGTAATAGGAAAACAACATCTAAATAAACACGTACTCCTGGATTCCCTTCACCTTTTTTCCTTTCCGCTTTCTTCCAACCCTAATTCATTGATTACCTTTTCTCTTAATGAGCTGTTTCCAAAAGTTTTGCTTTTCCTCTGGCGAAAGGTTTGGCTGCTACCAGTGGAGCAGCTGCCACATATTGGGGGAAGCAGAGGGAGGAGGAGAGCTCCCCAAAAAGCTCCGCTTCCTGGCAAAGTGCTGACGAAACTGCAGTGGCACTGTTGATTTCCCGCAAGAAGAGAGTTGACCTTAGGGCACTGAGAATAACTGCCTTGGGAGCGTGCTCCGTGCACCGAGAAGAGCTGTAATTCCTGCTGGTATTACTTCATATGTAGAAATGTGTGTAGGTGCGTATATGTACGTGTGTATATCATTTTACATTTCCAAAATAATATCTCATTGCCATTACTGCTGTTGCGTTATTAGGTGTTTCTGTAGGCATGTAAATACATTAACTGTTTTAGCAGCTACAGATTAAGATAGGTGTCTTGCCCCAGAAGAGAGGAGCTAACGCTTGCTGTAGAACTTCATACAGAAGAACAGTTTGAGCACTGAATAGACAAAGGTTATATTTTCTGGGGCAGCTAATTGAATGAGGAGTCTGTCTTGCTGGTTTTAATGAACTTGAGGCTCTGACTTGATTTGAAAAACATACTAGCTAAGGGTAGTAAGAGCAGAGGATGAAAGGTGTTGGAGACATGGTGTTAGTATAAAAGGATGTGTTGGTGCATGGGGCTGAGCGTGCTGTTTGGGAAAGTGCTTGCAGAGCAGCAAAGGCAGAGGAGTAGATGGGCCATACTGGGAGAGGGATCAGATAGGTTCCTGTCACAGATTCCTGTATAGCCTTTGTTAAGTCAGGTATGCCAATTTCTTCAAAGGCAGTTGAGCACCAAATGCCTTCGGATTTTGGCTTCAGTCCTTAGGTAAATCTTTCTCTCTCTACCTTTCCATGCTTGGCACTACTTTGTATATGTACCCACCTCCAAGGCTGCAGGAATAACTAGAGCTCAGGTTTTGTGAGTTGTCTACTGCTACCTCTGTTGTTTCCAGTATTAATTCATTTATGTACAGCTGTGTCTTGTGTGATCTATGTTTGTTGCTCCTAGCTGCGTGACCTTTGCTATTCACGTGTCTCTAGTTGGAAGAAGTCAGTGTTAGGAAGCACTATGGACTGGTCTGAAGAATTCATCTATTTTCTCAGCCCCCTCAGATTTTGTGACAGCTGCACATTTTACAAGCAGTGATTTTTATATTTTCTTTCAAATAGTAGATGAAAGCTGTTGAGTATCACTGAGATAAAACGAGATCCCTGCGGGGAAAATACCTCATCAGATGATGAATCCCCATTCACACTTATTTTTTGTGACCTATTGGTGTAAGCTGTGCTTAAATCTATTTTGGTGTAGCACCTACAAAATAATTTTGAGTGTGGTACTTTAAAGAGAAGCCGACCTGTTTTTGTTACAAACCTAAAGGTGAGCTTGATCTTTTCTTTTTAGTTGAGGTGAGTCACTGAGAGGTGTGTTAGATCTTGGGAGGAAGAAATTGGAGAGCAGTGTTGGATAAACAGACACGTAGGTCAGTGTGGAACATGTTCAGCAGCAGTGCATTAAATGTAGTTGGAGCTTTTACACTCTAGTGGAGTTAAAGGACAATAACACCGATGTGAAAAGATTACGATATCGGGAAGATGACTCACAGCATTTCTATTGAAATTTTTGTATATCTTTTTTTTCCTGAGGAAAAGAAAACACTGTAGAGCAGTTATTATTATTATGTTCTTTTAAAGTGAGGAATTTGCATAGGAACAGATTTAATCCCTGTAAAGAATTAGAGAAATTGTCTAGAACTGCAGTCATGGTAAAGTGCGGGGGCTGTGTTTGAGACAGCTTGGAGCACAGGCATGCTCAGAGTGTGTTGGAATAACAGAGGTGGTCTGGAAGAGCCAGCTCTGCTTTTGCTGTGTGTTTTCCTTCTCCATGGCTCCAGCTAGCAGAACTGATGTAGTATAAGAAATTCTTCGTCATTAATGAGATTGAGAGCCAACATCACATTAGCCTGTAGTGGATTTGTGCGCCAAACTATTACTTAAGCCTTTGAAAACCTCCTTAGCTTGTCCGGCTGATGGGAGAAATCAGTACGGTCCTGTGCTCTCTTCCCTTAAATCACGTTAGCAAGCTGTCCAATGTGATGGACTATGCTGGCTTGACCAACCTTCTGGAAATTACTACCTTTCTTCTGCTAGGAAAGTGGCTGCATTCAACACCCGATCTCATCAAAGCGTCAGAGTAGTTCTGGTGGATAGAATACCGCTTTTTACTACAGAATAAATCCAAGTGACAATTTTTCTTCTGTTCTGCTCTGGGGCTTCAGAGCTGAGATGTGAGTATCTGCAGAGCCCCTGGTGCTGCTTCCCATTCTGCTGTGTATTCATTTATGTTTTAATTGACAAAATGCATTGCACACGGAATGTGTTATTTTTGTCTGCTCTTCTGCCTTTAATTAGGAGTTCTATATGTTGATGTACAACAAATATAGACATTAAATTGAGGCTAATGGGAAATAAGTCTGGGCAAGAGTTACAGTGACAGCAGAGTGAGATGAGATCTGGCAGTTGATTTAATAATGCCGAAGTTTGACACGATCTGTAATCTAATGACATCGTGTTGTATGATATTGCGTAAAGCACTAATATTTTTATGTAGCCTTAAAAACAAACAAACCTGGTTGTAACATCCAGTGTGCATATTTTTGTACAAACGTAATACACCTGCTTGTGATTGTTTTAAGGCAGTAAGCCACACTGTTTCTTTAATTTCTCCTCAGTAATGAGGCTTTATATCTCAGTGATATGAGAAATTAAGCACCCGAAGAGCACAAAGAGGGAAGATTATTTCAAATTACCTTATTTGACTTCATACAGGTGTTTATGATAATACTTGAAGACTAAAGGATTTTCATAATGAAATGGCAAATTGCGTTAAAAAGTTAAAATGAGCTCAAGTACAAAGATGTACCGTGTTTTAATATTTTAGGGGAATGTATCTTACTAATTTAGTAATCACTCACCTCCTGTCTTGCAGCTTTTTGAGTTAATGTAGCCAGGGAACTTCCCTTCAAAGCACAGTAATTTCTTTAAAACTCATTTGATCTGTCAAGTAGGTGTAGAAGTTTGTGTCAGACCCAAAAAGATAGCAGATTCAGCTCTGACAGACTGCAAATACAGCAAAGGTAATTGACTTAGCCAGGGGAGAAAATTCTTCCTCCCAGTTATGTCAAATGCCAGACAGCCTTTCAGAGGTGGAAAGAGAAACATGCCTAGAGGACAATACTGGCATAGTCCTTTACCAGTAGGTGCTTTCTGTGTGCTTTTAAAAAATTATTATTATTTATTTTTTAAGCATTTAGGGATAACATTATAAAATCATTCAGTTCAACTCTGTCTTTGTTTTGGGATTCTCAGTGCTCGTATATCCATTACCTGTCCGTGGCCCTCTGATTTTTTGCCTAAGGCTTGAAGACAAACTTTCAGGATGCTCTGTGAGGCGGGCGTATTAGTTGTTGTTCTTCTCTTTGACTTCATACTGGTATGATTTAAACCTCTTCATTATCTACGGATTTCTGTCACATTGTAAGTTTTTAGTCTTTGGACGGCAAAGGAGCTAGGACTGAGCTGCTTCTTTTGTTCTTTAATCCCTGGTCAAGACTAGAGTCTGGGTCATACCTGAAGTGTTGCAATTTTTCTGTTCCAGCAGCACGGGATTCTCTTACAGAAATTTCCGGTCGGTGGAGGAGGAGGTAGCAAAGCTTCTGTGGTAGGGGTTATTGTTTGAGGAATACGACTCTATTCTCCCCGCTCTGACACCTTTTCTTCCCACAATTCATTTTTTCAGAGAGGAAACCTGAGGCAGGTTTCCACTGCAACTCGTGATAAGGGATACTGCCAAGAAATGATAACGACAATAAGAAGGGATTGGTGCAGGTGACTTCTTATTCTGTATCACCTCCTTCTGCGATGGCGATGCATGACAGATCATGGCGACGGGCAGCAAATACACATGCATGTGTATGCACGCACACGTTTATGTACAAACACACAGCACATCCAACAGGATATCTGCAGTACTATTGAAAGGGTCTGTGTGTCTCTGATATATTATAGCTTGTGTTGTCAGATTGGGTGACCAGACTGCATTCCGTCTCTCCACTAAGTACTGCAGGTGGCTGCATGCTGCCGCAGAACAAAGATAAAATTGTTGTAGGAATTAAGGTTTTCACAGGCTAGGAAGATACGTGACTGTCTACTCTGTGAGCTTGCTGTCCTCTGGATGGATTTGTTTCTGACTGCAGGAGCCCTTTAAGTCTTTAGGGCTGAAAGTGATTGCTAAAGCTGCAGGGTGATGAGTGTTTTTCTGAGATTGCTGGGAAATCTGATTATTATTACACTTTGAGGTTGGTTTTTTTTTGTTATTTATTTCAGTTATTTTTTGCTTTACAAACGTGCCCGGGAATATTCAATGCAAGCCCATTGTACCAGACACCACGCAGTGATTGAAAGGTGTGTGGGGAACATTCCATGCTGCAAACTCTCTAGAGGTGGAGGTTGCCATCTTTAAAAGAAAGAAATGAAATAACGCACATAAGTAACAAACTGCTCTGATTAGCTCCTTCTTCTTTCTCCTGCATTTGACTTTCTTGCTAAATGTGGCAACACTGTCAAAACTTTACATTCTTCTGGCTTTTCCCTGTCACTATAACTGCTCCAGTCCTTTCAGTGGAGCTCCATTCAGTTTGTGGATTCCAGCTTTTCCTCATTCTTGCAGCTGGTTTTGCTGCCTTAGAAACGAAAACACAGATATTTTTAGATTGACACAGTATTGATCGCCGTTGCATTTGGTTAAATTTGAGGTTAGTTTACACAAGTTGGTGATGAAATTTCATGTGACACCCCTTTGGACATCAGGCATTCATTATCTCTAAAAGCATTTTTTGAGAAACTTTATTCTGCCACTAAATGTACTTCTACTAAAACAAACTCCTTAGTATAAGGAACTTAGATTTGAAGTCATGGTAAGTTTGTTTTTTTCACACTTCTTGAAATATGCTTTCACTTTAGCTAAACAACATTCTATTTAAGGTATAATTTCAAGAATAATTTTTCTAGTTGTGGCAGCAAATGCTGTAACACTATACACATTCAATATTTTTTTTTTGGTAATAAACTGGCTATAATCCTAGATCTTGAAGGCGGCTTTCTTGTTGCTGTCATCTCAAGTGAAGGTGAAGGAAGTCTGTTTTTCCTTCTTTAAAAACGATACAAGCCAGCAGATACCTGGTTAGAAGTAGAGGTAGTTAATGTCCGCATTAAAATAGCACTCTCACTGAACCTACATCACATTCAAAATGGGAACTAATCAAACCAATTCAGTCTGTTTCCCCAGTGCAAGAGGGACATGGTAACACTGGAGTGATCACAGACTTAAGGGACCTTTGCCTGAGGAGAGATTAAGGGAGCTGGGATAGCTCAATGTGGAGAGGAGAAGGCCTGGGGGGCCCTTGACAGTGTGTATAAATAGCTGGTGGATGGCAGGGAGCTGAGTGGACAGTCAGACTCTTCTCAGTGGGCACCACTAAGAAGACAAGAAGCAGTAGGAACAAACTGAAGTACAGGGAATGCAATGAAAACACAAGGAAAGGGAAGGGAAAAGGAACATTTTTATTGTGAACGAGGTCAAACACTGGAACAGGTTACTGAGAGAGATGGTGAAGTCTTCCTCCTTGGAGATCTTCCAGGAATTGACTGCCCTGGCTGATCCTGCCCTGAACAGGCTCGTGTGCCTTGCAGCCTCAGTGCTCTTCTGCTTCTGTGGCCTTTCTGTCCATCTCCTCTGGCCTCTACGTGAAACAATGATAAAATTTCACCAAGCCTCAGCATCAAGGTATGTAAAATATCTCCCTGTATAAAAAAAGAGAGTATTTCAATCACATCAAGGATTTCTAAACCAGAATCTACCAGAAAGTGTCTGTCAGCAGAGTAGCATTACGTTCTTAGTTACTTTTTGCAGAGGCCTCAGTGGTTGTCCATGGAATTTCATCCACAAGTTTCTGAAGTGGTGTTTTGGATGTTAGTCACCATCAGGTGTGGCATTGCTAGTGAGAAACCAGTGGAATTGCACTGGGGGGAGGAATGGTGAGTGATACAGCTGAGTCAACCTGAGGTTTCAGCAAGATAGCAGAGTTTTAAATTGGCTTTTTGTTTATATACCACAATCAGTTTTATACTTTCCCTGCTGGGTTTGAACATTCCCAGAATCAAAGAGTGAACTTGGATTTTACAATGCAAGCAGGTAATTTTATGGTTGTCTTGCCTGTTGCAAAGTAAATTGTGTTTGCTGCTTTGTAGCAAAAAGCAACGATGTTTGTTGTGCCTTTGATCTCTGTAAAGTGCTCTGATGTGGTGAGATCACCTTGATGAAGCACTAACAGGTCTTTCCTTCAATTTTGTATTTGACTTGATGTAAAAGGGAGAAGGAAAAATGGAATTGAATACATGCTTATTGTGATAATTAATTTCAGTTGATGGCATGTTTTTCAAAGTTGCTGTACAGGACTTGGTATCGAAATGAGATATTAGCTGTTTACTATGTCAGTTTTCACTGAAAATTAATGTTCCAACTTCTACCTGTGGGGCAAATTTTGTTTTCCAAGATGAATAATATAGAGCACTGACTTCCTTTAAGAACTGCTTCCCTTCATTGGTGTATTTGCCTGCGTGTCTTGATTACCCTTCCAGTTACTACTTTAGAAGATGTGGGAAGGAGAGTACTTGTTCCCCGAAGGTTGCTTTAAAACGGTCCTTGCTTGTGTGATACTCAATGAATGAAGTATTTCCATACACCATAAAACTTTATCTCAAAGAAAGTCTTGAGAAGTAAAAATAATGGTAAATATTCTGTAGACTAACTCTTGCAAGGGCTAAATAGCCTGGCCTCGATCCAGGAAGGCACTTAACAATGTGCTTAACTTTAAGCGCATTGAATATTCTTACTGGCATGAGTGAAAAATCAATGGCACTGCTCGCATGCTTAAAATAAGACATGTGCTTAAGTGTCTTTCTGGATCTCAGCCAGAGCGTTCGATGTGCGAGATGTGCTGAACTCTAATTGTGGGCAAAAGCTAGTAGTGTTTCATTTTGCTTGTCTTGTGTGTTTCTGAAGAATTCATTGATATTGTCTGTGTTTATTTTAATTGGCCTCCATTTCCCATCTAAGCCCTACCAACTCCAAAGCACTGGGAGTAAAATAGATGTGCAACTTAGGGTTGTCAAACAGCTTGTCAGGGATAGTACTTAGACTGTATATATTGCTATCGAGCAGGAACTGAACTTCAGAAAAGCTGGGAAAAGATGAGGTGAAACATGATTGTTTTCTTTGGTAGCCAAGGTTTTAATATAGGAAAGAAGATGAAGAGGAGAGAGTAGAAGGGATGGTGACACATCGCACCTTTTCAGTTAACGTAGTTGCTTCTTAGGAAACATTAAAGAATGCAGACAGATGCATTAATAATCTGCTGGCAGTGGCTGTAGCCTTGGCAAGTAGGCTTTCCTACCTACTATTGGTTTTTCTGACTTTCAGACAGCAATTTCCAATGGGTGGCTTGATCTTTTACCCTCCAAATGGGCAATCAGCTGAGTTGTCACAGCCAAAGTAATTTTTACTTTCTAACCAATCCTTCCTGTTTTTTCAACAGCATCTTTTACTGCTTAGATGACAATTTCCACCGCTGACAAGTGTGAATGATAAAATACACTATATTTAAACACCAAGAGCCTCCGTGTCTAGAGGTGCAAAATAACCCACTGCAGTGCTACCAAGCTCTTTCTTCATTGGCACCAGCTACTCCTGCAGAACCCGCTCCTCGAGCGCTGTAAATCTGGGAAGTTACTGGTTGGCAAGTGTAAAAGCAGTGGAGCCACAGTGATTTGGAAGAAATCTTTGCTCCCAGCTCTTACTCGCTGTTAGAGGAAATAGTGTAATTTTCCCCATGTCTTTCTGTTTTTGAACACCTAGGCTTTGCCTGGTTTTCACTTTTTCTTTCTGTGTTCAGAGCTTCCTGCTCACATCTCACATTGATGTTTGCTTTCTTTTCTATCCAGGTTGCTAGAGCCCACAGTAAATTCTTCTTCATTTACTGCCTTTGAGTCGTGGTTGCTGATATTTCTTCACTTGCCTTTTTAACCAGAAACTGAACTTTTTGTTTCCATATTTAGAGTAGATGAGAAAGAAACTTTGAGCAGATAAAAAAGAAAGTGGCCAGAACAGAAGAAAATGAAGCATGAGCATTTTTCAAAAGGACAAATACATAAAAATAAAGGAAAGTAGTTATACCATGGAAGATCAGATGTAATTACAAAAATGTCTCCTGAAAATGTTTCCCCGTGAATGAACGGCTGCCATTTTTAGGAGACCTCCTTAGCACTTTGTCTTGAGCAGTTTGAATGACTTTTGTAGGCTGCTGGTTTTTCAGCTGTGGCAGTGTGCTTGCTGTCATAATCCAAGCTTGGCTTCAAGTTATTTTTCACAGTTAACTAACCATGTTGTCTTTGTATTGTTGTCCTTGTGACCATTTCTGTCTCTTAAACTGTGAATTTTTCTTACACAAAATCTTAATAGAATTGTCTGTTACTTGCAGAATTTCACCGCATTAAATGAGATCAATTCATAGTTCAAGTTCAGAAAGTGTACTTGGGGCCAGGAGTGGCCAACAATCTGAAGTCTATGAGCGGATCTGTTTGCAGGTGTCTCTAATGTGACAGAGACTTCTGCCACCTAGTGTTAATGTGAGTTCTTTCCTCAGCAAGGTATCACCAGATAATTTATGAAATACCATTATTTATGAATGATAATCCCCCCCGCACAATTGCAAAGCACTCCTGCAAGCATCTAAAGGTGCAGTTTTTTCACCAGGGGGTTTCAGAATCAATTGAATCAGTGTGCACAACTTCCTTGATTGCTTTGCTGAAGATACAGTTTGCAAGGTGGGTCAAATTGCTGTACAAATAACCCATGGAGCATTTCAGTGACTTTGAATGTTGCTCGTGTGCAACAACTCTGCTAGCACTTTCCTTCCCCCAGGTAAAGCTAGTGGATTCTGCCTAAATCACCGCTCTCCTGCTTTGATGTCTGTACTCCTGCTGGTTCAAGAAATTGTATCAAACTTTCTGAAAGTAGCAGCAGAATATAAAAATTAATTGAACAGAAATTGTTGAGACACTTAACTCATTGTCTTTTTTAGAAGAGTAAAATGAAAATCTCCCATCGTCAGTTTTTTTCCCCCCTAGAAATTCCCCTAGCACACAATAGAGAGAGACAATAAAATTGAGAATTACACCCCGATTTCACAATAGAAACATTAAAATAGAAAAAGAGGCTGAATAATGTTTCATACTCAAGCCAAAGAATAATAGCTACTACCCTCTGCTGACAGATGTTGATCAGAAGGGACAAGCCAAGGAGAGTGTACCCGCTCTGACAAATGAGAACTGAGACACAGTACTCAAGGTGGGGTCTCACGAGAGCAGAGCAGAGGGGCAGAATCACCTCCCTTGACCTGCTGGGCCCAGTGGTCTCTTTGCAGGTTGTTGTCTGAGAGCTCAGCCAAAAGGGTGCACGTGGCTTTAGCAGATGCTTGTAACTCTTGGCTCAGCCACGTTTTGCAGGGTAAGCCCTCGTTCTTAGCTCCTGCCCTCCTCTCTTTTCTCCCTCCCACCTCTTCCAGGCCTTCCTGAGGAGCTAGTGTCAGCATGGCTGGGAGCTGTAAACTTGATCCTCGCCATCAGTTTGAAGTGCTGACCTGATCAATTGCACCCAGAACACAAAGACACAAAGAGTCTAATGGATTAGAGCATTAGTCAGCTGTGATACCAGGCAGGCTGTCTTTTTCACCTTGTTTTGACCTGAGCAGTCTCAACTTCTTGAAGTAGTGTCGTTCAACCTGCAGGATTTTTTGCTTTTGACATTTACGATTTTTAAATACTGCCTAGAGAAAATAACTTTGGGTTATTTTTTAGCTTGCTCTGTGCATGTAGTTACTCATTCAAGATAATTATTAGGTTTGGCTGCTTACTTATCTGATCAGTATCAGTGGCGAGAAAAGCCTCTAGAAATTCTTGTGCATCTTGGACTGTTTTGTTTCTGAGTCATCTTAAACTGGAAGTGGCATACAGTGCATTTGTGTTGTATTCTGTCGGAATGGAGGAGTCTGCGTTACAGTGAAAACAGAACAGCTGGCCTGGGGAGGCAGTATTTTCCAAGTTGAGATCATGCACGTTATTTTCTTTGTTCAGGTGACTTTTTTTTCCCACCAGAGGTGATTTCTGCAAGTCCTGTGGCAGGGGTAAATGCATTTTCTGTGTCGTTTTCGTGCGCTTCAGTCCTTTATGCTGGTGGGAAGAAGACGATGCTTTTTAACTCTTCAAGTCGATCCACAACAGGTAGCAAAAATGGGGGAGAAATGTTGCAGTGTGTCCCGTCCTCATCCTAGAGGTGGTACTGGCTGAGCACTCTGTTCGCAGTGGGTTCCGGTTTGCTTCATAGCTGCATAATTTGCACGGGGCTGGTTTGTTAGGAATCTCTTTCATGTCTCTTGCTCAAAAAAAGCGCGGCTCATCAATATGGATTGCTGGCCTGGCACTGGGGGATTTATGGTATGTGGTGGGGTGTGAGGAAGTCAGAGAAGAAGGCAGAGAGTGAGGAACAGCGAGGAATTTTGATGCTTAAAGAAGAATTTCTATATCCAAGAAGAACTTTCAGAATAAAAGTTGTGTTCTCTTTTCTTGCCTGCAGAGGAGATGCTATATTCCGGGAGCTGAACCCAGGGCAATGTCCCCCTGCTCACAGGGAAGGTGCGGTGAGGTCTTTTAGACTGAACTTACTCTGTCCTTAAAAGATAGGTCTGTGAAAACAACCCTGACTCAGGTAGCAGACTTCAAAACAGCGCTTATCTTCTTCAGAGTGATAATAGTTACTTAAGGGTATGCATGTTCTTCTGGTGCCCTTTGTCCTACGCACAGCCTGCAGAAGGAAAGCAAGGTTTGAGGGCAAGGGGAAATGAAAAATCTGAAGATCGAGCCATGCCAAAACATTTCCACAATGTGTTAAAGCAAGTGACTTTGCGATTAGGGATATGATGGCTTATTGGTGCTTTTAGCCTTGAAATGGGAAAATATGAAATTATAGCCGAGAAAAGTCCCTCACATTCAATGACATTCTTCCCAGGGTCAAGTATGAGCGGAGCCTGACTTAGTCATAGACTAAATGTAGCTGCAGTTCAGCAGTCCCAGGCTGTAATCCACACCCGCCATGCAGAGCGAGCGCTTTGCTGGATTCCAGCTGGGACTGCAGTGTCCTTGTTACGCGGCGAGGTTGCTCAAGGGTGTCAAACTGCTTACTTGCAGTTGTTGGAGGAGTTTCTGCATTGGCTGATTGATTTACTGGATCTGGAAGTTCAGACCTGGAAACCTGAGCGAGGGAAAATGCCTGTGTGGCGGTGGCGGGGCCGGGTGTTGAGAGGACAGACAGCTGGCGAGTGACCTCGGGGGGATGACAGATGGGGGACCAGGTGCCCCTCTGAGCACTCCTCACCGCTCCACTTGCGAGGGCACGGCCTGCGGAAGTGGCTCGCGCTGAAGGAAGGCTTCCTGTGAGGAAGATAACCCTTTCTAGAAATAAACATTAACCATTTGTTCCCAGTTAGCTATGCAGGGGTGATTAATCCAGGCGGCTGCTTGGGAAAGGATTGAAGCAGAAATCTGTCTGGTTGGAAGGAAAAACGAATCATCCAAGTGGTGGTGGCCGGGTGTTTTTTTGGAGATGGTGTTTGGATGCTGGTAGCAATGTGTGGTGCCAGGATGTGCGCTGAGCAACGAGGAGCAACGTGTTCGCGCAGCATCGTCAGTGCAGGTTTGTGACCAAGGTGTGTGGAGCCATCAAAAATGACTGAGAGCGTTACAGAGAGGGATGTGGGTGTAAGGAAGCCCCCAAGCCATTAAAGAAGGAGAAGTCAGCATGTCACTTCCAAACAAAAAGAAATCGGGAAGCCTCTAGTTTTCCTCCGCGCAGAGGCTTAATGTGTTTGCAGGTTCTGCTTTCCATTTCCCATTTTTATTTTAAAACATTGTGTGCTAACATGAGGAGAACGTGAAAAAAATCATTGTCTTGGATTTGCCCTGTAACAGCACAGGAATCTGTAAGCCATGCTGACTTAATTGAGCTGGGAATGTGGTCCCTTTCTCTCAGTTTGATAATTGATGACTACGGGGTACTCTGGATGCTTCAGGTTTTTTGGTTGTTTGTTTTTAATTTAAAAGAAAAAACAAACAGCAGTGTGACTCTATCAGTGCTTTAGCTTTTGAAAGTACTTTCAAGATTTCCTGCACGGGCTCAGATACCCAAGTTTGCCACAAAGACAGTGCTAGCTTGCACTGCTATTTACATTTTTTAGGGGTAAAACAGTGTTACGTCTTGTCTGAAGTGAGGCTGTCCAGTCAAATATTAAGAGAACCTGATTAAATGTGACGCTTGGTTATTATCAGAGTAATTATCCATGGTGCATTCTGTGCTCACATGAAATACAGAATGTTTCTGTCAAGTACGCTCTGGATTTACATACATGAGTTCTTGTTGAATATAAATCTCTGACTTGCATAACTTTTCGGTGGAATATGAGGTTAACTGTACTGCTAACATTTTTAACATGCCGTCTACAGGTGTAATTGGATTTGTGGTTCCTTTGAAAGTGAGACTAGATCAGCCTGCGCTCTTTAAGGGGGTTGTGTCCCACGGCAAAGTGCTTAGAGCCCATATACAGTCTTTACATCTATAGTGCTTGATGCCTACAGTCTTTCTCCACGTGAAGAAGCTGCTGCCTTTAGGGCAGGACCCTGCAGTGGGACTGGAGGTCTCTGAAAACAGCTGTAGCAGCAGTACCTGCAGCAACCTGCGTGCACAGCCTGCATCCCGGAGCTGTCGTTCAGCAGCGTAGGAAATGCGTATTAGGTCAGAATAATACAAAGCTTTTTTTTATTCGATGCGACCTTTTTCTTCATTAGTTTCCTGTCTTTACGCTTTAAAGCACCTACTCCTTTTAAAAAAAAAAATTATATTGGATAGTTTCTGTAAGTCAGAAGGCATTCCTGCTTGTTCCTTTGATCTTCATTTCTCTCATGCTTTTTCATCTTACCTTCAGGCAATAGCACTGGCTTCCCAGCTACTCCAAAGGCAAATGTTTTATCTGTCTGTTAAATAAACGTGGATACCTGCTTCTGGTCTTGCATCAATTTAAATCTGCAGCACCACTAGAATCGCAGTGGTTTGAAGATGCAGGAGAACTGGGCGCTCTCTAGAATTTTTCACCCTTTAAACTTGTTACTAGTAGAAAAGTTGTGTGTGTTTGTTTTCCTGATGCATTCACACGTAAGTACTGAACGTTTTTCAGATAGCCTTTCCTCCATTCCATCCCCACTAACTGTATTAGTTTTTCAGTGGAAATGTTTGTTATATGGAGTCTGGATTTCATCGCAAAAAGAGGAAGTGTTCAGGGGAAATAATGTGGGAAAATTTGATTCTGTTTTCTCCCCTGTGCCATGCATTCATGTCTTGGTGTCTGAAAGAGACTGGCTTCTTTGACTTTGTATCTCAGAATTTAAAGCTATTTCTGCTGCAAGGTTCACAATTGTACTCACCAGTGTCATAGATAATTTGTAATAAACTCTCTGATGGGGGTCATTGGATGTCTCTTACAGTTTATGTGTGCTTCACTACTAAAAGAGGAAACAGTTTATGTGAAACATCAAATTAAAGTGCCTTAGTTCCTATGTTAAACACTCCAGAGATCCTTTTATAGGTACAGCAGCAGCTTCCTGGTGAGGAGGAGGTGCAGTGAGCTCTGGGGACCTGCTGCTCGGTGCTGCCAGCTGGCTGATGCAGCAGGGCACGGGTGGATTTGGGGCCTGCAATGTCTGCCCTGTGATCCAAGGGGGAAAAGGAGTGTAGGCAAAGAGGGCAGAATATCTCACTGTGGATTTCTGCCTTTGGAATCAGAACTGCCTTATCACAGACAGCTGCTTCGTGGCTGTTCTTTTCTGGGCTTCGCCTTTCCCACCTGTGTCCAGCAGCAGAGCCCTGTGCTGTTTGTGTTAGCTGAGGTGTGCTGTGGCAGACCTGTTGAATTTTAAAGAACTCTTTTACCACCTGCTGTTAATGTGTGACTCCTGTCTAGAAACACCGACAGCATCTGTAGCACATTGCCATTTAGAAAAAGCAGATGGAAGGTGATGATATGAATCACTAGACATCCTAGATTTCTTCTGTTAATTTGGTAGGTTGGATTTTTTTCCATCTCTGCTAGGAAGAATTACGTTTGTAGAACAAAGTTTTCAGTTCAGTAGACTGAAACTTCAAAGTGTTTCCTTAATCCTTCATTACAACAAATGGCAACACAGTGGAGTCAATAGGCATCTGATTCTGAAGGGTTTGTTGCAAGATGAGGTCTCTAATTTTTCCTTGCTATAGAAGTTGATTGGGGTTTCTCTCTAGAGCAAAGGGGAAAAAAATACTAAATCATCTAAGTATAGATGTGTTTATTTCAAAGCAATTCATAAAATCATTAAGGTTGGAAAAGACCACTGAGATCACCAAGTCCAACCCACCCCCACCATGCCCACTGCCCACGTCCCTCAGTGCCACATCTCCGTGGCTCTCGAACACCTCCAGGGACGGTGACCCCAGCACTCCCTGGGCAGCCTGTGCCACTGCATCACCACCCTTTCTGAGAAGAAATTTTTCCTCATATCCAACCTGAACCTCCCCTGGCTCAAACTGAGGCCATCATCTCTTGTCCTGTCAGTAATTATTCAAAGGAGTCCGTTGAAATGTCATGAAGGGGACCAGAAGGTCTGTCTGCAATTCAAGCAGTGCATTCAGCAGTAAATTTTGGTGACTTCAGCTCCTAAAGAAGAGGAATTGCTTCTGCTTGCTCCCTGTTGGAGGCACAGTGGTGGCCTTACAGACAGAGCCAGGAACAGGGCTGCTACACCTGGTCGTGTTCTGGCCTGGATGAGAGGAGGCACAGGCACAGCTGAGTCACGAGGAGCAGGTGACAGCTCTGCAGCAGTCTCTGGGGCATAGCCACTGTAGATAGGCTGAACCAGCTTGTGGCATGGAAAAGACAATGACTGTCATGTTCCTTTCTTTGTGCTGGGTCAAGCACTCATCTGACTCTGTGGTAAGCAATTGCAGCTCCCTCAGAAAACTAGCTTAGGTTAACAGTGTTATTAATAATCAGCAACCAGACCAACTTACTGAGCTGAACCTGAACTGGTGGGGCTGCTGTCTGCAAATGGGATTGAAGTCTTGCTGAGGTTTCCTGGTATTTATGGTAGCTCGCTGTTGTCTGTGGGCATTTTTTTTTCTGTAGCCAAATTTGTATTGTGGCATTCAGGCTGACTTTTCCTTGTACCCCTGTGTTACAGGCCGCATTTGGTCTTGCCCTGTTGCAAGACTAACAGGTGACATAATCTGGTTAAAAATATGTTTTTTAATGCCTGCCTTGGGATCTGTCCTATCTGGACCTCGTTGTGCTTAGCAGTTTTTAGACACTCACACTGATGGCTGCAATTGTGTAAGCAGAGCTATCCAGAGGCAATGAGAAACAACAAAAAAGCCGCTGGCTTTTGCAGCGGGTGGCTGCCTGCCCGCTCACTGGTGCTTGTAGCAAACCCCGCACCACAGTAATTCATTCTCCATCTTATTGTCTTCAGAGTCACATTCAAATTGATGTAATTAAGAGTGTTACACCACATTGATCAACCCAATGTCATCATGGTTCCTGGAGACAGCCCAGGGCCTACTCCTTTCTGGTGAACAATTCTCCTAATTCAGCTCTACAAGAGGTTTCTCCCTTTTGGTCCGTGTTGTCCTGGAGGGCCAAGGAGAAGAGCAGCTGATGGAAGCCTGACCCGGGCATGGTGCAAGGCCTGCAGCAGGGATGGAGCTGGGCACATGAGGAGTCAGTGGTTGCCTTACAGTTGGGTTGTACATTGCAGCAGGCTGTGTACAGGCAGGAATTTTGGACACTAGTGATAGCTTCTTTGTTTATGAAGTCTGAATATAACGGCAGTGCCCAAAGAGTGTCTGTTGAAATAGATGAAAGACTGCTCTTGGACTTGTGAGGACTTGGGATCAGGCCTGTAGTGAGTCGGTGCATGCTTGAATTGCTGTTCTAGACAGCTTCTTTGATCACCAGCCTGGCAGGCTGTGTTTTTGTCCTTGGACATTACAATCTCTGAGATAGGGAGAACGAAACTACGGTTGAATAGCACCTAGCAAAGACCTGTACCTGAATGAGTTTCCCAGGCCTACTTAATGAAGAACGGCAATGAACGTGGTTTATTTTATCAGCAAATTCTGCTTTGGCTGCATAGATTGCGTCCTAGAACCACTTCAAACCAAGATGAAGGTGAGTGAAGAGCTCAGTTTCTACCTGCTCAGAGGCTGAATACTACAGCCCAGGCCACACATCCCTCAACAAAAAAAACTGCCCAGAGAAAATCCAGTTTGTGCATTTTCCATCTGATAGAAGCCACTCTCTGAAAGAATACTCTGAGTAATGCACTGATAGCTTATCTTAGAGACTTGATAAATCTAAGGGAAGTACTGTCTCAGAAAGAGTCAGGAATGCAGTGTATGCTACTGCTTACTAATGCTTGACACAGTTTTCCAGACTAGAGTTTTGCTTGCTTTCATGCAACCAGTATTTATTATTTAAATGATGAATCTGGAAAATATCCCAGATCTAATGTCTGCACCATTACTTTCTCACTTGGATACTGCAGATAATCAGATGAACAGTAAATCTATTATGTGGAATAGAATTACGCTATCTTTTCTTTGTCAAACAACTTGTCAGTGATTTTTCTTTTCTTCACCTCCTTAAAATGTCTCACAGATCAAAAAAAGTGAAATCTGCGTGCCAAATACGCAGCGCTCCACACATACCTCCAGTAAGGCATCTGCAAATACACCAGTGGGAGTATGTTTATCTTGGTCAAAAGGGGGGTGATTGTGTGAAATAGTCCCAAGTGCTGATGCATTTTTGACTGGTGGGTAGAGGGAAATACAGTGGGGTTTTTTGGCTTGTCATCTGGGTGGTATTTTTAGCTTGCTTTGCTTGTTCGATGGCACTGTCTCCAACTTCCCTTGGACATTTCTGAAGCGTTTAGTGAGTTTCAGTAAGACTTGCAAGTGGGAGAAGAGCCCCAGAGATGCTCCCAAAGGCTTTCTCCGTGCCAAGTGCCACCAGGGAGGAGGAAGGAAAGCCAGAATGTGTGACCCCACAGAGGACGATGCAGGCAGAGCACATCAGTCCCTTTGCACGGAATGTTCCAGGTGAACCCTTCCACTTGCACCACCTCCCAGAAAAGCATCAAAACTTGCATCTTGGTCTGTGGTGGATGCATCAGAGTGTCCATAGCTGTGTTCAGCCCAGATGAATGGGCCAAGCTTCTCCTTCCCCTGCTCCTCTGATGGTGAGTGGGTAATGATGCTTTGCTGGTTCCTGTGGTTTCCCTTTCCTTGGGTTACAGAGTGCCTGGTGGGACCCAGGGCCAGACCAGGATGGGAAGAGCAGCAGGAGCCTGGCGACAGCCAGCACCATATGTTCCCAACAACCTCCTCTGGAGAGTGAATTGAGAGAGCTTCCATTTCCACTTCAGGTTCAGTCAAGAGCCGTTACAGAAGGCGTTTTCCTTGTACCTTACTTTCAAGTATAGAATCACAGACTGGTTGGGTTGGAAGGGACCTTAAAAGCTCATCCAGCCACAACCCCCTGTGGGGTGGGTGTCCCCCCCCAGCTCAGGCTGCCCAGTGCCCTGTCCAACCTGGCCTTGGGCACCTCCTAGGATGGGGCACTCACAGCTCTAGGCAGCAGTGTCAGGGCCTCACTGCCCTGTGAGTAAGGAATTTCCTCCTAACATCTGACTTAAATCTCCCCTGTTAGTTTGAAACCATTCTCCTTGTCCTGTCACTACCAAACTGTGAGAAAAGTTGGTCTCCCTCTTGCTTATAAGCTCCCTTTAGGTATTGGAGGGAAGTAACTTGTGTAAGTTTACGTTACAGTAAAATGAATAAATTGTATGTGTAGCATTTTCTTTTTAAGATGGAAGGATGTAGAGCATTTTCTACTGAGTATTAGCATTCAGGAGGTAGGACTGACGCAGTATTGAGGCTGTGGGGGGCTTGTTGTGGCTCTGAATGTAGGGTGGCCGCTATCTGGCGGCTCCCAGCACCCTTCCTTGCCAAGTTCTGCCTGCCTTAATGTCACCAGGGGCTCCCTCCAGAGCTGCTTGGGAATCCCAGCGGGCAGTAAAGCAGGACCCTGATTTGCTGGCAGGCTCCAATGCCATTTCACAGCAAACTGTCAGAAAGGCAGCGCAGAGAAGAGAAAAGCAAGCACCCCTTTGAGAGCCGAGCTCTCTGAATTGGCTCATCAGTGCTGCGGTGGGAGAAAATGTGACGCCCCATCCACGCCGGCATCATTTGGCTTAAAATGTATGGGAATCACATCCAGGAGTGTGGTGAGGCCGGAGGAGATGCCGAGGCGATGACAAGGGCGAGGAGGATACAGGGTGACTCCGTGAGGCTCTTGACGTGACCGAGAGGGCAATGAGCAGGGCAGGAGGAGGCACGGCAGAGGCTGCTGAGACTGGGACCGCTGAGTGCCTGCAGCTTCTCAGCCTGGAAGAGGTCAGGCAGCCCAGTGAAGGCAGGCTTTGAGCACTGAGAGCGTTTGCCAGCGATCCCAGGCGCTGCTGTCTGGGGTCGGGTCCCCCAGCCTTCCGAAGAGGCAGTGCAGAGATGCAGCCCGCCAGCGTGCCGAGCGCTGCTGCGTGGTTCTCTGGCTGCTCCAGTTGTTCCTGATGAAGTGATGGTGACACGGCCTTGGGAAAAGAGAGAACAGAAAGGAAGCCCAGCCCCAGGAACGACCAGCTTGGTTCTGAGGTTGAACCAAGTGTAAATTGCACCTTTTTCCCTGAAAACGGGAGACTTTTTTTTCACGTGGCGACGAGGAACCGAGGGTCAGGAACGAAGCCCCACAAGGCTCATGAAGAACAAAATACGACGTGTTTTAACCGACGTGAAAGGTTAATGGGGAAGATCAACATCCAAGGGCTGCAGCGAGGGGAAGGGGCCTGCTTGGGCAGAGCGTGACGCGGAGCTCTGGCGTTGCAGTGAATGGGAAGTGTGAAACCGTGGTGCAGGGAGCACCCGGCTTGTTAGCCTTGTTCAGGAATAATAGCACAAGCTTTTTTTCTTTTTTTCTTTTTTTCTTTTTTTTTTTTTTTAAACTTCAGAGCTCAGTCTGCCCTCAGTAAAAACAAGTTACATTAAAAAACTGCGCACCAGAAAAAGCAAACCTCTTTTTCCTGGTTTCTGCTTATAAGATTTACAGGTACTTAAAATAAACCTATGAAAAACAGACCCAGTGTGCTGGAATTTGCTAACTAGTCGGAGCAATTACCTCCAGCTCCCAAGACCTAACTGAGCTTGACTTTTGGAAACAAGACTTGGCAGGCGCTTCTTCCTGGTGCTGTTCTAAAGGTGCAGATGAAAAGAGTTGCTGACCTCTGCCAGAAACCCCAGGAATCCGGTTCAGAGAGACACTGCAGCGATGGGCATGGCAGGATTCAACAGCACAGATGGGGATCGGCGTGGAAAAGCCGGCGAAGCATTCCCTTCTCATTGTGTGGCTGCAGCGTGGCACATTCTTTGCAATTGCCTGGTGCACCACAGTAATTAAATGGGTCAAGAGCATTAGGTTTAGATACTTAACGGGAAAATAAAGACCTCACTTGTCAGCCAGCCGCGCGTCGTGCTTGTTTCACGGGAGCATGCAGAATTACTGCGGGTTGCCGTAGGAAAAGCCGATGGGAGCCTCTTTGGCAATCACAGTTCTGCATTGCTTTGGAGATCATGTACCAGTTAACTGGAAATGCTGTAATATCTGTAAATCAGGGCTCGCTGTTGCTAATATCCCAATTTCGGCTGACCCGAAAAAGGGAAACAATAGACTCTGCCTCTCTCTTCCTTTAGTGATGTATTAGAAAAGTAACAAAAAATGAACAACCAGCCTTCGTTAATCTAGAAATATAAAATAATCCCCATTTTCTCTGGACTGTTCCATACATGAGTGGGAAATAAAGCTTGTGTGATGAAATAAACATGATAGAAGTACAATCTCTCTGCAGTGGGAATTGGTTTTATAAGACTCTCTGGTTTGGAGGGTGGAGGTAGTTTCACACCAGTGTTTGGAAGGAAATTGTTTGGTGCAGGCAGTATCCTTTCATCATTCCTGGCTGGGGAAGGAGCTCCTGTTTCCCACAGCAGTTGTAAAAGGCCTTTGGGAAGGATGTGCTTTTCCTCCAAAAATATTAAGGGACAAGTAACAAGAATGTTCTTTTCAAAAAAAAAAAACAAAACCAAAGAAAACAACTGTGAAGGCAGAATGCGCTCTCCTACAAAACAGGAGCTCTCTGCAGACAGCCTTTCCTTACAGAGTGAGAGATGACAGCAACTTAGCTGATGTATTTGTAGATTCCCTTTGCACTGAGCACCAGAGGCTTTGTGCCCTGGTGCCAGGCAGCAGAGCTCACCTCAGCTCGGCCATTGTGGGCACATTGCATCTTGGCTTTAGCATCTGACCAACGATAACTCAGAGCTGTTGCTCATGTCTGTGTGTTGTGGTAATTAGGTGCAAGAAATAGTTTTTGACTGTAATTAATCATTTCTAAGTCACGTCTTTTTCCAAGCATTTATGGCATCAGTGGGCATGACTGTTTATTATGTCTTACCTATAAAACCTGACCTGTTTTATATACTCTTTATGGAAACAGCGTATAGTCGTAAATTAAAAGATGCAACTGTTTTGGATATTGTACTGGTGGTCTTGTGCTTTCCTGCCAGAAGTGCAGCTGGTTTAGGTTTCTCGGGCTAGCATTATAAAAGGCTGTATGCGTTTTGCAAGTTGATGCTTGGATTGCCAAGCCAGGGGTGGGTGGACTTCCCAGGACCAACGCTTACCAAGTGATGAATCAGAAGAGCTCTCTGAAGCTCGGTGGCTTACACTGCAATGGTGCAAAGCAGTTCTCATTTGTGATATTTTATGCGGTGTTCAAAATGTGAGATATTCTGCCGATGGTGCTGGGCAGAGCTGCTATCTCTTATTATTTAATAATTTATTTGATGGGGTTTGGGTGTAAAATGCTGAGAATCTGTTCTGATGTTTTCGTATGTGGGATGCAAGTATGGCAGGGTTACAGCACTGAATGAAAGCACGCAGCCTGCTGAGCAGACACCTTCCATTGGAGCTCTCAGCGTGCACAGCAGCTGCATTTGGGCCCTGGGGAAGGGGCTGTGGGGACCTGCACACGCAGGTCTGCCCGGTGTGGGGCACAATTCGATGGCTCTGCAAGTTGGCCATGGTGCTTCATGACGGGTGAATTTTAGCCAAAGTGGCTACAGCCACTTGACAACCACTTGACAACAGCCTTATACTGATGCAGGTTCCTGGTGTCCATCAGCTTACTCCAGAGACACATTGGCCAGAGAACAGAGTTCAGCCCTCTTGTTGTCAGAGCAGCGTGGTTGGCTTTGGGAGTGCCCAGCATTAACTGCACAGAGCTGAAACCCCGTGACTGCTGTGGGGAGCGTAGGAAAGCCTGTGCTGGCCTTGCCACTGTTAGAAGGAACGGCCTAAATGGGAAAAAAGATGACCTCTTCCCTAATGAGCACAGGCACTGCAAACAGGCAGCTTCTTCCTCCTTGCTTTCCCCCAGAAAAACATTCAGCCTCCCTGTTGGAATGCTGAAGCTGTTTGGCATGTTTCTTTCTGCGCTAACGTCATGCTTCTCATTGTTGTAGGTACCTGAACCACGTACGAGCCGCTTCTCCGCAGGATCTTGCTGGGGGCTACACTTCTTCTCTTGCCTGCCACCGAGCCTTGCAGGATGCTTTCAGCGGTCTCTTCTGGTTCCCCAGTTAGCCAGCGTCCACCAGCTGCGATAAGGGGACGCTGGACGAGGTGAGGAGCAAGTTAAGGCGGCAGAGGTTGGTAAAATTGCTGCCATCTGCACAATGGCTAAGCTGCAGTCACTTTTCTGTGTCAAACCAGCTGTGTTTAAGTGGTAAAGGAGGAAAAAAAAAAAAAAAAAGCCTGCACGAGGGCTTTGTAAAATGGTAGATACATTTTTGCGGAGTGGGAAGCTCGTTAGTCATGTGGCACTTTGCTGAGGGAGGCTGAAGCAATAAGCCACATCTAATGGAAGATGTGAATAACTCAGCTGCGTGTGTTTGAGGTTTCAAAAAAATACACTTGTAAATTTCTTTAAATAAAGCCAGACTTTTTTATTAAAGTTCGTGGTTTAACTCTTATTGCAGGGTTTTATTTGCACAAGCATTTAAATGCCATTTTGATTATAACATTTAGTGTCAATATTCGAGCCTACATTTTCTTCCCATAAAACTAGTTACCCCAGTACAGACAAGTGGGTTTTTCCTCCTGCCAGCTGGATGAGACGAGAAACCCTGGAACTGTGCTGACACAACTCTTATGTAGGATCCTTCCTGATGTCACTCGGTTGTTACCTCTGGAAAACAAGCAGAGTTTTAGCTGAAAGCCTTTCAGCTGCGTTCCTCTGACGCGGTGGAAGAGACCCGCATACACCGCTAGTTCCTTGAAGCAGTCAGAATTGGCTTTGTTTCCTTAGCTCTGTTTGCAACTTCTCTGTCAAGTGTGCAGGAGCTTCTTTTGGCAGGAGCATCCATCCCTTTGTCTGGCTGTTGGGATGATCCTGGCCACTCGATTTGCTGCTTTCACACCTCCCTTCCCCTCACTCGTGCTAATTGCAGCAGGAGGGGAGGTCCTGTCTCAAGGTATTTTTTCCATGAATGTGTACAAATTGCAGGAGACTGGAAACCATTCAGGACAATGCGTGCCTCTAGAGTATAGCCCGGACCACATTTTATAAGTCATCCATTAATAGTTGTTGAATACTGCTCTGAGGAGTCTACTAACTGAACTGAATGTATTTGTTTTCTGAGTTGTAATAAAGAGAAGAATAAGCTCTATTCCAGACTCAGTGCTTCCTTTATTACGGACGGGGGAGGGAGGTGCCAACATTTTCTCTTAAGTCCTATTGTACCGTGCTCAAAGTGCTGTCGACAGGTAACGCTGTGTGCGAGGCTGAGGTGTGGAAAGGCGCAGCCTGCTGAGTGCAGCCTGGCCTGGAGAAGGAGCGTCGGGGCTGGGTGCTGTGGGCCTCAGCTGTGCAGCACGTGTTGGAGACCACTCGTGCACTTGTTGTAGTCTAGCCCCGAGTGCTGCTTTCTGCCTTCTGTCCCTGGAGACCCTGCTTCCTTTCCTCTCGGCTGGAAGGCCTGAAAGTTTACGTGTCCTTGATTTATCTGTTCCTCATCTGGTGGCAGATGGCTGCCACTGCTGCCAGATCTGTTTGCTGGTTTCCCTGGCAGCCAGAAGCTCTGGCAGTTCCTCTGGGATTCAGCTCAGGCCCTTGGCAGGGAGCAGCAGCAGCCAGGGGCACTGCGCTGTGACACGCTCACCCACACCCAGGTTGCACCTTATTGAAGATCCGGTTTCCATTCAGTCTGTACAGCCTCAGCTTCTTAACCTAATGAAGGCAGAAGTGCACACGTGTATTAATAGGTACCATGTTCTCCTGCCACTTGGCTGCATGTCAGCTAGCTTTTGCTATGTAAACGTGGAAGGTTTATGCGCAAAAGTTGTAGCTGCACACAAATACGGAAAAAAACCCTAATTTTGAGTGTAGCTAAATGTAATCCATTCACCTGCATGTAAACTCAAGTCATTCTGCTATAGCATATAATCCTTAAGTGAACAAAACTGCTGAGTACTAAAACCCTCCTTCGCTGCTCCGGGATATTTTGGTCACGTACTGAAAGTCAGCGTGACGTAGACAGCAAGAAGGTGATCAAACCCTTGTTTCTCTTACTGCAGGTAGTGCCAAGAAGCCCCAAACTGGGACTGTGAAGCAAGACACAAAGGGCTCTGCGTCCCCTGTCAGTTATGGGTCGTGGAGTTAGCTCAGCTCAGCGGGTGAATGTGGTGCCAGGATGGTCAGGGCCCTTATCACCGCCACGGTGTTTATGGAGAGCTCTGAAGGACAACGGCAGCTTTGCAGATGTTTGTGAGAAATGCAAAGGGCAGCTGTAGGAAAGTGCACCGTGGTGTTAGAAAATGTATCAGACAGCAGAGATAGCATCGTAGCCTGGAGGCAAGAGTCCAGCTCTTGCTCTGAGAGGAGCGATGGCTGGTAGGATGTGATGTGACTGTCACTGACAGAAAGGACTAATAGGTTAAAGTTGCTGTGATACCATTTTAAGGCCAGTGGAGGAATGCTGGGGCTGGAGTGGCAGGCCGGGGAAGCAATCTGTACAGCAGCTTTCAGATAGTATGATTGAGTCATGGTGATTTTTTTCCCCCTAGTTTGATAAACGCAATCTAGCGGTAACCAGGCTGTGAAAGCCTGGCTGCATAGCCAAGGGAAAAGGGCTGTGACAGAGCCCCTGAGCAAAGCTACCTACAGCAGCAGGTTGGTGAGCACCAGGACACCAGGTTACGGGCCCCAGCGAGGAGGGTGACGGACATCTGCAAGTGTTGCTAGGAGTGAGCTCGGGCCGAAGGCAAGTATCTGAAACTGAGAGGGTGATGCGAGTTCTCTGTCCAAATAAATTGTCTGCAGTTGACATTGCCCAACAATAGTTTGGATAGGGAAGAGAAGGAAACCAAGGGCAGTGCTTTTTTGAATCGCTGCAGAATACCAGCAGCCAGTCCGAGATCATCCAGAGGCTGCATCAGAGGTAGGGGACAGCTCGGAGAAAGCAGAGGCACAAACAGAGAGGAGAAAGGCTCAAGATGAGAGGAGGACCCATCAGCCACGCGCTGGTTTTCAGTCTGGCGCTTTAACAGAAACATGTCCTTGTACTGCAAGTGTGCAAATGGCATTAGAGTATTTCCTGTTCTGTGGGCAAACGCTGAGCCAGGAGTCAGCTACACCCCAACTAAATCTCCTGGCAAAAGGCATTTATTACTCCAAAAGCCCAGGAGCAAGCAAGTATACATGGCTATTGCTGCCCCTCTGTACCTTAGGTCATGCCTTTGAAAGGCTGCCTTGCTTACAGAAGAGCTGTCTGTGCATCTGCTAAGAGTAACCCGATATTCCTAGAGACCATTTGTCAAAGAGAATCCTATTCTACGCTCTAAATGCAGGGGTTACACAAATCATCTTTCTAGGTCCTACAACATATAAAAATCTGTTTTCACTGCAAACTGTACTAAAATAACACTGCAGCAGAAAGCTGTCCCAGACTGTGTCACCGAATTACGACATAACAGAGCATGAAAATACATTATTGTAAAAAAAAGTGAAGTTTTATTTATTGTAGCAAGAGGAACAGTATCAATCTGGTTATTGACCCCACAATTAAAAAAAATAAAAGTGAATGCAGGAAGCAGTGCTCACAAAGGAAGGTTATAACATGCACTATGCATCTCTGCACCTGAGGTGGGTACCAATTCAAGGGGAGGACGAGAGGTAACCTGAGCACACCTTGTGCAAACTAATACGGTCATTACCAGAACTCCACTATTCAACTCTGAAAGTCTTCTTCAGTAAAATCTTTGCCGGTACGCAGACGCTTAGAGGCTGGATTCTCTGGAAGAAAGTTAGAAACATCACTTAACATGCAGTTAACAAACCAAACTAAGCCACAAGCCATGCAACACACAGGAGATTTAACTAGAAGCCATGAGAACAATCACAAATGAAAACTGTCACAGCAATAAAGGGAGCAGCCCAAGAGGACTTTCAAACCACCTGCACTGAGCTGCATTTTGACCTACATCTCAGCGCTGCACAGTAACAGCATAAAAATGTTTTGTGGCATTAAAGCCTTATGAAAACCTCCTCCCAGTTCATGCAACTGCAGACTGGAAGTCTCCCTATCCCAACTTATCAGGTAGCGCCAAGCCCAGTGTCACTGAAACAACTGGTTTCTACAAGTGCTTCAAGAAACAAATGACCGATTTGTTGGTCACTGAGGATATCTAAAGGCAAAAGCTCTGCTTTATGGCTGTGGGATGATCCTGTGCAGTCCTCGGAGGCTCCTGCTGGGATCAGAGGGGAGGACCGTGGTTGCAGGTGCTGAGTGAAACCCTGCAGCTGTGGTACACACGCACTTGTGGCACAAGTGGCCCACGGGACTGATGAGGTGGGACCAAGCTCAAAGAGCAGAAGTGCAGCCTGAAATCCAGGTGCCATGCAGAAGGATGGTCCCTTACCTCCAGCAGGGCAGGGCCTCTTGTACAGCACGTCCGCTGGAATCTGGAAAGTTATGCACAGCATCTCCTTGTTTGGAGCAACATTTCTAACCAGGTAAGTAGAGCAGCGTCCCTGTAGGGAGGCTCCCAGCGAAGCCTCAGCCCGTTCCTGGATGTCTCTGGCTGGGTCTTCGTGTTTGGAGAAACCATAGCAGTGCACTGTGGGGAGGACAGCAGCGCTGCAGGGCTCTCCGACTAAGAGATGCCTGAAAACATCTAGAAATTCAATAGCCAAAGCTGGCAAGTTCATGACGATATGAAAAGCGGCCTTCTGCTCTTTTACAAGTGTCAGCTCTTTCCTTAGCTCTTCTCTCACTGGCCCCAGGAGGAAGTCCCTGCCATCCATGTTGAATGCTTTTATCTTGTTGTCTACTTTGTTCAGCTTGCAGTTATGCAGAAGCCAGCTGTAGGATTCGGGATTGAGATCATTTGCAAATACAACGCACTTTTTCTTTGCTGCTGGAATAGCAAAAGGTCCAATCCCAGCAAAGACATCGAAAAGGACGTCACCGGGCTTTAAAAGCTCAACAATACGGCCATGCTCTGTGGATAGACGGGGGTTCCAGTAGACTTTAGCAAAGTCCAGTTCATATGTCAAATTATTTTCTTTGACCTGAAAGAGCGAAACATTTGGTTAAGTCTCTGTATTCAAATTGCAGACACGTTAAAGCAACATCAGTAATTAAGACAGCTAAAAAACAAAAGGTGATGCATAGATTGACATTTGTCCCGTTGATAGTATACGTGCAACCTGTATAAATAGGTCTGCTCCTCATAAACAGCCACGAGGAATGTTTCATCTGTCAATCCACATGGCTGACTTAAGCATTTCTTAATCACCAGGTGGAAGTAAAGCAACAGATTAAAATGACCGTAAAAAAAATAAAGTCGGAGGCTTTTCATGAGCTTTGTGGCTGACTGACAGCTCCATTATTGAAAGCAGATCTTGGGAAGATGCCTCAAACCTTCCTTAGCATAGAGTCTACACAATAAATAAGTGTCTGAGAATGATACAGCATGAGAATGGCAGCAGTCAGCCAAATGCAAAGCCACTGGGAGCCAGTTGTGCTGTCTGTAAATCCCCATATTTTATCTCTCAGTGTGACAGAGTCTGGAAACAGATCCAACCCCAAACTTCAAGATGACCTTATGCTACCAACAGACCTAGAAACAAAGTGTTCATTCAGATGAGAGTGGGGTGCAATACAATACTCTCTTCACACCACCACATTGAGTTGTGTGGCTCTGAAGTAACTTATGATTCCAATTCACTGCAGCATTTGCCTTGCCAGCAAGAAGCATGCTGACGTGTATTGGCATTCTTCAGTGTGCACTCAACGCTACGCCAGATGTATGCGTAATGAGCTAACACCATCTGCATAATATTTGCTTGTCACTTCTGACTTGACAATTCAAATGCCTTCTCTGTGCATGTGCAGGCTGTTGTTTGCCACAAAGCCATTCTAATTTTTCACTCTGGTAATCTCTTTCCTGAGCAAGGGAATGGCCTTAATGGTGTCTTCCCAAAGCAGCTCTCCAGTAGATGTATCCAGGTTTCAGCTTATTAAGTTTAAAGTAAGAGGGGAAGAATCCTGTACCTTGGTTACCAGGTTGCTCTCTCCTGCAAGCACTTCCATTTGAAAATTTCTGTATGTGCTGTCAATAATATTGGTTTTATTCACCACACAGGTGATTCCTGGATTCTTGTCAACTATAACCTGGCCTGAAGAGAGGACAGAACATATTCTGGTCAAGGCACTACAACCTCTAAATGTTATATAAAAGATACAAACGCTGCAGTTTACGTTTACATTTATAAAAGCAAACACACGTTACAACAACCCCTTTCTAATGACTGTACATTACGGATCTCACTAAAGCACACACTTAACCCTGACCCAATGCTCAGTGCAGTGAGACCACAGTTACTGTTCAGAGGAAAGAGCTGTGTCTTCCATGTACAGGTAAAGCATCAGCACAAGACTATTTAAAGTCAAAACATAAGGGAATGGAGTTCTTCTGAGTTTTGTTTGTACAGGCAGTAGTTTTAAGTAGAATAATTGTAAAAATATCTTTGGAAATAAAATAACTTTTTTGATGAGAGTTGTTTACCTACCGATCAAATGTCTGTAAGGCAGCTGATGGTCTCTAAGATTCACATGAGCAATGTGACCAACACGGCTGAAACCAGAGGTGACATCTTGGCCTTCAGGAAGGACTGCTCGCAGGATCTCCTCCGACTTGAAATTCTCATAAGTCAGCTCCAAGTTATACTTGGACACCTCAGGTCTAATGTGAAGCTGTTTTAATACCTCTTTCTCTGACTCTCCCAATGAGAATTCTGGTATTTTGTGAGGATCCAATATAACAAGTTTACTGTCCTCATCTTCTGGATCCTCAACCACTCGCTTCAGCCCGGGACGCTGCAGTACTGTATGTTTTAGGGACTTCAGCAAAGTATGGACAATTTCTTTCTTTACTTTAAGAACTGGAACGACAACCGTCCTTTTAAAAGCCTCTCGGTTGAGCAGCGTCATCCCACGCACTTCAGGATGCGGCGAATACAGTTCTGGGTTAGTGTTATCCTGCCCTGTCTCAGGCATTGCGAAAAATCTCTTTTTCTGAACTACTGCAAAGAACCCAGGTATTCTGCCAGAATGCTGCGCCAATAGCATCCAAACTGCTGGAGATGATGTATTTGATGCAGCTGTCCTATAATGATTACTTTTCAGTAGTCTGGCAGAGTATCCAAGTCTCCATAATGTCCTAGAAGAGAAATTATTCATTTTATAGACGTTATGTAATCATTCCATTAAAAAGGCTGCAAATCATATGGATTTGCTGTTCTCTTAAACTAGAATTTCCATGTGTACCAGGGAATCCACGATAGTTTTGTAAACCTCTTTATTACCAATTATACACTACAAATTTCTGTCCTTTTGCAAATATTTTTAAACTTAACACACTAACTAACTTTAAACAGTGAGATAAGCCTCTCCTGCCAAAATACAATGGCCTCTCTCTATTCTAATAAATGCAGTATTAATCCCAGTAAGCCAAATAAAAAAATTCTACTGTCTTGATCCTATTGCCGGATTCCTTCCGCCTCTGATAAATGCATTACCAAGCAGTGGTTGCTAGAAAACAACTATTAGCAACAGTGGTCACAGCTGCTCAGTAGGAGTTCCTGCCCCCATATCCCAGCAGTATGGGTTGCACACTGAGTACTGCCTTTGCTCCATGAACCACATCAACTGCCAGAAAGGCTATGGATTAAATGGAGGATTCTCCTAGCATTACAGGGTAGCATCAGATGCTGACTTGAAAATGAGCTCTCTGCTTCTTCACGTTGTTTCCTCCACTAGAGACAGGCTGAGGGCTGCTCCTAGACAGGAATGGATGATGCCAGTAGTGTTGGAGGCTGATGTTGTCCTGTCTACTTGGGCAGTTTGCCTTAAGGCTGGTGGTTGAGAAGAAGGCAGCCATTCCACTGGCCTGCACACTCTAAGATGAGAGTTGTGCCAGGGAGGTTCAGGTTGGATATGAGGAAAAAACTCTTCTCAGAAAGAATGGTGATGCGCTGGCACAGGCTGCCCAGGGAGTGGTGGGGTCACCGTCCCTGGAGGTGTTCAAGAACTGTGGAGATTTGGCACTGAGGGACATGGGCAGTGGGCATGGTGGGGGTGGGCTGGGTTGGACTTGGGGATCTTAGTGGTCTTTTCCGGCCTTAATGATTCTATAAGTCTGTGGCACCGCTCCCTGCTACAGGCCCTAGGGTGCTGCTGCTGTTCCCACCTCAGAACTGGAGCCATGCCCGTGTCCTGGCCCTGCTCCTGCACTGCAGACCCTGCTCCTCCCCTGGGGCACATCTCTGCACCAGGCCATTTTCCTCATCCAAGCTTTTTGGCACAGCATGGCTCCCTTCCCTGTTGACTCAAAAATAAACACTGCATTTTCATGTCTGCTCCAGAGGAGGCAGACCCAAAGAGGGACCGGAGCATGCCATTGTTTCCCTTCAGCTCCCCTTCTCCCCAGCTGAAGACTGCCGACCCAGTTAGCACGGACCCCTCGTTACCAGCAAAGCCCACGATTTAACATCCACCACGCTGGGCCCAGTTGGAAGTCATTACGGCAGCACCGTTGCGAGAAGACCGACAGCATCGGCTCTGGGAATATCTGTCTTCCCCCGGCTGCTCCCAGCGAGGCCTCTCCTCCCCTCCCATAGCCACGAGCGGCGCCGAGGGGCTTCCTTCAGCCTGAGCTGAAAGGAAAAAGGAAGGACGGGGGAGGGGATACGGCCTCGGCACCACCGGGGCCCAAGCACACTGCCCAGGCGGCCTCAGGCTGGGGGTGAGCCTCTCCCCGAGGAGGGCCCGGGTCGCCCCGCACGCAGGCCGCGGCCTAGGCCGCGCGGTTGCCATGGTTACCGCCCCCCTCCATTCCCGCCCTCACCTCATGCCGAGCCCCTCCACGCGCGCCGGCACCCCCGTTACGTCATCATGCCGCGCCGCTCCAGAGCCGGGGGGCGGAGCCTCCGCTCAAGCCCCGCCCCTCGGCCGCCCGCCCCCTCCCTCGGGGACGCCCCGCTCCCCTCAGAGCCGCGGCGCTGCGCGGCCATGGAGGCGCCGCCGCGGGGGGCCCAGCGGGGCTGGTACCTGTCCGCACGGCGGCAGCGGGACGGCGCCCAGGGGGAGGACGGCGACGACGACGACGACGACAGCGAGGAGGATGGGGAGACCGTGCCACTGCTGCCGCCGGCGACGGGCAGCGTGCGTGTGGGGACCGGGGGCGGGCAGGGGGCGGCGGGCGGCACCTCGCGCTGACCGCGCTCTCCCCGCAGGGCTCCCCGCAGCGCGGCTCCTCCTTCGGCCTCTCCGTGTTCAACCTCATGAACGCCATCATGGGCAGCGGCATCCTCGGCTTGTCCTACGCCATGGCCAGCACGGGGGTCCTGGGCTTCAGGTGAGTTCCGGCGGGCGCGGAGCTCGCTCACCGGAGCCGCTGCGGGGGGAGCGGAGAACCGTGCGGCTGAACCGCGGGGAGCGGGCGTGCAGAGCGGGCAGCTCTCGGTTCTCGTGGGCTGAGCTCACCTCGCTCGGTGCTGGATGGGGCTGCCCGCCTGCTCTCTGTAGCTCAGGCGTGCTCTGACCCCTGTGTGCGCGTTGCGCTTTGGTGCACGGTACCAGGAGCCCGGGGAGGGACCGCGAGGAATGCAAGGCACCGAATGAGGAAATCCTGTCTTGTGATAAATGGTGCTTTTTTTTTGCAAACGGAGCGTTTTTAAGGAATGAAAGTGCGTTGTCGGGTGGAAGTGCCTCACATGTGAATGCGTTGCGCTTCCAGTGTCTTGCTGCTGATGGTTGCCAGCCTTGCTTCTTACTCCGTGTTCCTGCTGCTCAGCATGTGCACCCGGACCGGTAAGTGAGGGGGAGCTGTCTCACAGCCTTCTCTGGACAGTGTTCCCTTGCCCGTATTACGTGGGATAATGTATCTGTAATTACTACGATCAGCAGCATGCGAACAGATTGCAGTGTCTAATTCGCTGATGCTGAAACACTTCTGCTTTCTAAGGGCTGGTATGTGCCATTAAAAAAACCCCACAATTTCAAAACCTCTTACCTAAAAAGTAAACGCCAAACTAACTGATTTATTCCCAATATTGCCTGGCTGGCTTCTCCGTTTTATTTTTCTCAGAATGCACCTGGCATATTCCTAAAAAGATAGGTCTTGTATTTCTCCACCAAAATTATTTTGGTGTGAGCTGTGTTGGTGTGTGACTGTCTGCATGCAGTCTCAGTGTTGCTGTCAGTCAACAGCCATCTGCCATTATTCTACTTGTAATACATATTTACCCGCTGTTTGAAGTGGATACCTGTCAGATTTTGTTATAATTCCCATAGATGTGTGTTTTCACAGCGTTTCTGATACTGAGTGAGAAGCTGTAGTGCAGTCCTTACTTAGAAATCACACTGCTTCGAGAATGTCCAAACAGTAGATCCTAACATTTGAGTTCTGGTCTGCTGCTAATTTTTAAGTTCTTGCTTGTTTTAATTGTTACTGAACACCTGGCTGCTTCCCTGAGTTCTAGCACACAGAGGCCTTGTCCTAATAGGAAGGCTCCATCTCTTCCAGGCACCTGGTTATTGTTGCCATCTCATCTGTTTTCCTTTCTTTTCAAAGGTGGTGGGAGAAAGCTTCATTCTGTTCCTTACAGGCTGTGCTTTCTGTAGCTAGCTTTGGGCTCTCTGATGATTGCTTCTCGATTCTCCTTAGATCTGCTGCTCCTGTCTTCACCTATTGAGTGATCTGCTTCATGCATTCCTTAAAAATCTTCTTCAGAGGTAGGGCTTCTTTTGTGTGTGATGTTGGCTGCTCAATGACTTGCGACTCTCTGGCATTCTTTTTTCTGCTTGTTAGAGAGGAATCAAAACCTGGGATAAATAGGTGGAAAGATACATAGTTGTTTGTTTTTTTTTTTTAATTGAGAAAAGAGGTGAACAGATATTTCTTAGTGATGTTTGCTCACCTCTTTCAGTTCTGTATTACTTGTTATTATTCTGTATGTGTTGTTGTCTGGTAAAATTATAGGAAGATACCTTTGCAAAGAACTGCTGGGGGTGTGTGAAGAAAGGAGCTGGGGAAGCTGAACTTGGAGACCTAATACACCATCATGGTTTAGCTCCTCATTTATTTATTGTCAAAGGCAGTACTACCTCCAGAATGCACTTTGGAAATGCACGCAGCCAAAAGCAAGGGATAGCCCTGAATAACGGGGTGAAGTTCTTCCTTTGTCTGAAATTAGCACTGTGTGGTTAATAATTAGCTTACCACCTACTGCTGACGGGCATCCAAGCTCTGGAACTACGTTCCTGTATCCCTGCTGTATTTATGGCCCTCAGTGTCTGGTTGTTGTTTTGAGGGGGTGATGGCAGTGACTTCGCTGACTTCAGTTCCTGTAAGCTGCTGAAGTAAGTTCACATTAAATAGCATCCCAGGCTTTTCCTTGGAACATTCACTTTAAAAAGGGAGCTGTGTGACCAGTTGTGCCTTTTCAAAGTTCAGTCTGTGTAAATACTTCCAAAGTAGATCACCAAGTGTTTTTAACATTGAACATGCATTCATCTGTGAACAGTGTCACAGTATTAGACTTAATCCGTGGCAAGGAATGGGAAAGAGATGTTAGTGGTTTTAGATTTAAAAAAAAAAAAAAAAAGAGCTAGGAAAATGTGAAGGGTAAAGGGTAAAGAAAAGCCTTTGGGACTGTTGGTAAACTGTTCAGTCAGGTATTTAAAAGTAATCCTGGGAAAGAGCCAACATATAAAAGCCCTTCTGAAAAGGAAGCTTTAATATTAATTCCATTTCAAACAGAGCAGAATTTAAGTGCAGGCATGTAAGCTGTAATTTAAAAACAAAGAAGTGCCTTGAGCTGGTAAATGATGTTGGTCTGGGGTGGCTTTGTCCAAGTCGAATGATTTGTGAGACTGAATGACTTAGAAAACAAACAGCGCCGTGTGTCACGGGCTGGGGTTGGGTTGGGCAGCGTTTCCTCCTGGTGTTAACTCAGTGCTGCAGAAGTTGTGTCAGGACTTGGGGCGGCAAAACGCTGTAAGGTGGAGGAATGAGGAATTGAAGTGGGATGTCCCGGGAAGTTTGGTGGCTTTTTTCCACTTGGAGTTGCTCATGAGTATTGCCTGTGCTTTCCTGGCCGATCTAACTTTGGGATGAAATGGATGATTTCTGTTAACGTTAATAACATATTAGCAACCAACCCAGGCAGGCAGAATGTATTTCTACCAGTAGCTCCCGATATTTTGTTCCGTGTATTTTTGAAAGGACCAAAGCGAGGTGATTAAGCATTACCGCTCCCTCAGTGTTCGCAGGACTCGATTACAAACCCAGAATAACTTCAGAAATTCTTCCAAGGCTTCGTGTTGCTGGTTTGGAATTTTGTGGAAAACGTTTCTCTTTTTCTTGGTAACTCCCTGCTCGTGTGTGTTGTGTATTTGTTCCCACCTGGTACAAGCAGCTCTCAGACATACCAAACATTTTGCTCATTTTTGATGCCGGGGGGGATGGCCTGCTAAAATGCTATTTTATTTGTTGCTAACTGCTTGATGAATATAAATCAAAGAAAAATAGAGGGTAAAATCTAGTAATACACACTGCTTATTTAATTATATTAAATATATATATATATGCATTATATTTAATGAATCACCTGTGTGAGGTGGGAGCACTGTGCAGGCCAGGGGCAGCCCTGGAGCAGAGCCACCACCTCCCCCAGGCCTCAGTGAGAAAGGACCAAGTGGAGGGAAGGGAAGCTGTAGCCCATCGAGTGGAGCCACGGGACGGCAGGCGAGCGTGCCATCAAGAGAACTGTGCGGTTTGGAGATGAATTTTACCCTTAGAGGCGTTCACAGCTCTGCGCCGTTCTCCTGGGCTTACATCCTTTTGGTATCACTAGAGCTTCTAACAACAGAACGCAGAGCAGCAATGAAGGACTTGAGTACGATTTCCTCCTTTGTGAGGAGGGATCGTTTTGAGCTAGCAGCAGTGCTAGAGGTGAGCTTTGGCTGCAGCGCAGCAAAGGCGCTCAGGAAACCACGAGCGGCTGCAGCGTGATTGTTCGGGAGGGGTGCGAGTAGGGGCAGGCTGCTCGCTCTGCTCCTGCCTCTGCTTTGGCGTGCTTGGTTTTGTTTGTTGTCGTCTGTTTTTTTTTTTTTTTGTAACAGCTTTCAGCCCGGGAAGGTGTTTACCTTCAGCTCTCTTGGAAGCCAGGAGCGCTGTGTTTTTTACGGCCGGCATAATGGTGATTGATGGGTGTTGATGCTGGGGAAAGACAAGGGCAAATTTCTCTTATTGTCTTCACTTCAAAGCAAGCGTACGCTTAAGAAATGAAATCGAGCAATAGCTCGCATCTGATTCTTGGGACTAATATCAAAATTCTTCGTCTGCAGTGTCGCCTACAAAACTCTTTGGGAAAAGGCAGTCTGCTCCCAGCGTAGTATTATTATTTTTAATACAGCTATTTTTAATAATAAATTGAATTTCTGGTGAATCTGAATGGTTGGGCGGATATTTTGTAGCAGGACTACGAGTGTATCCTAAAGCTATTTTATAAGTCGACTTTATTATAAAATAGTCTCTTAATTGGATCCCGATCTGTGCTCATTTAAATAGAGGCAAAAAAAACCACAAAAGGCAAAGCTGGAGCTCTTGGGTGATTTTGTAGTCAGGAATATTTTAGCTTTTTTATTTTTTTTCTTACCAACAGCTGTCACTTCCTATGAGGACCTTGGCCTGTTTGCGTTTGGATCAGCTGGGAAGGCAAGTACTTGTTGGTGTCTGTGTGTTTCTCTTCTTGCTCTCCTACTTCTGATACGCAACTGCTAATTGCACAGTGAGGATATACGGATGTAGTCTGTATAATTGGTGAAGTTCTGATATCGTGAAAGAAATCCCTTGGTTCCTGAAAACAACTTTCTCCTCCCTTTCAGCTAGCACGTTGTGCAGTGGGAGCCTGAAGGTCAGCAGGCTGCATAACAGACACTTCTTACATGCGAGGCTTTGTGCTCCTTTCCTGCCAGAGTGTTCCTCTTGTGCTGGCGTTTCCCGGTGCCTGCTGGCTGGCTTTGCAGTCAGCTCAGCCCAGCCATGCGGTGCAGGTTGCTCTCGGTCCCGATGTGCCGTCGCTGTGAGCTGTGACGACCCCTAGGTGACTTACTGCTGTTTTAGTGTCTCACAGAGCTCGATGGTGTTTGCCTTTGGTACGGTTTCTACAGTAGAAACAAACAAGAATGTTTCGTGCGTGTTTTTCATGTTTTGTTTAGGTGCAAGCATACTCAGGATGTAAGTTGTGCCATTTTAGTAATGGGTACTGAATCTATTTTTCTTAATGGACAGTGTTGTCCAGTAGCACAAAATGCTAACAGTAAATACTGGGCGTGTAATACTGTGACTGCGATGCTCTGTTTTGTTTCAGTGGTTCTAAGAGCAGGTTTTACCACACAGAGCTGCGATTCCAATAGTTTCCTAAAAAAAAAGAATTCTTTGAACGGTTCTGCCTAACAGACTGGAGTCTCACTTCTTTTATTTTCATGTGAGAATTAACCCTGAGCAATTAGGTGCAGGCTTCCATTAGCATTAATGAGCAGATAATGAGTGCGGTGTGTAAGATCAATATCTATCGAGCAGAGTTAAGATGAGATTGCCCTCAACAGATGATTTCATACCTTGCTAATACTGAGATTTATCATCTTACTTTATTGAGAGGGGCTGTGCGTAGGTGCTAACCACAAGCCATTAGATGCAGCAGTCATAGAGACGCAGGGCTTAGGGAGATATTAAAATGTGACCGATTCCCCCTCTTCTCTGCGGCGCAGGGATAACTATATAGCAGCAGTTCATGGCAGACATCTGTCTGATTTGTTCTTTGGTGGATATTCAGTGTTACTCAGTGAAGGAAGCGTCACAGCCTCACCGTGTAGTCGAAACGGGTGATTTTTATTATTTTCCCCAAATCTAACTGTTTTGTAGTTTTCCATTTTAAGTCGCTCCTGCCCAGAATCTTCAGGTCCTCTGTTTTGGGTGTGTTTGCAGAGCAGTCAGTCCCTGGGGTGTACCTGGGTTGGGCAGCTGCTTGGATTAAGCAGTAAGCCAGAGTTCAGCAAGCTTCCTGGCGGAACCTGTGTTTTTCTGCATCGCTGACCTTTTTCTCTCAAGTATCTGTGGCATTTGTACATCTTTGATTCTATGGTCTTCATGAAAAAATGGAATGCAGTACGCTGGCTAAGACCTTGCCAGGGATAAACATGGCTTGCCATTTCTGTGGCTGCCACTAATTGTTTTATCTCGGCTCTTTTCTCCATTTGCAGTCTAATAACTGTAAGTCCTACATTTGATCTCTGCTTCCTGAATGCATTGCTTTTAACTGGAGCTATTGATTTTTAGACTCTTCTCATTTATCACAGTTATTCTGAATTCCAGCGCTGCCCCTGAACTTCTCTCGGCTTGGTCAGGCGTGGATGGCACAGTTCTGGCTTCTTTTTGCTTGTTTGTATTTTAAATGTGCTTATTCTTCCCTTATCTAAGTCATTCAATACTGATAGAGCGCTGTAGGACGGTGCTTGAGCTGGCACTCTGGGTGGTAGTGAACTGCTGGTAACCGCTCCTCCAGCGGAGCAGCTCTTCAACCATACAGAGATTCCATGTCGAAAACACTTCTGTGATTTGTGAGGCTGGAGATCTGCAGCTGGAAGCTTGCTGGCTCTCCCTCTGCAAAGGCACGGTGCGTTTCTTTCCGTCTGTGACAAATGACAATACGCTGACATTTGCTGCTGCCTTGCGAGCTGACTTTCAGCTCATCACAAACCTGGTATGCTTTTCTAACTGATCAGTTGGGAAAAATGGCAGCTCTCCTTTCAGAACTTATTTGAAAACAGAAATTTGGTTTTCTTCCATAATCGTGGCTTGATTTTATTTTATTTTTTATGTATTTTCCAGGCAGAATTCTGGTAGCAACCGTGTAGAAAGGTGCTGCTACGTAATGATGGACGGCACAAAGGAAGGACTGTGCTGCTCTAGATGAGGGCACTATTTTAGAGCTGAGCTGCAATTAAAACAGTGGGAAAAATACACATGACTGCCAGCGTTTTTTCAGTTGGAAGTTCACAATTGTTTCGATTCGGTCACGTATTTTTATTGGCCTGCGATCATTTCAGTATTCTATATTAGTCCAGTACAAATAGCCACAAGCACAAAAAGAAATGTCTGCTTAGTTTATAGGCTTACAGGAATGACACTTGTGACTGTTAATATTCAGTTACGTGGAGTGAGGAGCAGGTCGTGTAAATCATCTCTGCTGTCTGAGTGCCTTTGCAGAGGCGAAGGATGATTTCCCTTTCTATCTGCCTGACATCGATTGGAACGCGCTTGCGTTCTCCATGATTTTAAACCTCCTCTGCAAAACAAGCTTTGCCCTTTAACTACTCTTGTTTTGTCATCTCAGAATGAAAACGCGTTATTTTTTTCTTCAGGGATTGCTTTGCTTTCATATTTACTCGAGGTTGTGTTGTTTTTCCATGTGTTGAACTCTTGGTGAAGCAGAAGATGCCTTTCCTTTCAGTACCGGTTGCTGCTTTTGCATCTGGTCTGTTTAAGATTATACGTGTGTTTTATGACTGTTATAGGCATACGACTTCAGTTATCCTTTTCTTTCTAAAGAAATCAATTCTTTTTTTATAGGTCCTTGTTGCAACTACAATAATTATCCAGAATATAGGAGGTAAGAAACTTCATACGCTCGATTTTAACTGAGTGGGGAATAATCTCTCCAGTCTACAAAACTCCACAAACGCCGAGGGCCCTAATGAAATGAAAGCGTTCTTAAGGTTGTGATTAAAAAGATGTAAGAACTGCGTGATCACGCCAAGCTGAAGTGCTGCAAGCGTGGGGTAGGTGGGGTGCTTCCTGGGGGGCAGATCGTATGCCTGCTCTGCATCCCGTGGTGTGCAGCACGTCCACCACAGTTGGCACTGCTGGCTGGAAGGGGCTGCAGAGCCATCATCTCCTCCCTGTTCTGGATATTCATATCTCGGAAGCTGTATTTTTTTCATATCATATGTTTTTTTTATTTTTTTTTCCTTTGGAACTTGCTGATGCATTTTAGTGATACGTATAACAACTGAGCGCTTAGCTGTGACATTCCAAATGTGCTTTAGGGTGATGTTATTTTTAACTTGTTAGTTCAGTGCCTTGGGTTTCAATGCTTTCAGTATCTTTTGTTTTCCTTAGTGCATAACAATAAAATAACACAAGCTGTCTTTGCATTAAAATAATCGCCTAAGCACTTCAGCTCCATTCAGGTATGTTTACGTACTTGGGTTACAGAGTAGTAGAGTCCTTAGAAGTAAATCACCCAAAAGCCAACAGTGTTTAACAGAACTATTTTTATTTGCTTTGGCTGTTTCCTTTGGATGTTTTGGATTCTTCCTTTTAGATGAGGAAGCGGTGTGAAGGCTCCCTCCTTCCCATTCCCCTCCTCCGCCCTCAAGACACACATGATTACCTGCAGTGCCAGGAGGAAACGGCATTCCAGTTGGGTTCATCTTTCCTTTAGTTATCACCTGTCAAGTCCAGACAGTTCGGTGATCTCTGTTGTCGCTACATTGTGGCCTGGTGCTAGGCCAAGTACTTGCTTGATGATAAAATTAGGATCCTTTGTTACACTGAAAGCTCCAGTAATAAAAACTGCTTGACTTAAGCAGCTACTAAAACCCCTTGCATTAACTTCAGACAGGAGCGAACATTTTAATTGCGAGATTAAGGATTATTTATTCACACAGGTTTTAGAGGATGTTCTGCAGCAGTGGACAAATGTTTTAATTTCCTTTCCCGTTGGAGTGGACCTCTAAATAAACAGCACTGGGAGAGTGGGGAATACACAGGGCAGGGTCTGGAGATCTGGGATCCTGCACGGGGCTCTGTGGTCAAAGGAAATAAGACTCTCATTTCTTCCTCCTAGCAGTTCATAACTTTCTCTGTGTCATTTTTAATAAAATTCAGTTTGGTAACTCTAGAGGCCCACACTGGATATTAGCAAAGTGCTTATTTTGTCCTTTGCAGTGGGCCTCTCTGCCAACAAGCGGGGCCTGCTCTGCCAAGCAGTGCTTCTCTGTTGCACTAGTTGAGGAGGAATCTGCAGGTAGGAACTTCTCTTCTGGGTGTTTCTGAGCAACCTCATTTTGATGGAAGCATTCAGAACTCTCTTGCTGCTTCTGTTTCCAGTAGCAGTATTTTTCACGTCAGAGAGCGGCAGCATTTCATGCATCCTCAGCTCTCATTTAGCTAGCTCTCATGAGCTAGCTGATGTAGGTAAAACCAGGCCATGCCCCAGACTGTGAGGAAGCGTGCTCGTTTGGCACCTTCCTCCATACAGAACACGTATTGTGCTGTCACTGGGAGGAGCTGTCCCAGCTTCTGTGTAGCATTCGGATTTCTGTGTTGTTTCTCTCCTCAATAACAGAGTCCGAGTTAGGGATGAAAAGCTTTCTCCATCTCTCGCTGAGCCTGGCATCTTGAAGAAAGAAAGGAAAAATTCTTGTTTTTTCTGGTTCCTACTTATTTTAAATGGGAGTGATGAAATTGTGTTTGCCCTGAATGGGAGCCGTGCTGCAGCGAAGGATAAAACTTCTGTTCTGCCCTTTTTTTACCTCAGTGCAATTAGGTGTTCCCCTCCTTTTGTTTTATGGCTGTTTGAAGGAAGCACTGTGCCTGGTGGGCAGACTTCCAGGCTCTGTCAACATCTTTAATTTCAGAATAAGGCTAAAAATAAACACTGTTTTCTGCTACCTCCTCCATCATCAGACCTGGGTACATTGCATCATGTGGGATCTTATTTCAAAGGCGATTGGGGAGCACTAGATAATGAATAATGATTTGTGATTAAAATAAGCGACTGCGCTGGGCTTATTGTCACTCCCAGCGTTTTTAAAGTTGGTTTGATCACTTCTAAAAATAATTGAAGCGTGGAAGTGATTTACATTCGTTTGTGGCGTAGAGAGCTTTTAGCAAGCATTTAAGTACGGTTCTGCTTTCTAATTTGTCATCTTTGCTCACTTAAAACGAGAGCCTGAATTGCAGGTTTGCATTTGGCATCCTAATTGCCCACGCTCACGGATTTGTGTAGACGGTGGAGTTGACTTTTCAGCTAGCAGGACACCCAAAGGCAGAAAGCACGACTTGGTTCTGTACAGCTGCAGGAAAGCACTCGTTGTCCAAGTGCACAGCGAGTATTCAACTACTTCTGCTCTCTGTAAAAGAGGCTGAAGAGAAGTGTTTTTTTTTTTTTTAAAAAAAAAAAAAAACAACTAATAAACGTGAAGTATTTTTGCTTGGAGATTTCAACCTGCGTGTCCAGCATCGTCGCTCAGCTTTCGTGCGGATTTTTAGTTGTGTTGGAGCACAAATCAAATGCCAAAAGGCATTTGACATCCCAAAGGTTAAATGAGGGTGTGTCGAGAGAAGACACTGACTTTGCTATGTCCAAATGTAAATGAAGAAAATTTAATTTTTTTTGAACTGAAAGAGGGTAGGTTTAGACGAGACATCAGGAAGAAATTCTTTGCTGCGAGGGTGGTGAAACACTGGCACAGGTTGCCCAGTGAGGTTGTGGATGCCTCCTCCCTGGAAGCATTGAAGGCCAGGCTGGATGGGGCTGTGAGCAACCTGCTCTAGAGGGAGGTGTCCCTGCCTACAGCAGGGGTTGGAACTGGATGACCTTAAAGGTCCCTTCCGAGCCGCCTTCCAAACGCCTATCTCTTGCCGTACGGAGGGTTGTAGAACCATAGAATATCGCAGGCTGGAACGGACCCGTAGGGATCATCGAACTTCGGTACCCAGAGCTGCTGAGCGGGGCCGGTCGGTGCCGCCCAACGGCTCCCGAGCGCCGCGCGGGGCTGCGGGCCGCCCTGAGGGCAGCGGCGGCGGCGACTGAGGGCTGCTCCGACAGCGCCACCTGCTGGCCACCCCGCGCTGCCGGCCTGAGCCCGCCTTTTTTCCTCCATACTCCCTTCTTTTTTTCTCCCCCCTTCCCCCTCTTCTTTTTTCCTTCTTTTCCCTGTGTGAGGAATACGCGTGCTCTCTTTCATTACTTTCAAATGTCTAACAACAAAGCAAAGCAAGGAGCTTGTTTTACCAAGTGAATAGAGCATTTTTCTTTCACAGTTTTTTTTTTTTTTTTTCATCCAGGGTTCCTCAATTCTGAGGTTTAATTTTAAAGGTATTTATGAAATTTGCCTTAAACATAGTAAATATTTTGAGAAAAATGAGAGATAAGATGGAAACCCTTCTTTTTCTAACCAGAGTACAAAATACTCTACAAGCTTTGAAAATAAACAGTGCAAATCGTGGAAGAAGAATGTGACAAACCTTGCCACATGCAGAGAACTGCATTGCTAATACCTTAAGAAATTACTGAGCTGCCATTAAGGATGGAAAGTCTCATTCTGTTTTCAAGCAAACTCAAATGTTTGTTTTCACAGCGCAGTTTGCTTTTGACCTGACAGCCTAATTACCTTCATTGTTTCTCAGTGAGGATTTCCAGTGCAGAGCTGCCTTAATTAAGGGCAGGTTTGTGTGCTCCTGTGCTGGTTTCACAATGGATGACCATGCTGTTTTCCTGTTGCAGTTAGTGGTTGTTGGAAAGATTTTGTGCTGCAGGGAATGCTAACCCTGCTTTAAAAACAAAACAACAGAACTCCTCACCTGCGGCTGTGTGGAAAACATTGCAGTTCTATTAGCATAAGTGTACACATACAATTAAAGTAATGATGTTTTAGTAAAAGAAATCTGCTGCCTGTGTGTTCCCTGTGCAATAAGAGGGAAATAAGATGCAGCTCACTTTGGCTTGGGCGTGCTGTGACTGATGGTGTTTATTCTGTTATTTCTGTCATTCAGCCTCTAATCTTTTCAGTATTTGGGGGAAAAAAAGGGGTCTTAATGGAACTTGTCAGAGGATTGGTGTTGCAAGCATCTTGATTAATCTCAATTATCTATTGACACTTGAGAGGAATCTCTCTGTCTTACCCAGATGAGAACCAAGCTTGCTCTGCTTGTCCCTGCTTCCCAAACCACCATAGCTCTTCTTCAGTAGGAGCTGCAGAGCCAAAGTAGTTGTGTGGATAATGCCCATTATTCCCAGCCTCCTGCCTCTCCTGCATTGCAGGGTTGCAGCCTGGTTCCATTTTCCACGTGGTGAGTGTGAAGCAGTATTACAGCACAGTGAGGGTATTTTGAATAATGTATTCATGGTACATACAGTGATAGAGCTCAGCAGGTTATAGTGTAGTAATGCAAATGTAATGCAAGTATCCTTCTTTTATATGTGACAAACTTTTTTTCATCAAAGAGTCAATGCCAAGTTTCAGGATGTGGTGAAGTCATATATGAAGTATTTTAAGAATGTAATTTCTTGCTGCTTCCAAGGCAATGCTAAGTCTGTTGAATGGCAAAATAGTAACGTAGTTTTGATTCCTGATGAATACTATTTTAGTACTTGAATATCGATTCTCCTGAATACAGAACTTCAGCCTCGCTTTGTTTTCCATCAGATAGCTCTTGGTGCATATTGAAAAGTATTGCGAGATAGCATCAACGTTGCAACATCAGTAGCTAAAAATGAAGTGGTGATCTCAGTGAGGTTGCTCTAGTGATGGGGATCTGCACCTGCGTGCTGCTGAAGCCTCAGGTTACAGCACTGAACGCCCTTCGTTTTGCAGGCAGCCTGCCTCACCCAATGCTCGCACAGATGGCTCGTGCTGCAGAGAGGAGGTGACATAAGGAAAACAGGCTGTTGGCTTTGAATTTAGGGGGTGAAATGGGATGCAAGAGCAGGAAGTTCTGTTCTCGTACCACGTGCGTGAAGGTGGGGCAAGCTGAAGGGAATGTTACTGCTGATAGATTTGAATGCTTGAATCCTAAGGGCTAATGTGTACCTACCAGGTTCTTTATGTGATAAAAGGCACCTTAAAAGTTAACCTTTCAAACATTACCATTATCTTGCAAGTGCCAGAATGCTGATATTTCCAAAGTGGAATAAACCAAAGCCCAAGGTATGCTTCTTGTGGTGCTCACTTGTGACACAGAGGAGCTGTGTGACTTTGAGATCTTTTCCTTCTGCTTTACATCCCACTGCCGAGTGTGGCTGACGTTCCATTTTTCCTGTACTACTGGGCATGTTTTATGTTGTGGGCATCGGGAAATTTAAATGGGTAGATAGGTAAAATGTCATGTTTGGATCCAAAGATGAACAGCTCTCCCTCAGCCACACCACGTGTGCTTTATTTCTGCCTGAGATAACTTCAGCTTTGAGGAACAGTCAGTGCTCTGCACTCACTTTGTAGTGGAATGTCTAATTTGTAATGTCTCATCTATTTGGTGTTATTTATTCATACTTCATAGAATGTGATACAGCGGTTCCTTTCTTCTTCCATGCTGCGTAAAACATCAAGGAGCAGTTACTTGTGAGCTGCACTCCAGCTACATTTGTAAACTAAAAAACAAGCAGGATTTGCTCTGTTAAACTGTATTTAGTGAAGGTATCCTGCTCAGGTTCATTTAGGAGATTCACGTCTTATCTGAGCATCAGGGTGTAAATAAAATTGTTATTTTCTCCGTCTCATAGAACAAACAGGAGGAGATAAACTGGCAAAAAAAAAAAAAAAAAGTCCTCCCCTGTGAGGTTGTTTCCCATGTGCACAGAGAAAGGAACAGAGATGCGGACAAATGTTCAGCATGTGCAAGATTGGTGGTGCACCATTGGTTCCCCACTCTGGAGTGGAATCCAGTGAAATTGGACTCCTCTTTAAAAAACAAAGAGTGAGTGCACAACAAAGGATAAGTGATCAAATGATTAGCCAGAGGCTAATAGGAATGAGAGGGAAGAGTGACAGATTGCATGGGAGGAGGAAATCTGATCTGGAAATTGAAGCTTTCTGCAGCTGAGCCTGCGAAAGAACTCATTTTTAAATCTTTCTGAAGTGGATAAATATATCAGAATTCCAAATTGCTTGTGTACAAAGCATTGTACGACACAAAGAAGGTTAATGGGTAAATAAATTTAATTGTACTTTAGAGGAAGTTTTCTTTTTTTCACCCCCTGATTTTTTTTGACCGTCTCCCTCTGCCTAGGGTGAAACACACACACACCCCCAGCTTAGTGTGAGCACTGCTGTTAATTTGCTTACAAATTCTGGTGATGTAGAAATGCACGTGCTGGAAAGATCTTTGTGATTGGGTCTATGTTCTCCAGGATGCAGATAGGAGAATAAAATGGGGCAATAGCTACACACCTTGCCAGGCATGAACAACAGCTAAATGTCAACAGGGAAATACACTCAAATCCTAGAAAAATCAGAGCTTTTAATTACAAAGAAGTGAATATTTCCTTATTTAGTGACCCACCGACTGTTTTTAATTTAACCTTGCGGTAGGTAGATGTCACTTGGCATTAGTGCAATTTGCTTTCTTTATGGAGACCACATTCCCTTTCTTCAATTTAACATTGGCTGCTGCAGTGCAGCAGTGTCAGAGCCCACACGTTTTCCAGGGTTCAGAACAATGCATTTAAAGAAAAAATGCACTCTAAACTCAGCAAATGGAAGTTTGCTGCCATACGTTTGTAAAGCAAATATTACTTTAAAGCGTTAGTAAAGGAAGCACGGTGTTCTAAACCAAGTTCTTAAACGACCGAATGCAGGACAGTGAGATCTGAGTGCAACAGATGACTTCTCATCAGGCTTTGTACACGACTGAAGGCGTTTGCAGGCGCAGTGGTGACATCACTTGTGGCAGATGGCAGGCAGCTCCCAGCAGGCTGTGGTCTTTGCTGCAGCTCTTTGTAACGCCTGGTGTTGTGAGGGATTCTCTCCTGGCTTCTGGCTTGTACAAAAGTTTGCTGTTTGTGTAAAAGCAAAAAGCGACAGCAGCATAATGGTAATAGAAGTGGCGATAAAAAGTGGAAGAACTCTTCTTTATTTATGCCTATGCCTTTGATCATGTTATTGAGTGAAGGAGAAAAATGGCACCGTGCAGTACTGCTTGGAGTTGTTTGTATGCGTCATTACTTCCTCATGAATACAAATATAAATGCTCCATTTCAAACCATCACTCCCCCAGGAGTAACTAACAGTTTCTCTTCAGATTCGTAGTTCTTGTAAATATAGACATGCAGCATGTAAAGAGCCTTTCAAGTCCCATGCTTGTGTTTCGATTTGCCATGCGTTTATTTAGCGCAACAGCAACTGAACAACGATAAAAATGGAACATTTAAGAAAGGTCTATTGTATTGATAGAAGCAAATCCCATATGTTACTCTCATCCTCATCAACAACGCCTAACACAGAGCTGGGAAGAAGTGCTGCAGCCCCAGTCTGTGCAGATCCGTGTTGCCAGGTAAAGGGTCAGCCTGCTGCTCAGCGCTGTTTTGTTAGCCCTTTGGGTGATGTTTTCCTTGCTTCAAGACTCGCGTCATAACAGCCTCTCTGGAAGCATTAGCTAACATCAGCACGGTACTCAGGGATTTGCAGCTATTTTTAAAGGAAGCATATGAGAAAATAAATGTTGACTCTGGTGCCACGGTGTCTAATATATAGCTGAGATGTCCCAGTCGTAACCACGCTGGTTAAGCCACGCTGATTGTTCCAGCGCTGCTATTCCTCTGATAAATTTGCTCTGCTTCTGTTTGCAGCTATGTCATCCTATCTGTTAATTGTGAAGTCTGAGCTTCCTGGTGCTGTTGCCGGGTTCTTAAATGGAGATGAGAGTGGGTAAGTAAAAGTGCTGCAAGCATTAGGAATTTCTCCTGGAGAAGAAAGCAGCTCAGAACTGCTGGAGGAGATGGGGACTGACATTTCCCTCTGATCTCGCATGCTAAAAAAATTACTTATTTACAGGTGTTCTTGGAATATGCAATGTATTTGGCATCTGTAAACCTTCTGCAGGGCACACAGAGCGTGATTCTTTCCCATCAGACAACCTTGAAGGCAGTGGCAAAACTCCATCTAAAGAAATCTTCTGTAAAAATTTGAAAGGGGAAGCAGGAAGGGACGGGAGGGAGGGGAGGAGAAACATTTAAACTGCTGTCATGTTATCACTTAAAATATTTCAAGACCACGGTACAAAATCTGGCAGACATTTAAATTTAAATATTTTGTTGTCTTGCTCCAGTAATTGGACTTGTCTTGGGAAAAATGCCAGGTTTCCAGGCTTGGTTTATAATTCCATAACTTGGCTGCCAGTAAAGAAATTATTCTTCGCAGCTGAGCTATAAAGCTCTATGTAATGTGTGTCCCTTGGATTGCTATTAGAACTGTCACAAGGAATCTGTGCCTGCACTAGGGCAAACGCTGCGGCTTCAGCGCTGAAATCTCTTGTTCAGGTTGTTGCAGTGCTGCTGCCATTCCTGATGGTGGATCTTACACTCTTACCACAGTTTTTCCAAGCTAATTTTATCACGTTTTGAGCTCAAAGCTTTCTCTGGATTGAAAAGCAGTGTAGTTCCCTAAAGGCTGTGTGATGCTTCTGCTGTACCTGAATGCAGTGGTTGAATTTTTAAGTTGGAATTGGTTTTTTAAAAAGGTACTTTAGTTCAAGTTATATTTTTTTCTTTCTATTTTTTTCAGTTTTATAACATGTGCTTTGAGAAATGGTGTGGTGCTAACCTCACTTTCTGTCTTCCTGCCCTCCTTTTGCCCTCACGATCACGTATATTTAGTAAGGGCCTTTAATAAATGATTATGTTTTATGTGCATGTCATTTTTAGTCTGTAACTTTTCCAGCTGTGATAGTCATCAGCTTTTCATTTGGGCTTTATTACCCTCTCCTTCAAAATTGCACTTTCAACTCTCCTGTCCATACGGAGTGCTGTTGAATCTGCTACTGTATCTGCTCCAGTCTGTTCATTTCCATCCTTTGCATGTAACATCACTTACTACTGGTGTTTCTTTTTATTTGAGGCCAGCTCTGTTTATGCAAACTGGCTTTTCCCAGCAAAGACACAGTTTTAAGCAGCTTACGAGCACTTCTGATAGGTAGGATATGAAAGTCCCATGTGCGTGCATGCATATGTACATACGTATGAAGGATAGTTCTGTCTAAAAGAGGCAGTATAAACAACAGATGTATTAAGCTACCAATTTGATAATGCTCCCACCAGCCTTTGCTCTTTATCAAGGTCCTCGTGCAGGTCTTCAACTGAGTGAGCACGCAGACAGGTTACAGTGCCTGAACCAGGTACTACAAATCTTCTGAACCGCAGTAACTCTCGCTGCGCTGTCAGCACTACCACCACCCATAATTCCTCCTTAGCTGGAATTACGCTTTGGGAATGAAGTTCAGTTTTGCTTTTAGAAAGGGGCTGAAACTGGCCATTGGAATACTGGCCGCAGCTCAAGCGGTGCGTTCATTTTCAGCCAGACTCTTGCCTGGTTGCTGAGAGCTCTTCCGCTGGTAGATGTTCATTTGACGCAGTTTGACTCCTCTGTTCTTTGCCCTAGCAGATATGCGAGATGCAGCAGTCAGTTGGTATTCCAGCTTTGTGGACACAGCTGGCCTGTGCATGCCCACAGCTACATTTCATATATATTGCCATGATGGATCGTGATCTTTTGCTGCAATGCATTTCTTACCATAACACTAGAATAGCTTTTGAGTAACTGAATGTAAACTGTAGGGAATTTTTCAAGACAAATAGGTAATCAGGCATCAGGACCAAGTAGCAACTTACATATGCAGAGGGCGTAAATATTGCCTCATTTGATTAAAATCATAATCATAGAATCATAGAATGGCTTGGGTTGGAAGGGACCTCAAGGATCATCAAGCTTCAACCCCCAGGCCACAGGCAGGGCCGCCAAGCTCCACATCTAATACTAGACCAGGCTGCCCAGGGCCCCATCCCACCTGGCCTTGAACACCTCCAGGGACGGGACATCCACAACCTCTCTGGGCAAAATCTCTTAAGTGGACCACTTGTTTCCAGATGTGGCTGCACAACTGCTCTGTTTTTGTTCAGCCCCTGTGGCATCTGATACGCTGCCAGGGTGCAGAATTTATCTTTAACTGTAGTTAGAAGCTGTCAAATGTGTCAGTTAAACTGTCTGTGAGAAATGTTTTATGTGCATATACCAACCCAAAGCATGCTCACAGGAAAGTCATTTTGCAAATTGGATTATTTTTGTAGCTAAAGGTAAGCAGGTGTGCGTGGATTTGAAAGGATCAGAGCCAATGTTTAATATACCCTCATGTCTGTTAGAAAACAAAAACATGCAATATGAACACTTGTTAATTGCAAGTTGAGATGTTTCTGTCTGTCTGCATAAGAAGAATTCCACGTAGTTTTGATGACATGAACATAGCTTCAAATGAGGATTGCGTTAAAAAGTTGTAATTCGTGAGCCCTCTGTTAACATTTAATGACCCTGTCAGGAGGATATGATTGATGCAATTAAGTTGTCTTGCTTGTGTGTTACATAATTGATATGGACTGAGAGTCAGAACCTAATGTAGAACATATGAATCTCTTGTCCTGTTGCATTCAGGAATGAAATTAAAGCAATTTATAAATGTCTGCTTTTAGTTAAAATGTGGGGGAGGGAGGGAGGAGGAACATCTGCATGCCAAAGCATTTCCAGTAGAGGCAAGGATTTATATTCCGCATTTCATACTTGGAATGTTTTTATCATATGGGATTATATCTGCGGATTAACTGATTTTGAAGGAAATATAAAGACATTTATTCTGCCTGTGGAAAATAAATGTATTTCTACAGCAGTATTCTAGGAGAAAATGGCCACAGTTTTTGACAACCGATAGACAGTCCACTGCTTTTGGTTGGTTTGTTTAAAAAAATTTTTTAAACAGGGGTATTCTAAAAGTGAACACTTTGCGAAATTACTTCTTCTCCTTCACATCACCTCACTGCAGTTCTGCTCTCTTCGTTCCCTTCCCCCAGCAGTGTTTTTTTTCATTTACCATGCAGTAACCAAAGTACTTTCTTCCTTGGGCCTGCTGAGCGTGTGAGCTGCAATGGTGCATACGGTGTTGTTACTTAAGGGTTACTTTGGTTTGGAAATGGGCAGGATTTCCTCAGCCTTGACATTTCTCCATTCATTTTTATCATGTGTGATTTTTTATGTTAAGTGATGCAAGCAGTTGGCCACAATGCATGACAGCACTCCGTGTCTGCGGATGGTAATTCTTCTTCAGCACAGGTGTTCTCTACTTTCCGTATGATAACTTGAGGTGCTGCCTGTTTATTAGGTGCTAACCATATCCTGGACTAAATAAACGTGGAGGTCAAAGGCCAGGGTGTTTATAGGTAGTAAAGTTGGGGGCTGATGTGCAAGATGTTTATCAGTACAGGATATGGCCAGTGCCAAGTTCGGGGGAGCCACCCTCGAGATGTTTCTGTTTCTTAACAGCTTACACATCTGTGCTTCCCTCTGCTTTGAGATGAGATTTTGGTACTGAAGAGATTTTAACAGCATCAAGACTTTGTATGCCTCTGTGGTGCTTTTCATATCTACATTTTTAAGTATGAACATTATTTCCATCTCTTGTGCTTTGGATGTGTTGCAACGAATGAAAGATCATTCAGTGCAATATTAAAGATGAGAAAGTTTCCCTTGTTGCACTTCTTTATTATACTACCTCTGGACAGCAAGCATTACTTCAAATTAACAGAAAGCTGATCGACTTGTAGATCTCCTCTAATGTTTGAACCCTGCACTGATAGGAATACCGAAACTTGGGCGGAAGGGGAAGTTGCTGTGTTTAGAAAACATAAACAGCCAATAGGTTGGCTTCTGGGCTGCTCAACTTCTGCTTCACACCTCCTGGAAATGTTGAGGAGCAGAGAACGTGCAGGAACGATGAACAGCAGATGGTGCAGTAAGTGGGAATTACAGTTGCAGCTTCTTCCAGTTGTGGAAATACGCGACTCGGCGTAACCTAATCTGAGCTGCACGGAACGCTGTGGGGATTGGACTCGATGATCCCCAGAAGGTCCCTTCCAACCCCTAGGGTTCCGTGATACAAGCGCTTCTGGTGGAGATCGGCCTGGTGTGGAACGCCCTTCCACTCTCATCATTGGTTTGAGTAGAGGCAGGGGTTCACACATTGAGCTGCTGAGAAGAAGCTGTACACGTATCAGAGCCTTGATCCACGCAGATGGAGCATCGCCAACAGTGGTGGTTGATTATGGGATGGTGCTCTGCTTCTCACTGCCTGGAAGCTCTAGTTTATATCAGTACAGACACTGGAAATACAAACCCATGTAAACAGCATGTGAAACTGAAATTATTTACTGGTTCTGTCCTAGTGGTTATTTTGTCCAAGATCACAGTTTTAAAGTCGAACGCATTTTTTAGGCCTCGTGAATTCTGGGTCAGTCACAACTGGCTTTTCCTACAGGTCCTGGTACCTCGATGGGAGACTGCTGCTACTCATTACTTCGGTCTGCATTGTATTTCCTCTCGCTCTTCTTCCTAAAATCGGTGAGTAATTAAAGGAGAGAAGCAAATATTATTCTACTTTAGTAGCAATTACAATTGAAGACTTTAAAACCTTAATGGGTTATTTATTTATTTTAACTGGCAGGGGGCTGGCCATTGTGAGGGCTGCTTAAGTTGTTGTAGTGTGTTCTGCCTTCCAGCCCTGCCTAGTTAACCTATTACTTGGGTTGCAGTAGTATTTTGTCTGCAATACTAAAATAAAATCTTTACAGCAGAACATTAAAGAGCTGCATTTACTTACAGCATGCCATTAGTGGTAAGCCAGTTCTAATTCTGCCCTACAAAACTGCATAAATGATCTGTGACAGGCAGTTGGAATGTTGTTATTCTGAGTCCTAAGCCCCAGATACCAAGCACTGTAATAGAAAACATGCCTAAAATGTAAAGCTTTAGCTGTACATTAGGATCACTTTCCTTATAAATTCTCTTTTATTTTTACTGTTATTTTACAGGCTTTCTTGGCTACACAAGTAGTTTATCATTTTTCTTTATGGTGTACTTTGCGCTTGTGGTAAGTTAAAAATCAGAGCACGGCTTATCTATTTTTTTTTTCTTGTTGTTTAAATGTTTTCACAAGACTGTTTTGAAATGAATTGTCTTCCTCTCCTCTCTTCCATTTTATGTAGGATTTAGTTTTCTTGGAGTTCAGTATGTGCTTGCTCGGACGGATTCTGTTTGTTTTGCTGAGGCATGGAAATGCATATGAACTTTCAAACATGTGAAAAGATTTAAAATAATTATATTTTGGACTGGTAAATGCAACAGTATTTTTGTTTTGCTGACAGTGCACTGAAGGGAGCTGGCACACACACTTTTGTTTCCCTACTAGTAACAGAATGGAATTTTGTTTGCTTAGCTTCTAACTATTACTTACTGCAACTAGTGCAGAAGAAAATTTAATATACTCCAAATAAATTAGATTTACATGTACGATGGAGTGACAGGGTTCAAAAAAAGGCAAGGAAAACTAGAACTTCATTAAGACAGTTTACAAGATTCATTAATACGTCAATGACCTTATTCTTCTTTCCTGCTGAAAGGAAAGGTTCTTTTCTCCGAGCCGTATGGGGTTTTTGACCCTGATGTTCACCCTCTCCAGGCCCCTCTGAGGTAGATGTTTCCAAATATCTAAAGTGAGACCTGCTCGGCAGATCTGGGGGGAAAAAAGGACCTTTAAGTTGCACCATTTTTCCTCCTTACAGCGAAAAAGTCTGTTAAAGCACATGTGTGCTAAGTAGCACAACCGAGCAACTTGCACTCTGTCATCCAGGTAGAGCAACGGGGATCTTTTTGGGGAGCCTGGAGGAATGTTCCCCCTCTCCCCCGTCATTCTGGCTTGCATTGACTTGCTTTTAATACCTGCTTTACAAAGGGATAAACAGAGTTGAAGGCAAGTTGAACAAACATGCCATCCGGGAGACCAAGGTAATCCATTAGGAACTAAACCATGTGATAAAACCAAACTTCAAAGCTGTCAAAACATCACCCTGGGGTATCCCTGGAGAGCTGCAGTGTTTGGAGGACCTTGGGAAGTATTCTTCCGAAGCTTAGCATCGAGGAGCAGCCACAGCCTTTCAGAGCTAATGGAAATGCATTTGTAAGATTTATAAATTACCTTAACTTTTGACCTCTTCCCTAAAATTTATCTTAAAAGAAAAAAAAAAAAGCGAAATAATGCTGAAATAGGTCTCAGGGTGAAGCTACTTGCAACAGTTCTACAACAAGTTCAGTTCTTGCATTTTGGTGTGAACTTGTACGTGTCTCTGGAAAAGGCTGCTGCAATGAGGGGATGCATTTGAAAGTAATTAGGGGCTCAAAAACAAGACTTGCATGCAGATGGGACTGTGGTGCTTTGAGCTAGAGTTTAGGTTTGTTTCTTTGCAGCAGAAGGGTATGTAGGAAGTTCTAGATAAGGAGCACACAGGCTACCTGATTTCTTATGAAATGATAAGAACTGTGTGCTTACTCTTTGTTGGTAAGTGACAAAGAAGGAGCCACAGCAAATCTAATGGTGGTCTGGATATTGAAGGAGAACTAATACTCTTTTGCAGAGTATTTTCTCTGACTTCATCAGGCACTGAAACTCAAAGGCGTTAACTGTGGTTTAGCTTCCACAGCTAATTGCTTTGAAGTGGATGCCATGTGCTGTTGAAATGGTGTTTTAGTTTGCACAGTGTTAATTTCTGTACGGCAGATATGCTCTAATTTATTCCAGAAGAAAGCTGCGTTCGTCATATGCAAGCCGTACCGTTATATTTTACATACACAATAATTCTGTGCATTTTCAAGTGCGTACCATCTGTGAAGCCTCTTGCCAGCAAGCCATGGTTTTAATACAGCAGGTGGGAAGGATAGGTGTGATAAGGCAACGTGCGTCCTGGTCAGTGTGATGTCTGCGGGCATCCAGCAGAAGGTCTGCAGGCTGTGCTCTGTGCTCTGCCCCGGGGCCTTGGCAGGTCACACACCTCCTGCCTGTGCTCCACTGTCTTTTCCTGTAGAGTTAATGCACTCTATGGTCCTCACATGGAAAGAATGAAAACACCGAGATGAACTGATGAGGGAGAAAAAATGTGCGTGCATTCAGCTGTTAATTGAAAGCCAGATTCTGTGAGGTCCTGAGCACTTTCTCTTGTTTCTCATTGTTGAATACTTTCCCGATGTGAATCCTAAATGAAGAGAAATGAAATGTGATCGTTACCCTTTTCTTTTTTTTTTTTTTTCCTTTTATTGCCTCCTCTTGCTGTATTGAATATTGGTGAAGAGTAAAACCAGATTTTTTGGTGGGAACAGCCCTATTGGTAGCTTGTTTGACAAAGGTGTTAATGATTCCTGGTGGTATTTTTCTAAATCTCTTGTTTACGTTCCCAGAACAAAATGTGATGCAGATTGGGAACCTGCCATATGTAGTGAATGATGTTATACACAGAGCCTGTCTTTGCTGAGTGCTGTCAGGCATGCTGGAATAAAGGGATTCCTGTTCTCCATCCACACGATACGAAAAAGCAACATCCATTAGAACGTTCTGAGAACTCTGACTTTATTTGTAGCAGTGTCCGTGCTGTGGGTTTAAAATACCCTGTTTCCATCAGAATCTGCCTTTAGGTTTTGCTTTTCTTGTAAGTTACAGCCAAATGTTTGTTATACTCAAAAAAAAAAAATGGTGTTTGTATGGCTCAGGCTGCACAAACTATCTAAAAGTCTCTTCCTGTTGGTGGCTTCACTGGAGATATGAAGTGTACTGCACTCGGGAATCCAAACAGGTTTGAGTAGTTAAGAGGACAGGCAAATAAAATTCTATATTTAAAATGCATCTAGTGCATTTTCTGTTGTCTCATTTGATTTCCATTTCACTTTGTTCGTAATCTGTATTCATTTCCTTTGGGGAGAGTGTTCTCCATTTTTTTATAGTTGGCTTTTCTTTCTTCCCCCTCTGCAGTATTTCTACACGATGTTGCCCTTTAGCAGAAAGGACAAGCACAGCTCACTTTCCCCAAAGCTTGCCTTTCAGCTTGGGCAGCTTCTCACTGCTTAGGAAGCCTGCTCAGACCTTAGCCAGAGCTCTCACAAATCCTTTTACTTTGGAGCCTTCCGAGTCTCTCCTTTATTTCCTGTCTCTGGGTACCTTGTGAGTACACAGAGATCTCCTTGAAAAAATATTTTCCTTCTCATAGAATCATTCAGGTTGGAAAAGACCTCCAAGATCCCTGAGCCCAACCCCAGCCCACCCCCACCATGCCCACTGCCCACGTCCCTCAGTGCCACATCTCCACATTCCTTGAACACCTCCAGGGACGGTGACCCCAGCACTTCCTGGGCAGCCTGTGCCAGGGCATCACCACTTTTTCCGACAGGAATTTTTTCCTAATATCCAACCTGATGTCTCACTCAGCCTCATAAATGTCTTCAGCTAGCCACCAGGCTGGGGCTTCACAGGAAGCAGCCACGTGCTGCATAGTGTAAGAGGGTGGTTGGAGGATTCCCATTTCCACTGATGATCCTTTCTCCCGAGGCCTGTGGGGTGCTGCTGAGCAGGCTGCTTCCCTGTGCCATACCTGGAGTTGCTGAATGGTTTGAATCCATGCAATTTAAGACGTGTTATTGCCACAGCAGATGCAGCGTGGTGGGTGCCTGCTGTTTCCTTGCCCCACATGGGCAGAATTTGCTTGCTTCTCTTGGCCTCTGTGACACAAAGGAGCGTCGAATCCTTGTTCTTTGGGAAACACCACTTGGCTGCGAGCAAAAAGTGGATTCCTTGAGCCAGAAGAAACGCTCTCTCCCATGTTATTCTTTTCATGAACCTGAGTCTTTAATTAAGTTTTTAATTATTTGCTCTAGGCTTCAAAAGAATTATAACCTCTAAAGCCAGGCGTCTACAATAGGAAATTAATTAGGGTGAGAAGAGCAATGCCACTATCATTTTAAACTAGACTCCTGAAAGAGGAGGTGATGTTTCTTACTTTAATTTCCCTTTGATTTTCAGCCCTGTTACTTGGCAGTCCCTAAAGCAGCAGGGTGTAGCTAAAGCCCCAGTGACATTCCGGGACAGTAATTGCATTTATTGTTTTTCCTTTGCTTTCTAGTCCACACCATATGTTTCTGCCTTTTAAGATTAGCCCTAGGCTCTGCTCTATATCTGTTAAGGGCTTGTCTGCTTAGGGAAAGAGCCTGGGACAGCTAACACAGCAGCTATTCTGTATGGGAGGCGGTTAGTGTGGAGCACAGAGAGTGAACGTGGAGCACCGGTTGTATTTCAGTTAATGTCATAGCTCATTTCAGTACAGCACCTCCAGACAGGCAAGCCATAAGGCTGCCAGCTGTGCTTAGCCAGCAGCTGTGTGGAATGGCACTGACAAGCTTTGCTGTCAAGCTCCCCTTTCTGTACCCTATCTACCTACTGGTCAAGTTAGTTAATTTACTGTGGGTTTAGCTTCCTGCTTTGTGTTCCAGCTGTCTGATACTTTGGCTATGTATATCTAAATTTAACTTGATTTTTAGGATATAATCCGTGCTGTCTTTGCAGATTATGATTAAAAAGTGGTCCATCCCTTGTCCTCTACCTCTGAGCAGTGCAATAGAGACTTTACAGGTAAAGTGCATGCTGCTTGGAAGTTCTAAAATTTTATTAATAACTATAATGCCTTTTTTACATTAACACTTTCAGAATTACTTGTAATTTAAATTCCTTCTTTTCTTAGCTATCATGATTTTACTATCAAGAAACCAAAACCTTTCATGTCTGTGGCTTGGGTTCATTCTTTCCTTATGTCTCTCTTTTTTTTTTTTTTCATATATGTCTCACAGGTTTCAAATTCTACTGCGGATTGTAAAGCAAAGCTCTTTCATCTTTCAAAAGAGGTAATCTCTATTAACAATAAGCTAACTAAAGGCGAGAGGTGTTAAAAAATTGGGGTTTAAACTCTATCCAGGGTAAGCTAAACATCTGTAAAACCAGTTACAGGCTGTGGAAATATTTCCTATACCTTCTGCCAAGTGTTTTCCAGTCTCGCTCTTTTATATGAAGGCTGGGTGTCCAAGTTAGTATTTTATGAAATCATTTTGCAAATGTGACCAAATTATGAAGTATAACAGATGCAGTGGTGCTCAGCCTTAGGATGCAGTTAGATCTAGGCACTGTAATGTGCCCTCAGCTGGAATGCAGCACTGCTTCACTGCATGCACGCTTCTAGATCCTTGAAGAGCAGGTTTCCTCAAACTGCCTGGATATAAATTTCATTTTTTTTCTCACCTGGAGCTAATTCTTCAGGCCTAATGCAATCTTGTGCATTTCATTGGATGCCAGCTCTGGTATTTGTTAATTAATGTGGCTTCTAAATCACGTCATCACCCAGCAAGGCTTGCAGGAGAGGAGCTACCATGTAGAGCTCTGGTTTCTATGGGGTGAAGAGAAAGGGGAAAAAAGGAGGAATAAGTTTGGGATAGGTCTGTAGCAGATTGGAATTTGAGTGGACTACGGTTGGTAACGTTTGTCTGAAAGAAGGAAATCCAGCCCTCCACCCAAAAAACCCACCCAAACAAGCACACCAAAAAAACCCATCAGACAAATGGTAAATACAGATCAAAGAAGAAATTTTGCTTTGACCAGAAAAAAAACACCACAAGGATCCAGCTTTTTGTCTGGCCTTTGTGCTTTGTGAAATCTTGGAACTCATCTGTGCTGCATTTTGCCTTTTCAAATTTTATGAGTTGAAAGTGGCATTTTTTTTACCAGCATGGGCCTTGTTGTAGTTTAGCTTATTCCGCTTGGCAATTGAAGCAGGCTATGCTAAATGATTCATCTCTTCTAATACAAGGTTTTGAAATAATATACCACGAATTGTGTTTGATACAACCCTAGTTACATAACTGTCTGAAAACTTCAGATGATAAAGCGTGTTCTGTTTTCTGGAAGCTGTATCCAAGTATTTATGAAGCAGTAATGAGAAAATAGGGAAGCCAGGGTAAGGGAGTCAATAATTTGACAAGTAGCTAAGAAAACTTAGAGAATTTCATGGATGATACACAGCCTTGGGGAAAACCCTACTCTTTGTACTTAATTGCTTGGCCTCTCGGTTGTTAGCTTGTTGCCATGCTGTCCGGTGACCTCTCCTGATCATGAAATAGTAAGCTATGAACAGCGCTAGAAGAGATGCTAGTTCAGGATGTCCAGCTCTATGGAGCAATTCAGAGGCACCATGTTATGAAGATTTATCTTGAAGCATTAAACTGAATGATTTCTGTTGTCTTTCAAGGCTTGCACTGAATTCTGAATTCATCCAGATAACTTTCCACCCATCTGTAATAACAAACAACTTCAAAGGTGTCTGTCTTCTATTTTAGAGTGCTTATGCAATACCAACCATGGCCTTCTCTTTTCTCTGCCATACCTCAGTCTTACCGATTTACTGTGAGCTCCAAAGGTAACGTATGAGAGCACATGCAAAATTCAAACATAACAGGAATGTTCCGTTCTGTTTTCCTGAATTAATCTGGAATATTTTATTTTCAAGTTAATGCCATCAGGCTCAGTAGTCTTCATGTTTTTTGGAAATGTACAGTTCTAGTCAGTACTGGCTTCTCTTCTTTAACAGGAGAGTAAAATAGCAAATGTGGTTCTATCGTCAGTGTCAGTACATTGTCCTGGCCATCTGGAGAAAAAAAGGTCATTTACTAAGATGCTTAGTAGTTAATTTTTTTTTTTTTATTTCTGTAACTGAATCTGTATTTCACCAGATTCAGTGTTTTTTGGCCCAGATCCTGTATAAATTGCCATTTTTATTTAATTCAAAATCAAAGAAATGTAGAAATAAATCTCACTGGCAGGCATGGCAGAACTCCCTTCCAGTTGGGGACAGTGCTAGATGCCTGCGTGACAAGTGAATCTTAACTACCAGATAAAAAATACGTAAAAAAAAAAAATCATGTTACTGAGAGCAGAGTCTTCAGCAAATACTCTGTGGCCCTAAATTACGAGGTTGCTTTCATAAAAGGCAGGCTGCTATGTTTTATAATAACGTAGGTTACATTGTGTTGAATGGTCCACAATATAGATTAAATAACGCTTTTTTTTCTTTGCATTTTAGTCCATCCAAAAGCAGAATGCAGAATGTAACTGTCACAGGAATTGGCCTGAGTTTCATAATTTACTTTATGTCTGCTTTGTTTGGGTATCTGACTTTTTATGGTGAGTATATTTTTCAAGTATTCTCTAAAATGCAGTCTAATAAGTGATACGTGCATCTTGAGTACTTCAGGCTTGTTTATGCATTGATACATTTGGATCCTCATAAATCTCGGTCCCATGAAGAATCTTGCAAAGTATTACTGTCCCATTGACTTCTCAACATGTAATGTAGGTAAACTGTGCAGGGTTTATGCCCAAAAGGCTGTACAGACAAGATACAAACGTGATCCATGACAAACTAGCCTAATGTTAGGGAGACGTGAAGGTTTGCAGGCACGCTTGCCTTGTCTGATACAGCTTGGGAACAAAATGTACTGCTTCCCTGTTTTGTTTTTGGGTTTTTACAAATTTATCAGAGCTAGGACTAGTGATTTCACTAGAAATCTGCTGGAAGTGTGTTCCTTTCCTAAAACAAAGCTTTTTTTTAAAGGACCACGCAAAATGAATTCTTTGTTATGCCTTTTTATAATTTGTAAGTTCAAGACAGAGAAAAATTAAATGGCAACAAGAAACTTAGAAGGTCTGAAAGATGAAGGATCCATCTAGTTTTGTGTCTTGACTTCAGTGGAAGGCGGTGACAAAAGGCTAGGAAAGAAATTAAAAATGTAGAACTGTAAGCTTTGAGTTGGGTTTCCTAGCACATGGTTCCTATCATCAATAAATTGTCTTGTGTGCATTTCCTGAGTCAGAGGTTGTGTCTGTTTGATGCACATACTGGACCAAGAAAAGCACGATTCTATTGTCAACACAGTACTTGAAGAAGTAAATATACCTTTTTATTTACCAAACAGAAAGTGGGATGTGAAACTGCCCCAACCGGTTCCATGGATATCTTTCAGTTTCATTTGCTCTAGAGCTGACATGGCAATTGAGTTCAGTACCAATGTTATAACTGCATTTGGACTCTTTAATACTTTTGGGTGCAGTTTTTTAGCTGAGTTTAAAGATAAGTGACTGGTGGTATTGCATTTTGCCAACACTCAGATTTCACAACTCTTATCTACATAGTGGCTTTTGTTTTTTGAACGGTCTGTCACAATTTTGGCAGAAGTAGGTGAGTGTCTATTTCATAAAGCAATTTTAGCTGTCGTATAGAACAGAGCTAGCAGCTGTTTTGTCACCTTCTGAATGGACAGTTGTTTGACAGTGTTTTCAGAATTGTCATACAGTGTCACAGTGGTGTCATTTCCAGGGAATGTCATCATAGAATCATAGAATTAGCTAGGTTGGAAAAGACCTACAAGATCAACCACCCACCTACCACCAATAACCCCTCTAAACCACCTCTCTCAACACAACATCTAAATGTTTCTTGAACACCTCCAGGGACGGTGACTCAACCACCTCCCTGGGCAGCCCATTCCAGTGCCTGACCACTCTTTCAGAAAAGTAGTGTTTCCTAATGTCCAGCCTAAATCTCCCCTGGTGCAACTTGAGGCCATTCCCCCTCGTCCTGTCACTAGTTACAAGAGAGAAGAGGCCGACCCCCAGCTCACTACAACCTTGCTTCAGGTAGTTATAGGGAGCGATAAGGTCTCCCCTGAGCCTCCTCTTCTCCGGACTGAATCCCAGCTCCCTCAGCCGCTCCTCATAAGGCCTGTGCTCCAGACCCCTCACCAGCTTCGTCGCCCTCCTCTGAACACGCTCGAGGGCCTCAATGTCTTTCTTGCAGTGAGGGGCCCAAAACTGGACACAGTTCATCTCTCAGCATGCTGCTTTAAATTTGTCTTACAGCATGTTTTGCTTATGTAGCACACATTTTCAAATTGAATTGCCTCTACTTAGCGATCCAAGTGTTTTCTGTACTAGCGTTATACAAATCATGGAATCCTTAGAGTTGGAAGGGACCTCTGAGAGCCATCTAGTCCAACTCCCCTGCAATGCACAGGGACACCACTGCTCCATCAGGTTGCCCAGGGCCTGACCCAGCCTTACCTTGAAAGTCTTCAGGGACGGTGCATCAACCACATCACTGGGCAACCTGTTCCAAATGATGTCACATAAATGCATCACGCTCATCTATAAGGAATCTTCTGATGTATTCTGGAAACGCAGCCTTTTTGTGGCATGATCACACGTCAACCATCTTGATTGAAATGGTTAAAACTCTTTCAAGGGCCAATAAGACAACAGTACTAGAGTATTCTGATAGGATTTGACTCTGTTTCGAAGTGTTTACGTTCCTTGATCATGGGTTTGGGATAGTGTTTGACAAAGCAGCAAGAATGTTGGCCTTTACAGCTAAGAATTGCAAATTTGGGGGGAGTTTTGCACCTTGTTTTCCAAGCATGACAGTATGTCTGACCATAACTTCTGAAAATGTTCCCTTGACACAGAATCCTTTGAAACATTAAGTGGGGAGTCTTGAAACCCCTACTAGCATATAGGCCACTATTACTATTTCCTAACTGTTTCCATGTGATTTTGTAGGGAAATAAAACTTGAAGCATCACTGAGAGATTCAGCAGTCAGTGTGGGATAACCATCTGTTTCCAGGTCACATCTCAGCAAAAATAAAATAAAAGAAGTTGCAGAAGCTGACCCAATTCCCATTACCTTCACTGCCATCATTTCTTTGAGGCAAGGCCCTTTGACTGCAGTCTTCTACTCTGTTTCACTGTGAATATTTCTGGTTTTCTGCAAGCATGATTTCTTTCAGTAATTCTTAGACTCAAGAGCCTCAGACACCAGAACCAACAGTGGATGTCTGCAAGAGATTATATTTTTCCCTTGCAAGCTTCTGCTCCTTTTTTAACTTTTTGGTTGTCTTGTTTAATTAACTTACTTCTTTAAGTAGGGAGAATCTGTTTTCTGTTCCTAAAGCACCAGTCCAGGAAAATGTAAAACATTTTATTTTAAATTGAAAACAAAGAAGGAGTTCCTTCTTTGAAATGAGACATATTTCATCTTTCCGTGGCTCAGAAGTTTTATGCTGTTTTCTGTGAATTTGAAACTCGATGCAGCGCCTGGGCTTGGGTGGAAATTTGGTCTGTTCTGAAGTGCAGCAAAGCACACCGAGTCAGAGGAGCAGAACCCTTCCAGGACTCCGACTTGCTGTCAGCAGAGCAATAGTGCTACTTACAGTATTGCTGAAGAACTGTGATGGAAAACTTAAGCAGTCCAGATGCATTTTCTTTGTTCATTAGTGAAGCCCCTGCTTGAGTTTCAGACCCTTTGTCAAGGCGGAGTCAATCTGGTAGTCCTGACTTTGGTTAAACCTGCATTTTAATTTGCAAATAGTGCTTTTTGTTGTCTGCTTTAAATACTCCTATAGGAACTGTTTAAGACTTGTGGATACTGACATCTGTATGTTTCCTTTAGTTCTTGGAGACGTTTTCAGGAGTTTTCTAGCTTTTACCTCTGCTGTTTGCCCATCCCTTCAGGCCACTAAAACTTGTCTTTTATTTTAAGTCTAGCTAACGTGGTAAAATCCAGGTAAGATAAAAAATGATCTTACTAGTGAGTGGGTTGAAAGTTTCAGACTCTGCATCTACAAGCTTGGAATAGCTTTCTTTTTAATCCTTCCTCTTCCATTTTTCCTCCGTCTTCTCTTAGATAGCTTTTAGTTCAGCAGGATCTTGCCTCTTGGATGTTTTTTTCTGTTTTCTCTAGGTTACAAATCGGTTAGAACTGATATGACAGTAGTGCCTGTGTGATGCTTGTGTACAATCCCTTCCACTGCGCATTAGTCACAAGCAAATCAGTCCATTTGAATGTGAGCTTCATATGCATGGCTAATTACTTCCCGCTAGTTCTCGTATGATTAAGAAAACAATTCATTTTTCTTCTTTTCAGACAAAGTGGACTCTGAGTTGCTGCAGGGTTACAGCAGGTACCTGCCACACGATACTGTCATCATGACTGTTAAACTAGCCATACTGTTCTCCGTGCTTTTGACAGTCCCTCTAATCCACTTCCCAGTAAGTACTCCTCTCTGGCATGAGCAGTGGTGACACTAATGCTTTGCAGGCTGTAGTATCTGAGACACATCTAGTCTTGTGTATCTTATTCACTTGTCAAGTGATTGATCAAAGACCACATATTTGCATATGTTCCATGAGAGCTCCAAAATAACATGGAACCGCTAAGCTAATTTGTGCCCTAGCGACAGATTCAGATTCAAACTAGCCCGCAGCATTGTTTTTAATTTAGCGAATTCAGAACTTCTAAAGTTTATTTAGCTTGATTTTTTTTTTCTCTCAAATTGAATTTTGCTGACTTAGATTTTCCCTTCTGCATGCACGCACGCACACACACACACAAACACACTTATACTTGAAAACTCAATTTCATTGTAAATTGAAAACACATATTGACGTATTTCACCACAAAAATATTGCTTGAGCTTATTGGTACCAAGGTAGATTTGAGAGAAATCATTCAGTTACGAAAAATAAACCAAAAACAATAGCCAAAACTATGTGTAGGTAAGTACCCTATAGATTACATACCAGTTGGCAGCGCACTGTTAGCCCCCAGACCTCTACTTGTCCCAGCTGGAATTGTTCTTAGGACTAATGGCCACATGGTAAATACTGCTTCCATACTGAAGTTAATTCCATTAACTATTATTAATTTTTTTTTGCATTTTGGCTTAAAATGTTCTTTTGCATTTGATATGATAAAATTCTTTATGCCCGTTTGTGAAATTGAAATGAGAGTTAAAAAAGAAGTACATGTATTTATTTACCCATGCAATGTTTCTTTTAATTTTACGCAGGCGAGGAAAGCTGTATTGATGGTGTTCTTCTCTTACCTTCCCGTGTCTTGGATTTGCCATATCCTTGTCACTTTAGCGCTGAATGCAATCGTTGTTTTGTTTGCAATGTACGTGCCAGACATTAAAAACGTATTTGGAGTAGTTGGTAAGTTGTTGTGGTTTTTTATTATCGTCTTTTTCTTTGAGAAATTCAGAATTACGCTGACCTAGTATGTTTCAGTCTTACTCTCAGTAAAATCTTGCTTTCTGGCTTTTATAGGTTCAACCACATCGACGTGTTTGCTTTTTGTATATCCCGGACTATTTTATCTTAAACTTAGCAGAGAGGACTTTCTATCACCGCAAAAACTCGGGGTATGATTTTTCTGTACATGTGCTAATTGTATTTAAAGAGGCTCATTTTAGATACATTTTAATGCACTGGAGAGAAGGTAATCTAATGGGCAAAGTTCCAGTTTTCAATGCAGTTCACAAAAGCTGTGAGCATGTTCTTTTATTGTTCACGTTAGCTCTGCTGTGTCTGAAACTCTTTTTTTACAAGACCTCTCCGAGTGGCAGTGTGTCTGTGTGCTGGTCTGTTGATCTGAATACATGCTTTGCTCTATAGTTTTCAGATGTCAATTTTTAATCCAGTTTCTCCGTGGTTTTTACGCGTTGCTCTGATGTTGTTTGGGCAGCTGGGACAAAGCCAAACTGCATTTAAGTGAAACAGTGTTTATGCTTGTTTTCTATTTAAGCCTTCTCAAAAACATGTTGTTTTTTTTTCCTTCATGGTTTCTCTTTTGGCACAGTAGGTTGAGTTCTAATTGGAATTTGTGCTGCAGCCTGCTTTTTGCACTGCAACTGTGCTTGTCTTCTTTTTAACTGCTGCTTTTTTAACCAACTTCATGGCAGCGTCTAAAATCATCTCATCATTCAGGTTGGAAAAGACCACTAAGATCCCCAAGCCCAACCCCAGCCCACCCCACCGTGCCCACTGCCCATGTCCCTCAGTGCCACATCTCCATGGTTCTTGAACACCTCCAGGGACGGTGACCCCACCACTCCCTGGGCAGCCTGTGCCAGTGCATCACCATTCTTTCTGAGAAGGAATTTTTCCTGATACCCAACCTGAACCTCCCCTGGCACAACTTAAGGGCATTACCTAAAATCACCTAAAGACATCCTAAAAATGGCGACAAAGTGCTTATACTGTGACCATCTGCCATTGCTGTGACTCATAGGGCTGCTGTCATGTTGATGAAAAAGGGAACCTGAAAGAAAATCCAGTGATGATGCTCTTTCAACCATTTTAAGTCTTGATTATTTCCAATGAAGTTTGGGCCTTGTTAGAAATTAGCAGTCTACTGTATCTTGGGCTGTGGTTTCCTGGTTTTTAACCTCACTGCTCAGAAATGTAAATAATCCATTATAACTTGAATTGTATTTTGAGTAAAATAGAAATTCAGTTTCTTCATTCATTCGGAGTTGTGTTTATTCAAGCAGATCTGTAGAGTTCTCAGGCTAACAGTGCAAGTGAACTGAGCTGTTCTGAGAGTGCCCAGTGAAACTCTCCCAGAGCAGACTTAGTTTAATTTCATTCTAAGCAGACACATTGTGTTTGAAGACTAGTTAATATGCAACGTAAAAGATTATTTTAAAACACACTGTTTAAGCCTCTTCTTACTGTTTTTTTTTTTTATCTTCAGTAAAACAGTTTTTTCTCTTCTTTCTTCACAGGCATGTGCATTGGTTATTTTTGGCATTTGTGTTGGTCTGCTCAGTTTAATTCTCATAATCCTCAATTGGATTAATCAGTAACACCATCTGGTTACTGTCCAAAGCGGGCTCCAGGAGGACAGCAAAAACAGAGATGCGGGCAGCCTACAGGAAGCACTGACAAGAACCATCTTCAGAGCAAAGAAGGCTTTTTCAGCCTGTTGGTGATGTTCCTTCATTAACTTTGAGTCGTGCTCCTCAGTTACCGCACAATAAGTGTTTGCCATTCTAAAATACTAGTTGTTCATGATGTTCTCGTGGCAGGTAAAAGGATCTCTTGGTAACTCCTGCTATGCGAAGATGGCTTAGTGCATGTGGTGAACAAAAGCACGGCCTTGAAACAATTTTTCTTTTAAAGAGAATGAGATTTTATATCATTTGTGATGTGCACATCACGTATTATCCTAACAGTAAAAGACTACTGTTGCTTCTGTCATTTCCAAGAGTTCAGCCAGGTGATATTAAAAACTTACTGATTCCAAATGTTTACCCTAATTTATCCTCATACGGATTCAGAGGCCAACCACCTTAGCCCAGCTGAATGGGCACATCATGATAATTGTATTCCTAGATAGCTTTATATCCCCTATGTACTTGAATCACATCGAAGTAATTTTTAAATTAGAAGCTTTTCCCCATCCAGCATAATAGGTTCTAGCAGCATTAGTGATTCCGTTTTGTAGTTAATAATAGACCACTTTCAGTTAATGTCTGCTTTTGAGTATTATTCAACTTACCTCAGTATTCCTGCCAGTGGAGGACTTGTTTTTCTCTCTCACTGCCATTTCTACCAGTGTTTCCTATTTGAAATAGAACATATCTGTATTTTATGTACTGCTGTGTGTTTGGACTTGAAAGGTGACATTCTGCTGTCTTGAAGGCAAAGGAAATTTTATGTTTATGGAACCTTAATTTTACCCCAAATCTCCAAACATTCACATGCTCTTTTGTAATTGTAATTTTTTTTTCTGTCTAAATGAATCGTGAATGCCGTTTTCAGCACCAGCTGGGCTTTATTACCATACCCAGTATGGTATGGGGTGCCCACCACAAAAGTTCCTCATATCAGCCACTACTTTCATTCTACTGATATCATGGTAAGCTTCCTTAAATTTGTTACTATCAGATGGCATCTGATGTCTTTAGAATAGCCTAATCTCTTTAGAGACTTTATACCCTGAAGAAGTTAAGCCTCTGCAGAAACGCTTTGTGTAAAGCTAAGAAATCAGACCTCAGACTCAAACGGCAAGATTTAGAGAGTGGGAAAGTTCTTCATTATTTCCAGATGCAGTATTTCTTTTAATTTAGCTTAGCACTTTTACATCTGAGAATTGGAATAAGATACAAACGCAACATAGTAAATTAATTCATCTGTGCAGTATGAAAGAAGCTAGTGTATGACATTTACATAAATGTTTCTGTCCAGAAGGTGCACAGTAAATTAGTTGACTCTAGCTAGAAAATCCTGTTGAAACAATTCTGTTAATATGTTGACATATGTTTTCTCCTTTGAGATAGGGAAGACGCCCTAGAAACTGACATTTCTAACCTCTTAGCAGCACGTCTGTCTTTTTTAAGCTCCTGTACAGAACTGGGGCCAGAACCTAAAAGTGAGGGGAAAAAAGCTACAGCAGAATCATAGCTGTGCTGTTCCCAAAAGCAGTTCTGCATAAACAGTCATATTTTCCAGTGGTGTAGGAGAGGCGGCATTCAGTCCTTGAAGTATTGATTTTTTATTTTCGTTAATGTTGTCACGGTAGACAGTAACTCAGCTCCTCACTGCTGGTAGCTGTAGGGCAACCTGAAAATTGATGTCAGCTTGGAAGGACTTCACTTGTAAGCCGACTGCCTTGGGAAAGTGTGACTGCCTGTGCCAGTGGCCTGCAGGGAGCACTGGGCGAGGGCTCTCTCCAGAAAAGGATGTGCCAAATTCAACATAACCCAGAGAGAATGCGCTTGATCCTTCCCTGTGTTATAGGGAGGAACAGAAAATAGCAGAGTTGGAACCACCATCCCTGTTCCTGAGCTGGCAAGCTATGCCTTCTCTGGCTCCAGTGCCAGCAGATCACTCAACTCTTGGGATCCGTAAGATGTTTTTCCCTTTTGATAGATGGCCTGCAGGCACCCAGGTGGTGTTGGTGTGCAGTTGGTACTGCTTCAGGAATCCTTTGCGCCTGGGGAATATTCTTCTGCTTAGGAGTTTGACACAGAAATAGGCTGGAGTGGCGAGGCATGGGAACTAACTCAGGAGTTTTGTTAGGATCCCCGTTCTTTAGGAATCGCTGCACTGTATGCTGAAAAGGGTTGCAGTTATTTTCAGCACAAAGCTTCTAGCAGGGGTTTCATGACACAAGGTGAGGTCACCACCAGAAACAGCACGTCCACTCCCGGGTGGAAGCTCACAGCTCCTTCTGTGGCCCTGGCACAGTGGTGGCTCCTGTGCAGTGTGTTATCTGCCAAAAACTGAACGAAGTGAGCTCAGCTGGGGACAGGAATGGGAAGGAGGATGGAGTTGGACTGCCTTTTTAAGCAGCAGCAGCCATTAGATCAGTGTTTTTCTCACAAATCTCACTCTCCATCTGCTGAAGCAAACTGTGTGCACTCGGGATGCCTCTAACTTGATTGCTCTCTGGCCTCCTGTGGTCATGGGGTTGATCAGACGGTTTCTCAGCATTGTGTGAGCATCAGGGATTGGGGCTGCCCATCTTGCCTTTGTCCTTGCAGTTCTCCCTTACTTTTCAATTCTTGATAACCAGGTGTAGCCCCTCCTGCCTGTGGCTGCCCTGTGAATGCTGTGTGCTCGCAGGCTTTGTTAGCTGTAGGGATTCCTGCAGGCAGAGCATCTCTGGCAGCAGTGCAAAAAGCTAAATATCTGTTTTACTGAAGTGTGCCTTGAGAAATCAACGATGGCTGCAGATCAGGAAATGATTTTCTAACTGAACCAAAGCTTAGGAAAATAGGAGACCTTACGTTCATGTCAGTGAACTGTGGATATATTTTATAAGACACTAGAAACTAGGAGGAATATTTCTTAGAATTGTGAGGTTTTATGGAAACCATTTCTCATATATCATGGCCTTGCAGCTTACTATTGAATAGTAGTTGTAAGACATCATTGCAGGCACTTTATTTTAAACTCTGAACAGCAGGACTTAATATGGAAGATTTACATCAGCTGTGAAGGTGCAGAAAGTTGGCAGGGTTCTGCTGAGCTTTTGCTCTTTGTTTCTCCCAGAGAAAGAAGCTGAGTCTGCCCTGTGCTGCAATCCTCTGTGCATGCACAGTTGGGTTTGTGTGCATCATGTTAAAAGACGGGGCTGAGAAGATACTTGAAATAAGGTGTTGGTTTTACAGCTGATTCCTGTAATGCTATGGAAATTGCTGCATTATTGTTTTTAATCCCTGGGTACATGAGGTGGGCCGTTAACTGACTGCCCTGGTAGGTAGCATTGGGATGGTGAATACCAGTGTGTGAAGTTAATGTTCCGTGAGGATGAAGGGAAGCAATTTGCACCTCTGCTGGAGCTCTATTATTACATTTTGGCTGCGGTGCAGAAGGGATGGAAGCACGCTGGTTTGCAGAACGCTGCTATCTTCCATTTGCAAAAGGGTTAGAAGTGCTGCTACTTCGAAGCAGCGCCTATGATACAGAACTTAAAACGTGAGGAGAGGGGCAGAAGGAGAGAACTTCTGCTGCTAAATTTAGGAAAAGGTGCACGCATTTTCCACAATTCAAAAACAGAGTGAGGACACTGTTTTTAGTCTCAGTCTTCCCCAGACTGCTCGTGCATTATGTCCGTGTAAGGGTTTCACTACAGCTGTGCACAAGCATGAGTTCTGCTGAGCTCCCGTCTCGCACTTGCTGCTGACTCACATGCTTCTAAATACATTTTGCTTTAAGCTTGTGTACAGATTGTTTTGGTTATATTTCCAGATCGACGAATTTCAGTGGTTCTGCTTTATTATGTGTAGTTACCATTTTCTTTTCGGAAGCCTCAGCTAGAAGGATCCCTCAGCATTTCTGAGCTGGCTTGGAAAGGTTGCCTTTCCCCAGCTGCACAAGGAGAACAATGTAAGAGATTAAAATGGGTCGGTAGCCTTTGATTTGCTTTCTCTCGTTCTCCCGTTTCCATTCCATGTCCATGTAAAGGCTGCTCAGGTTTCAGATGCACTGCGGTGAGCTGGGCTGGAGGTGTCTCTTGTAAGCAGCGTTGCAGAAGGGAACGCTGCACACAGAGTGCTCGCAGCCTGTGTATTGTGCTCGATGCTCGTGGTTTATTCCCAGGTTTCTAAGCATCTTAATACTGATTTTCACTGCAGTTTGTTTAAAATTCTCTCTTGTGACCCTGTGCAGTGTAAACTGAGACTCTGTGATACCGTCCTCTCCTCTCTGCCCCTCCTTTCACCTTCCCCTGAGCATGGAGACGCGACGGTGCAACAAGATCTCTGTGCTCGAGCTGCTAGGGCAGATGTTACATCCTACCCTGCTTGTAAACCTGTTGTTTGCACGGGAGAGGATGCAGGCTTGTGCCTTATTGCTGTATTTCTGACTGTGCACAAACGGTCATTGTGGTATGGATCTGAAAGTCAGCGCTCTGAAAGCTGCAGTGCGTGGAGGATGTGAGGACTCAGGGGAACTGTCTGCCCATGTGTACCTCCGCTGGGCAGCAGTAGAGCAGGTTATGGGCCTGGGTGGGCCTGATCCAAAATAGCCAGTCTTATTTAAAATAATTTCGTAAAATTAATTTTTAGGATTATTTGTATAGAATATGGACAATTCTCGTTAGTGTCATCACGCACGTTCAGCATGGCACACAACATGTGAGGACAGAGCTGTGCCTGTTCTGGATCCAGGTGACTGTTTCACCTTGAGCACAGATGTGTTCAGCCAGCTCCAAGGCTCTTCCAGAGCCAAAGGGAGGTTCCGAATTTGGAATCCTGCAAATTCAGCAGCCTGGGGTCTTTATTTTGCTTACACTGATGTTTGTATGAACAGTAGGAGGAGATGGACATTGTACCAATGCATCCCTGCAAAGACCTGAAGATGAATCCCGTTGTTTCCAACTGTCCCTGCGTACAGAAATGGAGATTAACGTTACCTCAGTAGTGGGCATCCTAATGCACTCTCTAATTAAAGCTTCAACTTCAGGTCAGTCCGGGAGTTAAAATAACATTGATTGCTGTAGAACTCCTTTCCTAATTAGATTTAACACTTAACCCAGGATCGTTGCTTTACATTGCCTTTGATGTTGAAAGCATTCATTATAGTTCTGCATTCTGTGGAGCCTTGGGACACATCTACTTCCCAATCACTGCCAGTGTCAGACAGTTTCCACTGTTGAAAGAGAGCTGCCTAATTTCTGCAGTTTGCGGTGATGTTTTTTGTGTTTGTCTTTCAAAAGTGATCATTCAGCTGTGTTTAATGTGGAATTGAAGTTTTGTTTTTTTTTTAAAAAAAAGTCATCTGTATGTAAAAAAAATACCTCGTGAACGTCTGGTCTGTGTGCCATGCATTTCCTGTTTTGAGTTCTTCCTCCCACAGATTTCTATGGAGCAGCTGTGGCGTGTTCCAAGAAAAGCAGAAAATAAAGAACAGTGTTTGCATAATTCATTTGCTGCTCATCTTTGCTTCCTGTGCGTAGTGTGCAAAGCAAAATGAACCCGGCGCTGCGCTCTGCTGTGGGTTCCAGGCGTGCAAAGTTGTTGCTATTACCCCAGCTCAGGCTGTAGCATCTCCCTGGCTGGGGAAAGGTGGACGACTACTTGAGGAAACTGCCTGGGAACCACAGCATCATGGAAGGGAAGGGCCTTTTCTGAGGCAGTCCTGAATAGGGCAGTTATATGGACCAACTTCATTACTCTGCTCCAGGCTTGATTCCAGAGCTGTAGGAATGGAAGCGTGCTCATTGCATGGAAAACGAACATCATCAAATTTGTATCTAATTGATAAAATTCGCCCCAACTAGAATTGGTACCAGTGGCCCCAAAGCTGCCTTCTTCATGTGCCATGCGGAATTTGGTCGTGCACCACAGCATCTGCTCGTACCTGTTGGTGCTGCAGAGCGGGTCCTGTCCAGGCTTGGCCTTCCTCTTGCCTCCAGCATCACCACTCACATGCTCGTGGCTCACGCAGCAGCCCTGGGACGCCAGGCAGCTCGCTGCACCTGGTTTAGATTTAAGGCTTGTTTGCACATGATGTCACACTCTTATTGTCAGAGCAGCAAAGGTCAAGACAGTTCATTTTGGGAAGGTTTGCATTGTTGAGTCTTTGCAGGGCAGCCATTAATGCCTTAACCATCTGACTTGCATTTCAGTTTTCTGGCGTGATGTAATTATCAAAGGCACTCTATTTATATGATGTATGGGAGTCTGATTGGCCCAGGTTGCAGAACTACTTTTCTGGAGACCGGTGTGGAAATTAAGGCTCCATTTTGTCATGCAGCAAATGAAGGATCTGGCCAGAGGAGAGTGGAGGAATTTGGAGACTGGGTCCGTGCTGGGGCCTCCCTCCCAGATAGTTGCATTTGGTGTTGGGATTTTCACATTTGGTGGGCACGGCGAGGATGGATCAACAGTTGGACTAAATGATCTTAGTGGTCTTTTCCAACCTTCGTGGTTCTATGGTTCTACACATGGGGATGATGGAGGGATCTTGGATGTGGTTTGCACAGCTCAGAACCTGCAGGGCTGGAACCAAGGGTCAGGAAAACCTCAGGCCCTGCTGCCCCCTGTTCTTCCCTGCTCAGTTTGGCTCTGTTCTCTGTCTTCTTGTGGTATTTCCTGGCGTGGTTTCCACTGCTGTTTAGAAGTTGTTCCTTGAGGAACCGTTTGAGCAGCAGAACACTCATCTGGGCCTTCCCCACAGGCAGACTACTCAAACAATGGCAGAGAGACGCCGTCGCGGCCCAGCTGCCAAATGTCGGTAGATGTCTGTCTCTCCATTTCCTGATCTGACCGCTCACTTTGTTGGGTCAGAAGCCAAGGAATGACTTTTGCCCAAGGGATGCAAAGCCCCAGGCTGGAGATATGCAGAACTCATAGATTATTTCATCCCCCTCCACAGATTTTAATATTCCAGAGGTTGGTATTTCACAGAGTGAAATTCCTCATCTTTGAAACCCATCTTTCTGGTTTTAATCGGAACCACAGAAATGCCCACGCTGCCGGGAGCCCACAGAGCAGCAGTGTCCTTCCCTGGAGCTGCTGAACACACGGAGCTCAGCACGACTTTCTGCATCCATTCTCTGCAAAAAAAAAAAAAGTGCAAGGAGCAGAGAGCCAGTTGCTGAACCTGCACATCTATTTTTACTCCCCTGCTCCCTAATGTTCCTAGAATAAATTTTTTAGTGCGCAGCAGGTTAGGAAAAAAATAGTGCTGATGGCATCCCTGCCATCCCCATTGTGCTGCGAGGAAAGATGTCAGCTGCTTTGCTGACCTGTCACTTGCACAAAGCCGCATTCCAGGTACGGAGGCCATTTGCTCATCACGCTTTGCTTGACGAAATGGCCACCGGGGTTTATATATAGACCTGCCTGCCCTGCCAAGTTGCCTGGAATTCCTGCAAACTGAATGAAAGCTGGAGGGGGTGGCAGAGGGGCAGCTTGAAAAATAGAGCCGTTAATCTGATGGTGCCTCTGGGAGAGCCAGCCGGGATGTCCCAGGGCTCAGGGCCGCCGTGTCCCGCTGGGGGTGAAGCAGGTGGTGCCCCGCCACTCCCCAGTGGGGCCTGGTGGGTGAGGAGGGGCTGGGGGGGATATTTATAGCGAGGGAGAGCAGCAGCTTTGGGGCTGTGAGGGGCATGAGCAGTCAGGGCAGCTCCCCAGGGTTCAATGGGCACAAACATCTCTGCCCCAATTCAAGTGTCTGCTCTCGTATTCATTAGTGGCATGGTATGAGTTAGCAACTCCTGATATCCATACAGAAGCTTTAGGCTCTAAGCTTGTGCCAGTAGACAAAATCGCATCTTCGAAAACAAAAATTCTTCTTTCGTGGCTGTAGAGCAGACCTTGGACATAGCAAGCACAGACTTCGTACCTGCTGAAGTGGGCGCATGGTCCCCTTGAGTTTGGCTGTGCTCAGTCTTCACCCTGGAAGAGGTTGGTGGTCACACTGCAGGCATACATTAATTTTCTCCAATCTGCTGCTAGCCCAACCGTTCAAAAAACGCTGATATTGTTAAAAATGTGGGTAAAACACTTCCGTTCTTTTTTGGTAGGCTTCATTGCTCGGCCAGCTTTCTGCGCTGCTTTCAGAGGTCGGTGCATTTCTCTTGGTGATGCGAGGGGATCACGCTGGGCAACAAGATCTGCTTGGTGGGGAGAGAGCTCTGTGTGCACCCCGGGGTCCAAGGAAATGTTACTCAGATCTTTCTGAAGGGTTTATCCATTGGTAAAACCTAACATCAAAAAACGTCAAGCCTGGAAACAAAACATCCTGAATATCCCAGGTCAGTGAAATCTGTGGGGGATGATGGGAGTTTCTCTTGAACCAGGAGGCTGTGGTGGGACAGTGCTGCTCTTCTCACACCAAGAGCAGCAAGTGCCAGAGAATCATTCAGGTTGGAATAGACATCCAAGGTCCCCCAGCACAACCCCACCGTGCCCACTGCCCATGTCTCTCAGTGCCACCTCTCCAGGGACAGTGACCCCACCACTCCCTGTGCCTGTGCCACTGCATCACCACTCTTTTGGAGAAAGTATTTTTCCTAATATCCAACCTGAGCAAAGACAGTAAGACCCAGGTGTCCTTAACATGTCTTCTTTGCTCAAAATCCCTTGGATATCTGTGCTGGTAACCACAGCGTAGATTATTTTGGGGGATTCCCAGTGAAATTCCAAATGGTCATTATTCTCACAGTTAAAATACATTGTGGTAATAAACTTTCATGAGGTGGCCTCAGCTAAAACCACTGCTGCAGTTCTTCTGTCTGAGCTGACACATCTGCAAGAAACTCCTGGGGCTGCATTACACTTTTAATAGATGAATCAGGAGAAATCGCGGAGTTTGCTCATGGATGGGCACGCGGTGCATGGGTGGTGTGGTGAAGTTGGTGCCCTGCAACTGGCTTGTTCAGCGCAATAAAAATATATTGGGTTCCCGAGATGTTGACCAATGGGTTTGGGAAACAGATGATTGATTCCCACAGCTGAGAAACAGGGATTGTAATGTGTTTTGCCAGAGGAGACCAGTTTGATGGATGAGTTCATTTAAGGATTATGCTATAGATAGAGCTGTTGACAGAATAAATTTGTTTTTATTTTTCATCAGTAGGTATAACACAAAGCAGAACTAATTGGAAGTAGTTTCCTTGTGGCATCTGGTTGTGTTTCTTGCTTTAAGTCTTTCACACGCTGTAAAATTACACCGAGAGCTTTTCTTCACTTCGATTCGCTTCCCAAGTTTTCCATCGCTGCTTTTCTAATGGGTTCCCAGTGTGCAGGACACGGTGAGAAACAGCGAAGAGCAAAGCTGGGGGTTTCTTTCTGCCAACTGCACAAATGTTCTGGTGCACATCACCCACCTACCTCAGCAGGCACTGCGAGGTGTCCTCACCGCACCGCTGATGGCAGAGCTGAACCCTGCCTGCCCTTCCAGGTATTTTTAATGGCATTTTAAGCCGTGCCCTGCACTAAATACCATTCCCGCATACGGCCCAAACCTGGGAGGTGGTTGTGTTTACTCGGGGAGGTGCTCTGAGGTTGAGGGAAGGTGTTGAGTTAAGATCTGGAAATAGCTTTTCGAGGCGGCCAGAGAACAAACCCCGGTGCTGGTTGGGGGATTTGGCTGGCTGTGGGCTGCCCGTCACCCCCTGACTCCAGCTGGGTGCCTGCAGGGGGGGTCCCAGCCCCGTGAGCCCCCCGGCTGCTGGTGGTCCTTATGGGGGCTGCTGGTGTGGAAATCTGGGGTTTGTGGTTCCAACCAGCCTGGCAAATGTGATCTGTGGCTTTGGGCTTGGGATTTTTGTGTATTTTTATGGTTTTTTTTTAAGTTTTTCTTTTCCAGTTGTGGTCAAATAAGAGTTTTCCAGAACTGACTCACGTAGGGCCAAAGAACAGGAATGCAGCAAGCACTGCAGAGCCTGCCAAACGAGCAGGCTAGTGGTTGCAAGGGAGAAAATGTCCCCAGGTTCCTGCTGCTGGGTCCAATACCTGAGGAGAGAAGTCCATGTGATTTCAGGATTATGTTTCAAGTTAAATTCTAGCCTTCGTTTGGCCCCAGACCTGAACTTTAAGTCCTAGCCAAAACATAATCCAGATTTGAAAGCCGGCTATTGGCCTATCTTCTGCTCATCATGTGTGCAGTCATTCAACAGAAGCTGAAATGTGTTTTCTCTGCCAAGAGCCGTTGGTTTCCAAACAACTACATCAGCGCAGTGAGTGATGGAGTTTCCATCAACTGCTGTAGGCCAAATTCAGTCATCTGCATTCAGGCCTTGGCAGGTATAGAAACTTGGAGTTGTCACCAACTTTTATATAAGATCCTACTTAATTATAATTTTTTGTTCTGAGATTTGGTTCTGTTAAAGCTTGTGGAATGGGAGATGAGTGGGAGCTTTCTTCCTTTTTGCTAGTGAGATTTTCTGTTCTTTAATTGACCTTTACAATAATTTAGTCTAAGCTTGGATCTGGGTTAAATATAGCTGGTTATTTTCACCCCGAGCATGTAATACACGAAAGAACCTAGGTATCCTTTGAATGTGTTTTGACAAGCACTATGTCTGTGTGCAGGTATGTATTTATAAACATTTGCGCTGGGTGCACTAAAATGCCACTTCCAAAACCAAGAACTTTCTCTCCTGCAGCAAAATATTTGTGCAGAATGGAGTGTTAGGTGTCCAAAACCTGGGAAGTCCAAAGAGAGAAAGGCACTTCTTGGAAAGAAGCTACAGAGGAGGGGACCTGGGCTGAGCTCTCAGTGGCTGCGAAGTGAATACGGGGCCACTATTCACTCTGTCATGTTATAAAAGCACACGTAGATGATGCCTGAAGGCATTGCCCAACAGCAAGCTTAAAGCAAGCAAGAGGAAGGCCTTTCCCATCAGGCCCAGGGCACTGCAGAGCACCTTGCTGCTGAATGTTGTGGTGCCTAAAGCTTTCGAAGGGCAGGACTAACTAAACTCACCAGGAACAGAACAAGCAGCGCCTGTTCCCTCCTTCCAGAAGTGCAGATCCCAATGTCTACCTTCATGTGACTAAGATCCCAAAAGCTTCCTGCCAAACCAGTGTAAGGAGGACTCATGAATACCAGTTGCCAGCAAAGCCAAGCCTCGGCATTTTGAATGCATTGACTAAAGCAGTGCCATGAGTTCTGGGGACAGACTTGCAGCCTAGGTGAGGTCCTCGCTCCAGTGATGCTCACTGTCCTGCAGGTCGCACTGTTGGAGAGTTTGTTGGAGCAGATACTGCTTCTGACAGCACTGCATGCAGATATGTACCTTGGTGGTGTTAAAATGGGGGGACTAGAGCTTGGCAGGGAGACTGAGATATTATTGCCAGTTCAGCAGACTGGGTGCTATAATAAAACCTGAGATTAGCTGGTGAGACGCTAGACATGGTCATGCTCGTACAATCCTGTAGTTTGTAGGAATAGAGCCAGATTCCTGTAAGAGAGTGAGTCCACTGCTGGTACTCACCACTTCTGGTGGCTTTGGAGACACCAGGAAACCACCTGGGCAGCAGCATGTCAATGCTCAGGGCATATTTGCATGCTGTGTGAAGGTAATTATTTGGAACCAGGTCTTCACTTGAGACCCCCCCCCTGGGGGAAAGAATTACCACCACCAGCAACAAAACACCCCGCACTAAAACCCATTGAGCCTAATCCACAAGATGAAAAACTGCCTGAGGGAACTCTGTGAGTGCCACACGGTGGGTGAATCTTCTGCTGCTGGAAGAGCAGCTTGGTTTGTGTGAGTGGTGCAGGGCCAGGGCTGAGGGCTTTCTCACTCCTGTAGGAACCAGCACAGGGTAGGGGAGATGCCTGCTCAGGGAGCAGCTCCTCGTGGGCTGCCCTGCCACCTTCTTGAGAAGGAGCAGCTAGGAAAGATCTTGAGACTGTGAGCAGAATCAGGCTGAAGGGAACTTTGCATTCCCACATTCCTCTCTCTGCCTTTCATGGCTCAGATATCCAGCTTCATCTCCTGCTTGGTTCTGGAGCGAGGCCCCGTCTTCGCTTGTTCGAGGGGAGTGCCCAAAGCGATGGCCTCTCTGCGGAGCGCCAGGACTTCCACTGCTCTCACCCTTCCTATGCCAGCAGGGTGACACACTGCAAGAATAACATCACTCGTCTCCAGAAGCCACCACAGCAGCGAGGGAAGGCGGGTGTAGGGCGCGAATCCTTCGGGAGGGAATGAGATGGAAGGATCAGATCCAAACGACCTGTTCTCAGGCAGTAAAACATGACCTCTGCTCATTTCGTCTGACAGCCTATGATCAGGGATGTCAAATTCCCTCCTCCTATAACTGCTGCCACCGCTTTTCATGGGGTGGAAAGCCCCATTAGCTCAGGTTCACCAGTGCCATTTGGCAGCTGTGATGATTTACAGCAGAAAAGACTCATTGTCTACAACTGTCAAGGCAGGTTCTCCGACTTCATTTGAAATAGTTTTACTCCCGCAGTTGATTTATCGCTCAAGAATGAGGCAGTCACTTTATCTCTCTTTTCTTCCCCGTTTGCCCGTGACAGCCTGGACCCCAGCACCAGAGCCGTGACGTCAAGAGGATGAGATGAAAGCCACCCCATTTTTCACGAGCCCTCACGGGCAGCTTGTAAGCAGATGACTGCGTGGCCAATCGCTGTGTCCATGTTGCTGGCACCTCCAGCATTTTATGTGGTGTCTGAACCTCAGCAGGCACCTCACGCCTGCTAATGGCTTTGCTAGTCAGCCGATCAATTGGTTATTTACGGCAGGCGTGTCTCAAATCTGCCAGGTCAAGTTTTCCTACCCTGACGTATTTTGTTCAGAGGAGCACATAAATCCTAACCTGCCATTTGCAGCTTCAGCCTTCGGAGTGTGAAACCAGCGGGTTAAAGTTTCCAGTGATAGTAGCAAACGGTGTTTTAAAGAGTCGTCCTCCTGACTCTTAGGGACTTGGGCACTTAGGCTGAGTCATGAGTCAGGTGGTCTTGAAGGATTTATGGGCATGAAGCTCTCTTTTTGGTAGCGTTTAGCCCTGAAGTTTGAAGTCATAAACGTGGAAATTGAGACCTCTCCACTGATCCAGTATTTTTCTATTTAAGGTGTTCTGAAAATAGAGTAGCAATATCTTCATTGGGTACTCTGAAGTGAGCAGCAAGAAGAGGTGCAGAAGGCCATTACTTGAAGAGTTTGGTCCTGCAGCTCCAAACTTCATAAGCCCATGCGTGGGAGGATGAAGCACTTGTGTAAAGAGAGCTCTGGATCTCATTATCAAGCCTGTAATGCTCCAGTTATTTGCAGCTGCATATGCCTGGGTGCTACAGGAATACAATTTGAAGTTAACCAGAAGACTTTCCAGTCTTGAAGTTTTGAATGCGAACCACCAAGGAGCAGCTGTGGATAGAGGCACCCACTCTGCACTAAGGGCACTGCAGTCAATGATGAGGCATGGAGCAGTTCCTGGGCACACCATCTGTAAGTGGAAGAGACGGGGTCACGCTCACCTCTCTGTTCAGCGTGTAGTGGTATCTCTTCAACAGACGTGCATTTTTAGAGGTGAAAAAAATTTATGGTAAGATCAAGCAAGGAAAATGAAAATGAATTCAGTTTGCAAAGCCATGAATACTGTTACGTGTCAGTGGCTTGAGAAATAAACTGCTTACCTGAAGGAACTATCGGTCATGATATAAAGCAGAGATGCTCTTTGGTTTGGTGTCAAAAGTCTTTTCCCCATCAGGATGCAAGCGATTTTCTAAATGGTAAAATAGTGCAAACTTGGCTCGAGCTTCCAATACTTCAAGAACTTGGAGGCTTCAAGTGGCCTTGCCCATTAGATTGACGATTAAAAATATCTGGCTATCAAAATTTGGGCTGATCCACAAGGTTCCCCGTGGAAAAAAACCAGGAGCACCTCTTTATCTGTGGCGGTGAGTAATAGTGTGTTATTCATCTCCTTCTTCTTTGCAGAGCTCTCAGAGGTGCGTGGACCTGCTGAGCAGCGATGGGCCTGTTGTAAAGGTAAGCACAAACATGGGGGCACGAATCCAGCCCTAGGGGTTAGTGGTTCTGGACCCTTTCCCCCAAGAAATTCATGTCTTGACAGTGATTCTTCCAACACACACAGCATGACCTGGGTGACAACAGCCCTGTAGTTGCCACATGATGGACTTGCATGCATTCATTTTGATCTGTGCTCTGGAAATGACGAAGGTCTGCATTCTTCATGGCATTGAGAAGGACTTCTGCAGGCAAGAGGAATGATCACCACTGCAGGTGACTCAGTATTTGCGAGGTATCGTGGCGTTCTCCTGTTTACAAATGGCGACCACTTAAACTCGGACAGTTTTTAAGGCACGGGCATTTGAGAGCACACACCGAAACCAATGGGAAAATACAAACACTGGAGTGTTAACCCTTGAGTGGCCTCTGAAACAGCCGCACAGGGAACGCGGAGCTTGAAAAACTTCTTTCTGTGGCACTTCTGTGGGTGGTTTGATGAGTATTTGCAAAGAGTGGTGATGCACGGACGCGTGCACACATTTAGAGCTCTGTAGTCACGGCAGGCACCTGGGCAGGTGCTGGCAAACGGAGGCTCCTTGGCTGTGATGTTTTGTTATCAGCTCCACGGCCGTGCGGGGAACGGCACCGTGTGTGGTGGAAGATTTGAAAATGATTTTCATCAGCCTGATTAAATACTTATTACGTGAGTCAGCCATACGGGCTTCATTAAGCCGGTGAACTCGGAGGAGCCTCCTCATCTGTTGATGAAAGCCATCTGGAACCACGGGTCGCTCAGAAGAAATAGGATGGATGTAGCGCAGTGTGACAGAAGCTGAGCTCCCCTGGCAGAAGCTTCACGAACCCAACGTGCTCTCCTCTTTCTGTGCATTTCTGGGCAAAGAATCAAGGCCTGACATGACTTAGGCAGCAGGACTTGAAACGCGCCCTGTCGGGATGTGACGCAGGCACCTTTTTCTGGTGGCAGGATGTAACACAGCTTTAAAAATACAGGCGTGAGCTTGTGCACGGGAGGGAAGTGCACCTTGAAAGGAAAAGCTTAATGAACTTTAACCGGCCTTTCAAGATCTTTATTAGTTGCCCCTTTATCAAATTAAATTCACACTGTGCTAGGCAGCTTAAGTGCTGCAAGCTGATGTCGTGTGCTAAGTGCCAAAGCAGGCTTTAATTGGCTGTTTAAAGGAGGAGGGGGGTCCCGCTGTGCAGCACGTGCACGTGTGCACTCACAGGGAGCAGGGCAGCCCCGAAGGAGCCTGGTGCACATCCCCATAGCATCACAGGGTGCCCTGAATTGGGACGGACCCTCAGGGGTCATTGAGTCAAACCACCCAGGACTGCCTGAACTTCATGTTTCTGAGAACTCTCCCTGAGCTCTGGCACTTGGGGCCATGCCCACTGCCCTGGGCAGCCTGTTCCATGCCCACCACCCTCCAGGGCAGAGCATCTCACATTTGGGGTGGGGTGCTCGCTCCAAAATGTCACCCGTGGAGGTAGCCAGAGGTGGCTGCTCCAGGGCAGCTTCCCCGAGCGAGGCTGGGGAGCCTGCTGGTGAACCAGGCAGGGCTCTCATCAGGATTTTCTGTATTGGTCACAGCTCGGTTTCACAGATCACAAATTAGTCACAGATGTCAGCACGAGTATCCAGAGCAGTAAAGGTCAGGCGAAGACGAGCAGGTCGCTTGTCCTCCAGGAGAATTTTGATCTTAAAAATGCACTCCAGGGGCACCAGCAGAGACTGTAGAGTGGAGATGACGGAGCTCTGCCGATAGCATGGGGAGCCCTCCTGGGCAGGCGGGGGCAAATCCCACCAGGATGGCCCGGATGGGACCACGCAGAGCAGCTGCCCACACGGCGAGCCGCTCTGACCCTGCCAAAAAGGAATGGAGATTGAATCACAGCAGTGTTTCTCACTCCTGCAGCGTAATGAGGGTGAGAACGGTGCTGGAACTTGCTAAATTTGAACAGTTGTTTTCTGTTAACACACGACCTTAAAAAACACGATTTGAGAAGCTTGTTAGGGAGCGAATGTTAACATCTCATCCCAGTGCAATTGAGTCCATCTGGGCTGCAAGTTGCCCGCTCTTTGTGTGGCGGCATCCTCCCAACCTGCTCCTCTTCCTCACATCATGCTCAGCTTTAAATCCACCTGGCCTGGGGAAAAGGGTCCAGAAATCAGTGCTCTGAAGGCTGGGCAGCGAGCCCTCAGCCTGTCCTCCACAAGGCCCTGTGTTAGGGGGGCAATGGCTTTTGAGCATCTCTCTGCTCCCAGGACACATTGGTGGGGCTGGGAGAGTTTTGCAGTGTGCCAGCAGCACCATGGACCACAAAACCTTTTTTTTTTTCCCATCTTCATTATGAAAGCAAGAAGTATTTGTCCTCTGCCAAAAAGCCTTGAGGCAGATCTGCCACAGAATCATTAAGGTTGGAAAAGACCTCTTAGATCATCTAGTCTAGCCATCAACCTACCACCAGCATTGCCTGCTTCCTCTCCCTCTCTCTTCACCTTCCCTTGCTTCCAGCACCAGCCCTTCCCTGCTTGCCTCCCAGCTCCTTCCCTAATCCCTTCCCTCTCTTACCTTCTCCCTGCCTCCTCTCCCTCCTCTGGGGGCTGCCTGTCTCCTCTCTGCACCTCGCAGTTGATTTTATCTGCCCCCAGAGGATGGTTTTCATGTGGCACCAGGCAGCACAGAGGCATGGAGGCTTCCGGCCCGCGCACCAACCCACGTTCCGACATTAAAGATAACGGATACAATGGGAAATCAGTGGAGAATATGTAACTTTATCCCATTCATAGCTTCATATTGCGTTACACTGTGGCCTTCGGGTGCATAAAAGTGATATATGGCTGACCTTGGCAGAAAAAGAGAACAGGGGAAACAAATATCTTCGGTAAGGATCACAAACTACGTATAACCAAAACAGCCAAAAGGCCTGAATATCTTTTTTCTTTCTTTCTTTTTTTTTTTTTTGGTGAGATTTCTTTATGTAACTATTTTCCAGTAATTTGTGAGAGTGTAAAAAATAAATCAAGGCTTTGTGCATGCTGCAGATTTCCCTTGAGTGAGATAAAAGAGAGAGGGAGAGATCGAAATGGACTGCTTGAGCTCCCGGCCTCAGCCAGATGCCAGACCTGTCAGAAATACTGCTTTTTTGTATTATATCAGCGGAGGAAATTATTGCTGCTGTTATCTGCCCTTTGGTCAGAAGCATATTCTGCACCTTGGCTAATGTGCCTTTGTGGTGCAGCCACCTGCACTTTTTCGAGGAGTTCATCTAATTACAGGGTAGATGAGTCAGGCTGCATTTCCTACGGGCTGTCTTCAGACATAGGAAGTTATTAATACCGATTAGCTGAGAAAGTCCAGGTCTTCACCACGACGTTTCCTGGCTAATATTAGGCACACCTTTTATACTTTAAGGTGTGATGGCTGATAAGAACCAGTGGTGCACTGGATGGGGCTTTACAGGATTGGGTGCAGCACGGGACAGGCTGTCCCGGGATGTTTTTTTCCTACAGCTTTGAATGAATTCTAGCAGACAGGCAGGAACAAGGGCAGAAAACTGAAGGTTGAATGCATAGCCTGGGATGTGTGAGTCCCTGAGGAAATGATGGGAGAGCAGCTCTGCGCTGTCTCTGGTCACAGTGCCTGGCAGCAGCAAAGTGTTGTGAAATTTTCCCTTCAGTAGAAAGAAATATATCGCCGAAGGAGAGCTGAGAGGTCCAAAGAGACATTGCTGTTAAGTCTTAAGCTTCTTGTTTTGGATGGAGTTTAAAGGGAACTCAGCTGTTTAATGGGAATTCAACAGCCGTAGCTTAGAACTTGGGTTTGGGCCTGCAGCAGGACACCAAGGAGTTTAAATGGGACTGAACAAGGCCAGGCACCAGGGGCTGTTTTCAGGTTTTCCAGCAATTTGCACACCCGTACTGGGCTACTTGCCCTTTGCTTGTCCCATCTGCACAGATCACAGAGCTGGGGGCTGCTGGTGGCATCTCAGCTTCATGCTCAGGTTGTGGTGGCTCCCATATCTCTCACACCAACCCAAGGAACTCTACTTTTCATTGCTGTGGGTGAAGAGATGCAAAAGTGGCTATACCATGGCACAGGGGGTGAGTGGATGGGACCACAATGGCAATGGTACGCTCACCTCATTGCTGAGCCATGGGTGGTGGGAATTAGGGTCATCCATCTGCCCAATGGAGTGATGTTAGGAAACACTACTTTTCTGAAAGAGTGGTCAGGCGCTGGAATGGGCTGCCCAGGGAGGTGGTGGAGTCACCGATCCTGGAGGTGTTCAAGGAACGTTTAGATGTTGTGTTGAGGGACGTGGTCTAGTAAGAACTATTGGTGATAGGTGGATGATTGGACTGGATGATCTTGTAGGTCTTTTCCAACCTTGGTGATTCTATGATTGTGGCTTGGTTGGAGATGGATGGCACAGCCCTGACAAGGTACCACCGGTGGTGGACATAAAGTGGAGCATTGCTGGCCCCACTGTGACAATGGGGACTTCGCTGGTGTGACCTGGGCATTTTTCTGGTGATAAATCAGAAGGCAGAAAGGAGAGGAAGACGGACAGATGGGCAGCTCTGTGGAGAGTTGCCCAAGCCATGCAAAGGGGAAAACACTAACACCAGTGAAGGAGAGGGAAATATGGAGCACAGCCAGAAATCACTTGAGATACATGTGATTTTACCTTGCAAAATAGGTAAAGTAATAAAGTCCTAGCAAACAGAATTGGAAGCCACACGGATCGTGATTAAGTGCTTTAAACATTCACAGAACAAATCTTGTATCACAGATGCCTCGCCGTCTTATCTTTTGATTTATTCGACTTTTGCAAGCCACAGAAAAATTGTACGTGATGGCTTTCCCTTTTCTGTTCCCACTACTGAGTTTATAAAGCCTGCCAAACCTGGAGACCTTCACAGAGATCAAGGAGAAAAAGCTTCCTGCCTGGCTGGATTTTCCATCGCTTTCTCAGCTGTGCTCTGGTTGTTACCCAGATTCACTCTGCAACCAGAGGGTACCACTGCACATGGGCACAAGAGACAGGAGGGGGTCACTGGCACACAGCATCATGTCTGCTCTGGAATCTAGGGAAAATTGATTTTCCGTGAGGGGACTGCATTCTCCTCCCACACCAGGCAAATTAGGAATGCCTTTATTAAGGACCGTGGCATTGCAGGAGCACAGCCTGGTGAAAGCTGGGAACTGGCTGAAAAGGCTTTTTCTCACCACGTCCCTCAGCTTCGCGTTCTTTGTCGCACTTGCAGAGTGCATCATGCAAACAGGAAATTATGCTTCCTTTCCCCCTCGCTTTCCTGGTTTAGATTTCAGCTCCTCCTGCCTAATATCAGCCAGGGCAGATAAAGTTATTTTACAGGAAGGAGTTGGTGCTTCTCCGGAGGGTTTTTGCAAATAGTTTAAGTAATGTTTTTAACATTATCTCCTGCTGAAGGGATAAGTATTATCCCCATTTTGCAGGTGTGAAAGCCAAGGCAATGAGGTGCAGCAATTTGGTCATGGTGTTGAAAGGAAATTATGTTGAACTGGCAGCACTGAATTCATGTAATGTATCCCACTTCTTGAGTGCAGATGAGAGCTAATACCATCATGCTCTATAAATATCTGCCAGCAAGTGTATGCGGGCTTAATATGAATGTAGAGAACCCTACCCTTCCCTCAAACTTTGATTCAGTGTCTGAACGTATCCTGGTAACAGGTTTTACTGTATTTGGTCTGAAAGCCATAACATGAATCACACACACAGATCTGGAAAAGAGAACTGCCAGAAGTAGGGCTTCTGAAGTTGGTGCTGCTGCCCAGCCCTAACCTGTGCTTTTCATGTCTCAGTTACAGATGGGATGGAAAATCTGAGCTGGTCTGGCCTGAAGCCTATCCTGGGTCTGGATTCTCCTTTTCTCTCAGACAGCATGGGAAGTTCTGCTCTGCTTTGCAGTACAGAAAAAAACAAGATTCCCCATTTCTGATTGCTGGAGCTAGGGTGGATCTGATGCATTAAGCAAAACAGCGTGCACAGAAACAGGCCAGAAAGGGAAAAATATCAGTGAGAAAATCCTTCTAGGGAATCAGGAAAAACAACAACAGAGGGTAGCAAACTGTTTTTGCCCAGCAACATTGTAGTCCTAAAGCCAATCCAGAAACTGTTGTGAGTATATGACATAGGACCATTATCTCCAAAGTTTGCAGCAGATTGCAACAGACTGAGGTGACATTTAGGCATCTGAAGCCACAGTTATCTTTCACAGAGCAAAATGGGCTGCCTAGTGGAAATGTTATGGTGGTGCTGGGTGGCAGCTTGCTTTATTATTTGAGATGGCAAGGGTTTCTCCGCAGTCTGTGCTTGAAATGAGAAATCTTGGGAGCTTGGAGCTTATGGGCTGAGCACTTCTCTGTTTGCTTGTTTTTGTATTGCTGGGTTCTCTGCGTGTGCATATTTTAACTAATGCAAAAATAGAGCCTCTTTTATTGCAGCATCTCACAGAATTTTCCAGCTTAAATGAGCCAGTTTCCAAATCAAAAGGATAAACCCTGATGAAAAATTGGCCTCTAAATGTGAAATTGTTCATTGTCCACATTCCATTGGTTTTGAAAGGAAAAAAAAAATAAAGTATTTCTATTATGAAAGAAACACACATTTTAAGGGGGAGTGACACGGTAAAAAATCCGTGTCGAATTGAGGACTGTGTTTTTCCACCAATTTTACTCACTTCTCCTTGCCTCCTTTTGTGTGCAGAATACTGTCATATACACCCAGTAGTATGATGGAAATGCTAGGGAATTAAAAAAATCTTTGACTTCCAAACCTCTTCTCATCTTTGAGAAGCTGCCAGGTCTTGTGTTACTGGTGACTATGTACATAGAGGCGATGTGCTGCTGGAATCCTGGAAGCAAAATCATCCTGCGCAGCCTACGGCACTTGTGAGCACAGCCAGCTCCCAGCCTTGGCCAACTCTGGTGGCTTTCCTGCTGTCACAACGTGGCAACGCTAGGTCTGTTCTGACCCATGCTCCCAGTGCCGTAATCCTACTGGCACCCCGTGCTGTGACTGGCTGCTGGGGGATCACCAGTGTGGGGTGCCTCGCAAAAAGCAGGGCCATGACGTGTCTCCCTTTGCACTGGTTTATTTTGCAGGTGGCACGCAATAGGCTCTGTGAGGGGTCAGGGGGAAGCCCACCACCCCGCAGTGTTCTTACGGTGTTACATATTCCCCATCAGGTTCTCAGAAGGAAAGGAGCAAAGTGGGCAAGTTCAGATAAGCAGCGTTCGGGTTGTGCCCCAAAAGGAATAAAAGATTCTAGGGACTTTCAAGAAAGGTGTTGTGGGATTTTTTTCCCAAAAAAAAAAAAACCCCTCAAAATTTGAACTGAAATTCTTTCAAGTATTATGGCATGTATTATTATGAAACTACCTTTTCTTATGAAGCACTGCGAACCTTCTTGGCAAGCGAGTGGCAGTATGCATTTGGGCTCACCTACTCTCTACATTTTTGACTTCAGAAAAGAATAGTCATAGAATATCCCAAGTTGGAAGGGACCCATAAGGATTATTGAGTCCAATGTAACTTGACATGGACGGAAATGTGGTTGCTGGTTCTCGCCTCCCTTTGCTGTGGCCACATTATGCTTTCCTTATTATGGCTTTTCCCCATGCACAACTCCTGCACGAATGGCATCAGCAGGTTTGAGGGAGGATGAGAGGCTGCCCTGCACACTCATTTCTCAACGCAGACTGCGTGCATCTTCAATCCTGCTGCCAGAACAAAGCAGAAGAAGGTGAGTGAAGAGGTTACAGTTAGTTAGTCTAAAAATAGATAGATTTAACATGAAAAAAATCTAAAAATGTAGCGTTAAAAGGAAACTGGTGTGTTGTTATATTCCTCGAACTAGGTGGTGCTTAATAATGCAGAAGATGATGCAGCAAATTCCTGTTTCTGCAACTGCTTTTTGGGAACTGAAAGATTTCCTGACTAAGGTGACAGAGAGGTCACAAAGACCAATGAAGGTCAGTCTCCTTGGTGTGGGAACAGGGCCAGCTTGGGAATTTGGCTAATGCAGGACATTTGCAGCGTGTTTCTGTGCCCACCCGTAATTGAGAAGTGCAAATAAGGGAGGTTTTATTTTTTTCAGATAGTACAAATTGCACTGAGAGGGGAAAAATCCTCAAAGGTTTTTCAGTTCAGCTGAACACGGTGGTCTAAAAAGCAAGAAAGCTGAACTGCATAGACTTTGTACAAGTTCCTAGTACAGAGACCGGCGCTAACCTGGCCTGGGAAGAGCTTGAACTGGAGGAAAAGGAGATGGATAACGTGCTTGAAAGTGTAGAAAAGCAGAAGAAACATGTGTTCCTGGCACAGTGAGGTCTGCCAGGATGAACTGGCAATGGGTGTATTTATATGGGCTTTAACATGCAGTATCAGGAAAACAAACAAACAAACACAAAACCAACCAACAAAAAAAACCCAACCACCTGGCTGCAGAAAAAGCCTCCCGTGATCCAAAATAACCCAGAGCAGAATTTCAGAGGCGTCTGATACGAGCTGCTCCCCCACGCATGGGGTAGAGAAGGAGGTAACACAACTCTGAGGAGTCAAATAGTGGAGGGTTATGTCATGAGGTGTGCTGGCAACTGAATGTGACTGCTGAGAGCACACACAGGATGCGGGCCTGTGAGAACAGGGGATCCAAAACTGAGTCTTTGGTGTCAGCGATGTCAAACCCTGACACTCATCCAGTTCTTAGTGTGAAATAAGATGGTGGCACCAGTTGGGTGCTGCGAAAGTTGGGAAGATCTGTTCGGTCCCTTTAAAGGAGGATATTGCTTGCATGAAGTGCTCAGGATGCTCTCACAGATAGAATCATAGAATGGTCTGGGTTGGAAGGGACCTTCAGATCATCCAGTTCCAACCCTCTGCAATAGGCAGGGACACCTCCCTCTAGAGCAGGTTGCTCACAGCCCCATCCAGCCTGGCCTTCAATGCTTCCAGGGAGGGGGCATCCACAACCTCTCTGGGCAACCTGTTCCACATACAGATACAGCTGGGATTTCCTTATGAGATCTGGAAAACAAGCGTTGGAAAATAGCGGTGGATACAAAAGACAGGAAGAGAAAAGCCTTAAGCCTATTGCAGGACAAGGCTTGTACTCATTCAGAGAGATGGCTTTCAGCTTGAAAAATCCCACTAATAAAGAGGCTGCGGTGGGGTATGTGCCTTTCTTCCAGCCTCTTGTATCTAGCTGATATCCTGATGCGTGCCAAAGTCTTTGAAGGCGAGCTCATAAACGCTTTATAAGCGGTCTGTGATAAGTCCAAGACAGCCTATCAGAAACATAAAGAAGCGTGAGGTGCCCTGAAAAGAAATAATTTACTTTTCACACATTGTGGGGCAGCACACGGGGGATGGTAAAGAGCTGCTCAGGTTAAAGCATGGAAACAACTGGGTATAAATTGCCCAAGAACAAAATTAAATTGGAAGCTGGAAGGAGTTCTGTCCTGGGTATGTTTTTATAGCAGAAGTGAGAAAGAGTTTATGAAAGAGACGGCAGATTCCAAAGAAAGAATAAATACTCCTCAGGGACTTTCTGGAAAGTCAGATGGAACAAAAACAAGCGGGAAGATCAAACATCCCCCAGGAGACTTCTGCAGAGGAGAGCTCGGATTGGGCTCACAGTATGAAAACACCACGATGAAAAACAGCGGCCGCCTGGTCATGCTGGCACCGTTTGTGCTCTGTCCATGCTCCTTTCCTCTGCTTGCTGTGTTGGCCCAGCAAGAGGCAGAAGATGGGCAGAGCATTCTGTACCCTGGGAAAATAGGCTCCCAGGGAGAGTGTTTGGTCTCAGGTCGCGATGGCGGCATGGCTGGGGCCTTCCCTTCTCTGAAAGGGCTCTTTATTTAGTAGCAGCTGAAAAACACGTAGGGCAGAACGCAGGGCACATGATTAAAAACTGATTTGTGAGGATAGAAGGATATCAAGACATTTCCAGGACATTTCTATTTCCTCAATAAAAGGGCTGAAGCTGACTAATAGAGCAGAGCAGGCAAGAACAGCAAGGGAGAAAGCAAACACGTTGTGAAACAGGACAAAGAACGCAAGCTTTGGGGCAGCATGGCCGCCAGCACAAAGACCTGAGGGGCAGACGGAGCAGCAGCCCCTGCTGTGCCACCCCACCCTGGCCAGGCAGACGGGGATCGGTTTGCATTTCCTAAAAATAAATAAGTACAGCAGCAAAGTGACATCGGTCTACAACTCAGCGTATGCTATCTCCTCGTGGAAATGCTAAAAGCCATCCAGGTCAAGGGAGGGGATCAGACGTCCACAGGCGTGTACACGCGTGTTGTAGTGACATGCCGGCAGGTACAGGCATCCATGAATATGATTTTAAAAGTGATGTGCTGTAGAATTGCAACACCCATTGGCTTTCAGCAGAAATCCCTTCCCTCTTGGGTCTCATCTCACACGCTGAGTGCACAGGGCACCCCATCTCACAGAGAGGGACATAGCAGTTTCTTTTATGGCGGGGCAGGCTCCCAGTTCTAAAGGAGGAGGACAAATTTCAGATGTGCAGCACGACTTGGATTTCCTTTGGTTCCATACCCCTGCTCTCTCATGCTTGGAACAACCACCTCTTTTGATCCCTGCCTGTGCCTCTTTGCTGCGTTTCACCTTTTGGTAACAGAGGGCAACTTTTGTGAAGAACGTGAACCTTGATGCAGGCTCTGAATACTTTTGTGTTTCTTCATCCTAAAATTCATGGGAGGACATTCCCCTTTTCAATCCATGCGGAGTTTAAGGGACTCTTCTGTCATCTGAGTGAGACCTCCCCTGCACTTTCCTATCTCTCGCAGAAGCTGAGCACGTGGACAAAGCCTTTGGTGTCTCAGTAAACCTGGGGTCAGCCCACACCAAGCCCTGACCAGTGCATCCCTGGGAGGAGGAAGGATGAAGATTGCTTACTGGGATAAAACCCAAGCATTGCACATGCAACATTAACAAATGCACAATAAAACTCTCACTTGATCACAGACCTGTATCTGATTTTAGGAACCAGTAGAGCATGCAGTGTAAACAAGTGACTTTATTTCATAGCACGTTCTTTACATCAGAGCGCAGAATAGTGGTGTAGCTTTTTTATTTGCTTCCAGAAACGAGATTTGCTGGTAACACAAGAGCTAGCTCTCACCAGTATAAATTTCTGCTTCTCCTTAGAAATTACTGTGACTTCTAAGGTTCATATGTCTTGAGAATTTGGCTTAGCATGAAGAGCTGCTCAACAGCTGTAAACCTTAATGCAGCCATAGCAGTTCTCCATCAGAGTCCGGAGAAGGACTGAAGCACATTTCAGGAGGAAGCAGAGGGTTTGTCACTCATGAAAGCCCCACGCATCACCCAGCACCTGTTCAAGGCCTTTCTGGCCTCAGGAAAGACTATATGCTGTCTTTGATTTTGTTTTATAAATGCCACTGGGGTTAGCTGCTGAATGCCCTTCTAATCCATAAGCAAGGTCTCACCTTTGGGGTTCTTATCAACGCTGACAAGCAGCAAGCAATTGAAAAGGCAGTCAGATTTTTTCATGGCATCAAACTTTTTGCTCCTCCTTCATAATGCTCAGGGAAAAAAACTCCAAGCTGTTAACACGGATTTTTTGCAGCATCCCAAGCCTACAGCTTGGATGGAGCAATGGTAGGTGCAGAATTGCCATCACTTTTCTTAGGCTGGTGCCTCAGGGCTCAGACCACCTACACAGCACCTGCAGACAAATTGTTGGAGGTCATTAGCCTGAAGGCCTTCACCTGCTGTCAGCTTCCCCTCCTCATTTATAGCAGATCCTCAGCTCTAACAGAGGGGCACAGATAGGCATTTTGCTTGAATGTCTTGTGTGGGGTTTTTTTTTTTTGTCTGGAGAGGTCTTGGGGGATTTGCTTCAGCTGTTGCTGTTTGCAAGATGGGCTGGAGTTCTAGGAATACCACCAGCAAATGCTGTATCTCAGGTAACACTGAAATGCTGATATTTTGAACACACCTCTGTTTTTTAGTGAACTACCTTTGTGTATTCTGTGAGTTAGCCCCTGAATTTGATTAGTTCCCACATGTGATACCATTCACAGGACATGAATATGTTAAAATAGATGGAGTAAAGTACTGTGTTGTATGGGGTCGGTAAAGACTGGGCCTTGGGGACTGGTGAGTGACTAGGGCTTGTTGCTTTGATCTTGCTGTGGTATGCACTGTGGGGTGCATGTGAATGTGGGGCAGCTGTGGGAGATGTTCCTGTGGGACAGCCCTGGGAACAAGCCCATGGGCAGGGGGGACAGTGTGTATGGGGACTAAATGGTGCAGGATGTTGAGCTCAGTGTTCTCCATTTGATCTTCTCTCTCAAGCTGTGGCTTGGGGAGCACTTGCAATCTCTTGGCCCTCTTAAAGAAAAAACTTGAATCCTCACATGCACATTGCCTGATGGGACCTGAAATAAGGGGCTTACACGTGTCCTCCTGAGCCAACCAAGGGGATACGGCCTTCTCGTGAGACCTTGGCTGGGGCTCAGGGGATGTTTGTGCTGTGTGAGGTCCCAGAGGGGATGCCCTTTGCCATCAGCTCTGCTATGGGCTGAGCCAAGGATGTTGCATGCTGTGCCTTATTATTTCAGAGGTGATGCTGGGGAAGAAGGGGCTGCACCCAGCTGGCATCCTGCAATGCAGTTTGCTTGGAGGGGCTTGCTCAGAACATCAGGGTCCTTGTGCAGGAGGGTCAGGAACTGCTCTGGTATTTAGAAGTGGTTTGTGCATCAGTGTTTAGGAACGTTAGCTTTCCCAGTTCTTCTGGCTTTCACTCTTATATCTAGCAACTACACCTTGTCAGGGAAGGCACGTCAAAGCGGATTCCTGCAAGAAAGCAGAACTCCAGTGCAGTGGCTTACCATAAGATGGCTCTTCCTTTTTGTAAGGAGAAGTTCAGAAGCAAGCCCAAGCCACAGGTTTCAGATCAGGATCCAGACTTCTTGAAAATACCCTGAAGTTGGGAAGTGCTTGCCCTGGAATGACCGTTGACGTATGTTCAGCTTTCTAAAATAACCCTGCCCAAAATCTTGACTCTGGACCCCACCCTCCAGGCTCATGCCTCCTTCTTAACAAAAGTAGAAATAAAAGTTCAGTCTCACTTTGTCTGAAATTTTCACTTCATAACACATTCTGTTTTTCAGTTTTGTTTCCTTAACTCTTCTTGGCTGCTACAAATCCGGACTCCTGACCTCTCATGCCCTCTCAACCAGCAGCTTTCCAAGCATTGTCCTTCAGGGGTTAAACAAAGGAGCCCGAAGAGAAATAGCCACTGATTAACTTTGACAGCTGAAATCCTTGAAATTGCTATTGAACTTGGAACCTTGTGTGCTATTGTTCTTTGCTCCTCTGCTGGAGTTTTGCGTGATGGTGGTTTGGATGGAAACATTTTTGGGCAGGTCCTTGGAAAAACAATGGGAAAAAGCCCTTTTAAACAACCCCATGGAAGCCAGCAATGGCAACACTGATGAGAATTTACAGATATAATGTCATCCATCTGGAATCGAGGGGGAGACTTCCTCCCAGATTGGTGGCAAACCTCCACCTGTCCCCTAGGGCTCAGGGAAGGAGGGACCAAACTCCTTCCAGCCATGAGAACAAACTGGTGGTGCAGTACACCTATGCAGGTGACAGCTGAGGGTTGAAAATATAACTGGAGTGAAACCGGTTGCTGTTGTCCTCGGCCTACCAGCCAGCTGCCACTTATAATCTTGAAAGTGTGACTTATGGCAAGGTGTTCTACTGAGATACTTCTCCAGTGCTATTTCTAGTACACCTAATGAGCACAGCGTCTGCAGAAAGGTTGCCGAACTCGGTCTGAATGTAGAAATCTGCTTCTGGTTGGCAATCTGCAGCTGCTCTGAGGATGGCACAGGGAGAATGAAAAGGAAAGATGACAAAACTGTACCATCTCTGGCTGTCAGCCACTGGCAAGCAATGTTGGCTTTGATGTTGTATTTATATTTGCTAAGTGTGTATGATAGAGCAGCTTTATAAAACTCCTGTGCCATATTATTTCAGCTGATGAAGGTTGCCACACTCTGGAGAAGCTATACCCATAGCAGCACCCCACTGCCCAGCATAGGTGTGTGCCTGGGTATGAGACAGACAGACAGACACGACTTCCCCAGTGTTAGGTCTCATGTTGCTTGCTGCAGTGGCTAACACAGATTTGGTGAGAGTTGGAGTTTCAGCTGGCGCTGGATGAACTGTGTAATAAAATAATAATAAACATAATACAAGAATATGAATCCTGTAAATCACTACTTTTTTTTTTAGGTTCATTTAGCTCTGTGTTTCTGGCCAGCTTTTATGCTATAACGGTATGGCTCACTCTTCAGCTCCCAGAGGTTCCACTAAAACTGTTGTTTCATTTTTGATTTACGATCACCTTAGTGAGACAGTTCCTGTGCTATTTCTATTCAGATGAGGAGTTCATGGAAGTTGTTATCAGAGCGTATTACAACACTCAGTTTCCCCTGACTTTGGAGGCAAAAAAGAAAGCAGACATTTGGAATCCTCTTGTGTTAGATTGATGTACCTTGTATTTATTTTGAGCCTCTGATTTGCAACTGTGATTGCTCTTGCAGATTTATCAGGCCTCTTAGATTTATTTCAGCATGTCTGGATGGCTGATTTTACTTGCTTGCTTTCTGATTAAAACTAATAAGAGTAGACCAAGTTCATGTTGTGTTTCAGTATAGCAGAGTAACTACAATTGAGGCTTTGAAAATGTGTTTCTAAATCAGTTTTTAGTGGAGGATGCATCCATTTCTTTGCATATTTAATTACTTTCCATGTATTTAGAAAGCTTATGGGGTTTCTACGTCTAGGAGGAAGCACTTGTCAAACTATCTCTTCTGCTCTTAGAGAAGTTAATTCATTGTCTTGCCATCTGTTAACTTATTCTGAGCTTGAAATCCCTCTTATGTATTTGATGTGGATATATCTGTAACTCGAAAATTTAATTTTCCATGAGAAACTTAAAATAAGCACTTCTGACAATGTGAGTGCAACAGTGTCCAGCTCTGATTGTAATTGTCTGTTTCTAAGAAGAATTGGGCAAGGAAGCAAATAGAAAAGCAGCAAGGACCTGGAGCTGCAGTCAGATGTAGCACCTGACCTTGAGAAAATAACACAGGGGAGGAGAAAGAATCCTGGTGAGCAGGTTGTTTGTAGTGGGATCGGGTGATGCCCTACCTGTTGCTTGGTGCCTGCTCTGTTCAGGGAAACTACATTTGGTTAATAAGGAAGATTTGAATTTATAGAGGCTTTAATTATGGAGTTAAAAGAAGAAATTCATTTTTGTTTACAGTTGGGAACATCTACTGCACACTAGCAAACTACTGGCACATAACACAGCAAGGACCTGAGCAGTACAGAGCTGTAGTGCAATCTATAGCATGAGATGACTTCACTTTTGTTCTCTCTCAGGCCTCTTCTGAAAGAGCAGAATGGCCATGGGGATGCTGAGAAATACAGCCACTTCCCTCTCTGTAAAACCCTGCTGGGTGCATCAGAAAGCAAAAAAAAATGGAACTGGGAAGCCAGCTGCCAGGAGTCACAGTGCTGCTGAGCTGGCATGCAGCTGAGCCAGTGTGCTGCTCTGGTTTTACATGCCCTCATGTGCAATGTGTCAGTCAGGATCACCCAGGGCACGTGTCCTACCACCATGCTGGTCACATCATAAATCCTTACACAGACTGGACAGCAAGCTGTCCAAACGCATGGAAAAGGAGCATCAGCCTTTGGTCCATGGTTGTTGTTAATGGCTAGAAATGTTCAATTTAGCAAAATGAGGTAAGTGTAAAGTTGCTATGTGGTGGAAAGCTTCCAAGTCTGATCCTGCCGAGTGCCCCTGCTGCTCTTCAGCCTGAGCCCAGGCCCTGGTGGCAAGCTCTACCTTGCAGCAAATATTTACTGTGACGTTGTAGCCCCTCAGGGGAAAGAAGGGTTTATGATGGAAATGATGATGGAGCATTAAGGGCAGCGGTGCTCGTGAGCAGCGCAGCTATAACAACAACCTCAAACCAGTAAATAGGAAAAAGGCCTTTTCTGTCCAGATGGCGAGGCAGGCAATACAGCCCTACCGTAAGCAACACCAGAGACTTTCCAAATCCTACTCCAAATCTTTTAATCCCTTCAGTCCTTAACGGTTCAAAATTACATCATCATTTCCTCCATTTCGGATGGAGCTTTGCCCCTCCTGGTTCATAGCTGCAGTCTAATAGGGCTCCTACTTATTAATCTTAAATGGAAAAATGTATGTCAAGTCAAAACAAAGCACAGTTTCTAGATCTCCACAGGGGTGCGGAGGGTGTCTCATAAATCTGTGTATGATTAAAGGCAGCTGCAGATTGACATGGACATTTTGAGCCTGTCAGTCCTCTGCGTGATGTATAGCTATTGCATCAAGCCAGCAGCAGCGAGCTGAAGACAATGAACCTCCCGCACTTCCTAGTTGTACTGCCAAGGATTGGGAAGTTGATGCTTAATCGGCCTTGGATTGGTAAGGGTGTAAGGGCCCTAACCCCTAGCAGTTCTGGGCCTGGCCATTTATTCTGAGATCTTTCAATCTCTTGTTTCACTAGCAGTGAATATGGAGAAGTACAACAAATTCCTTTCTGGTAACCTGAGAATATTAGTTAATGGAAAAAACAAAAAGTGCTCTCCAACGATGTTAAATTTTCAGGGTGTTTTTCACTCCTGCCCCCAGCTGGCTGATGTTAACATTTTTGTAACGTCCTTGAGATTACAGCAGCTTGCAAGGGGGAAAAAAAACAACCACCAAACTCCCCAAATGGCTTGGACAACATCCTCAGTTGGTATAAACCAACACAGCTCTCCTTTTTATACCAGCTGAGAAGCCTGGTACTTCTGCTTTTATTTTCAGCTTTGCAACACAGTTACCATAATAAAAGTAAGATACTGAAATGAGTTTTGGTCCAACCGACATCATAAATCAGCAGGGAGCAAGGAATGCATTGGCAGATCTGCAGAGGGTGCTGAGCACAGGGTCCAGCTGGCACTAGCAGCCAAGCACCAGGATCCAGGAGATGGATCCAAGGGCATGGCCTTGCACTTTGTCTCCTGTTTTTATGAACATCAAAATGCTCTGTGTGTTTAAAAATGGAAGAAGGAAAAATAATGAGGAAAATGTACATCTATAGCATGTTTCACTACAAGACTTTTGCCCCATCCCTGGAGGTGTTCAGGGGCAGATGGGATGGAGCCCCAGGCAGCAGCCTGATTTAGAGCTGGCAGGCAGCCCTCAGCAGGGGGGTTGAAAATTGGCAATCTTTAAGGTCCCTTCCAATCAAAGCCATTTTATGATATGATATTAAACTTGAGTGATTTAAGAATTATCTCTTCATCTGTGAAGTCCTGCCCATGCAGATATTTCTAGGCAAGCACTGCTGCTAGAGACAAGTAGCAGGTACATGAGGAAAGGAAAATTATGTAGCTGATGGAAATTATCATGTTATACCTCCAGGGTCAGCACCAATCTTGCAGTCAAGTCTTAAAGCTTTGGCTTGGACACAAGTAGTTCAGATGTTTTCAGTTCCCCATGGACAGTAGAGCAGCTGAAAATTGGGATAAAACAAAGCATCTCACACGAGCAGTGATTTCATGGCTGAAAGCTGGCTCAGGACATCATCCTTCAGCCCTCTTGGAGAAATCTTCCAGCTGGAAAGATCTGAGCAACTCTCAGCAGTTCAGAGCCTTCCCCACAGCATAAATAGGAGAGAAGATCTAGCTTAATTCCAGCTTTAAATTTCTATGCTTTTGGAAAAGTCACAGTACTAGCGCAGCCTTATCTATACCCTCTGCAGGATAATTTCATGTCAAGAGATATCTAAGGCCAAAGCCAATAATTCCTTTATCAGCACGGCATTGAATTTGAGGGATGGGTCAACATTTGTCTCTTTCTCTCTTCAATTTCAGGGAGGCAGTGAGGTTTATGTTGGTGTTACAATACTTTAAAAGAACGTGGAAAAAGCCACAAAGCTAAGCCAGTTACTAAGGTTTCCTTCACAGCTCATGAGGAAATGTGCGCCTGCAAATGGTACATGCAGGGCAAGGAGTTTGAGTGGGGATCTGTGTAAACTGGTCAGTAGGAGAACCTGAGGTCTGGTTGTAGTAGTAACCTCTCCCTGACTTGTTAAATAAGCCTGGGTTTCAGAGAAGAACTTTCCTCTGGTATTCTCAGTTCAGGTACTCCTCTGGTTGTTCTGGTTATGGTTAACGCCACCTGGAAGGAGAGGGTGGCCCCAAATCTGAGCCATGAGTTTTGGTGTCCAGCAAACTTTGCTGGTGGGTACTAAGGATCCAAGGCACTTGCAGGTTACGAAGTTCAAAGAGCTTATGAACAGGAGCCTGGGGATCAAATTTGGTTTTAAATGCAACATGCAAGTCTCTCAAAGGTCATGGTAAGGATTTGTGTTTGATAGGAAAAATTGGTTTTTGGAGGCCAGGCGCTTAGACGTTGTAGAGGCCCCAAGTTACCAGGGACCTACTGATGTTGATATGAGCTAAATGAAAAGGCCCTAATAAAGTCAGGAGGACTTCAGTGTGCTCCAGAACAACTTCTGGAAAAGCTGACTCCAGATTTTAGTATTTGCTAACAGAAAGACCTTACAGTTTGTGTTTGTGGGGGTGAAAATGACTGCATAGAATTTGGAAGCAATCTTTCCAGTGGTGAGTTTTTCAAAGACAAAGCAGAGGTAAAGAACCTGAAGTTCACAGTCATCTTGTATAAAATGAGTAACTGCTTTTTGGGCAATCTCCCTGCGTTTTGACAAAATTGCAATGCGTATTTCAAGAGGTTGTAGTATAAAAAATTTTGCCTGGCCCTAGTTACCAGACTTGGCAGAAACTTGCTTCAGAACATTGAAAGTGTGATTGATGAGGAAGAAGGTGTTGAGAAAGGGAGCCAGGGAAGAGGGGGATTGATAGTTTTTTAGCATGGGCACCCTAGTAGCACTTACCAACATATCCTGCTTTTAATTTATCCTTATGTTATTCACCTGGAAAGAAAAAAATTCTGAAGTTTATGCATTTCATTGGAACATGCTGGCCTCCAAGAGATGTTAGCTATATTAATGTGGGAATGGTTACCACTTGGCATCCATTTTAATTCAAACACATTGGTTTAATTCATCCTTGTTGTAGCCTTCCCAAATCATGGGGTTTCCAGTACAGATGCATTTGGCCCAGGGTGCTCTACCCTTTTTGGCTCTAGTACAATATAAGATTGTTAGTTGCATATCCCCTGATGGATAGTATTCCACCTTGGGCACAAAGACCTGAATGGGCTTTGTGTACCCCTAAAATGTCTATAAAGGGTAGTGGTGAACCCAGCCCAGGACCTTTCCTGATCCTATCAATACCTTTTTGGGCAGCCCTTTGAAATGCTTTATTTAGTGATGGGCTTGGTGCACTCTACTCAGATGAGAAAGGTTCAAGGCTTGAGTCCTGCTGCACAGATATCCTTGATTTTGAAAAAATAATTTAGCAAAAAGGATAGAATCCTGCCAACCTCTTCAACACATTGCTTATAACAAAAGCGTACATTTAGCCACTGTAGTTTAAACACCTGGACCATTCTGCTGTCTGGGAAATGTCCTGTGTGACTAGATCTCCAGCTTGCCCAGAGTTTGGCTCCAGCTGGGAAATCTCCAAAGTAAACTCCTCCTTTCCCCTTCCCAGCTGCCATAGGTTCCTTGTTCCTAAGCTGCACAAAGCTCAAATACTGCTCGCTCTGTAGCTGCTGACAGTGCCCTTTATGGACAGAAGTGGGGAACACAGCAGATGTTTTGGATAACATGATGTGGATCCCTTGCTGCAACCTCATATGGGTCTGAACATTACCACATAGGTCTTGCTTTAGCACAATGCTACGGATGATTGTAGCCAAGAAGGAGAAGGGGAGGAGGAGATAGGGCCAGGGATGTGTGGAAAGTCTGAAATGACCCTAAGCACCAGACACCACAAAAATTACCCTCAGCCATGCAAATCTGAAGTGACTCTGTGCATTGAACTGATGGGAAAACAGAAGCTTTGCTGTCGTGTTTTGCTGTTGTTTGGTGAGATGTCTTTACCAGGAACAGATACTGAACCTGCCATGACTGGGGCTCAGCTGGGATGTAGGAAGTGTGTGTGAAGTCTTAGGCCATAGTATTCCTACAGTCTTGAGTAAATCGCTCATTTCTCATTTGCAGAAAGGAATTGCCTTGCTCTGGTAGACTTGTAAGTGCTTTGTAAAAGTCACAGTTTTGAAAGTGTTAAGTAATTTTGGCCAATGCTGTTAGGTGCTACTGTAATTCAAGGTAGGAAGAGCAGCAGAACTTAATGAGAGTCTCCTTCAGGAGGGAGGGAGAGCCTTTCTTGAGCAGAAAACAACTGTAACTCTGTACTGCCTACAAAACTAGACTGAGGTTCAAGATAAATATAATTTATTTTGTTATTGTCTTTACTAAAGGCAAAAATGTCCATTGAGTTCTAATAAATATTAAATGTAAGTCTAAATGACTTAAGATTCATTAGAAAGCCAGTCTCCCAGATGAGAGCAGCCAGTGCAGTTTTCACTGTTAGAGGCAGGCCATAAGCCCTCCATAGGCAATACAATTACTCAAATAATAAAACTATGCTAAGCCAGTGCTGATGATCATTTCAAGGGGTAAGTACAGTTATTCTGGCTCACAAATAAAAAACAAAAGTAGCTGAACGTTAGACAGAGCAAATGGATGATTCTGAATCCTCCCTCTATTGTTAAACTGTACAAATCTATTGCTTTTCTAATAAATAATCCCAGCACAGAGCAGTTTCTTGCCAGTATTTTCAGTGGTGGAAGCCAAGCCAGAAGGTTCTGAAACCAGCATATTGGCATGGGTGTTTTTTTTCTCCTTCTCCTAATATACCATGGAATCTAGTTAAATATTTTTCCACTCCTTGCTTCTCTCTGCGTCTTCTGGAGAAAATGTGAGTCCTATTTCCTCATAAAAATATCTTAGCATTTGACAGGTTGGGTGTCTTTGATCTTGAAATGTTTTTGGATGATTTTTCTCCCCCACTTTGACTTTGTAATATAACGCTCCATAAAAAGTATATGCATATATGCAACTTTAAAAGGGGATCCTATTTGAAATTAAACTTTTACACCAATTAACCTCCTCCCAGCGCGCTATAAAGTGCAGTAAAAACAGTGCTCTTACAGAGACCCTTGCAACTCTCAGACCGATGCCTCGCTGGCTGTGGAACCCAAAACATCTGCTTTAAATTAGCTCTGATGGAAGGTCTACTTGTAAATGCATGACTTAATCAGCCTTACTAAAGTAAATGGCACATACTGTAGCAAAGGGTGCTTCAGAGTCAGACTCAAACCTGTCTTTCTTTTGAAGCAGAGAAGGGGAAAAAGGGGGGCACGGAGGGGGCAAACTTAAAACCAAAGGCGATTTCTTTTTTTTTTTTTTTCTTTTATGAGCTGACATTAGCAGACGTGTGGCTGTACCATAGCCAGTCTAACTCCCAAGCAACATGTGCAGCTGTACAGGGTAAGGCTCCCTTGCTCCTCCCCATGCTCATACATCCTTACTTTCGGGCTCTGTTTAAGTGAAGGCTGAAATGCATTTGTGTAGGTGTGCTAGGCAGTCCTCTGGTTTGCCTGCAGGCTCTCTCCCAGCTTCCCTGAGAGCCTAGCTTGTCCTGCAACAGCAGCTCAGCGAGATGATTTTGCTGGAGGATGAGTCTCTGTGCAGCGCTCAGACTTTGCTAACCTTTCCTGAGAAAAAGGAGCCACAGGTTTCCTGTTGGGTTTTAATGGTGAGGCTTGTGAAGGGTGAAGCATTGCAGAAGGTCCTCGTGAGGCTGAGTGACTTGACAATAAAATAACAGATTAAATTCAGCACATACAAACATAAAGCAATGCTTCGGAGGGGGGGAAAACAATGCTACCTTCATCATAACTTGATGGGCTCTGAGCTGACTTCACACTAAGAAGCGAATGCTGAATTAAAACATCAGCTCAAGGTTCAGAAACCATTAAAAATAAGGAAAATTGAATGTTAAGAATGATTAGGAGAGGAATAGAAGGCAAAACAAAAATGAATTCTGCACTATGAGGCCATGATTCGTGCACATCTCAAATAATGTGTGTTGTTCTGTCACTTCATCTAAAAAGGGATACAGTAAGCTAGGAAATGCTCAAGTAAGAGCAAAAAGGGTGATCAAAGAGTTGCAATTACTTTCATATGAGAAATGATTGAATCTGAAAAAGAGAGCTTAGGGAGAGTAGAGAGTAAGACAGAGATCTACAACACCACTAATGGATGGAGGGGTTGAGCCAGGATCAACTGCTCACAGTCTTCAATACAAGCACTAGTGGCCATTGCATGGAGCTAGTAAGAACCAGGTTAAAAACAAAAGCGTTTATTCACACAGTGAGGTGTTTGGTGGTTTCAAGGGGAGAATGTATATGAACTTAGAGATGAATAGATCTGGACACCAGGAGACAGAACTAGAGAAAATGCTGATGACTAAAAAAGATCTATAAAGGAATAAAGTAGCAAAGGCAAAGCTTGAAATGAGAGAATAGAGTGGGAAGACAGAAGAGAGGAGCTGCTTGCACCTACAAGAGTTTAATATACACGTGGAAGGTACGAGGATTCAAAGCAAAGAAGATAGGAAGAGAGAGGCTCAAGGGTAACTGTAGGGAAGGATGTCAGGTATGGAAACTGCGAGAGACTGGAGATGAGAAGAAAAGATAAAGTTTGTTTTTCAGAGGCTTCTTGCATGTGCTGCATAGGGAGATTTTATGGGCACACAAAAAAGCCACCTTCCAATACTTGCCAGCTCTTGAGTTCTTCACTCAGAAGCTAAGAAGCACGACAGATATTCATAGAAAAGGCATTAGAATTGTTTTAACATAGATAGACAACACGTTTCTCCCAATCCTGTGTTTTTTGAAAGGACTGTTTTGAATAAATATGTTTTAAAAAAAAGAACACAACACAAACCCGAAGCTTCTAGAATGTGTAGAAAAACTCAGCGCACGTAATTGTATTTTCATAATTTATGAGCAGTCAAAATAATGACATTACAGTGGGAAATGATGAGCAATTGTAATAAGAGGCAGTCCAGTTGGTCCCACTTGTAATACAATTAACATCAACATCATTATGCGGTATTTTTCTGTATTTTAGAACTACCTGTACTTAGTAAAAGAGAAGTTCTAAAACCATAACTGGATAAACTACAAATATTGCAAAAGATAGGTGGAAAATGTGGATGCTCTGATGCTAACAGTTCCGTATTTCACTTTACATGGAAATCTTTGTCTGCAGCACGCTTCACGAATGTACATTATGATGAATGAGATTGGGTCCTTGTGGATTCAATGAAACTTTAACATATGCTTAAGTGCTCCCTTAAATTGAGTTAAGGCTTTTCCAACCCAGAAACCTTACATTAATACAAATTTCAAGGGGCATGTTAATTTAACATTACCATTCATATCCACATGTTATTGAAGTGGATAGATAGAGACTTACAGAGTGAGACAATTTAGGGTCAGAGTGGACCAACAGTCTATCTAGTCTTGTTTAGCAAAGAGTAATCCACTTATGAAGGGTAACTCTCTTTTGAGACCAATAATTTGTGTTTGGCACAAGACTAAACTGGGTTTGGCTGAAATCTCTTTTCCAGAAAGGCATCTTGTCCTAATTTGAACACACAGAGAGGCAGAAAGTCTCTTGCTTTCCTTCATGATAAGTTCCTTCAGCTAACTATGCCACCTGTTCAATCTGCTTTGACTTGGTCTTAGAGGTCTTTCCCAACCTTTATGTTTCTATGACTCTATGAATATTTCCTTCTAAGGGTTAAAAATCTTTCTGCCACCAGTTGGTTTTGTGGTGCTAAGCCTTCAGTACTTGGCATTTTATGGAGAGACAAATGTACTCTCATTAAGTCACTTCTCAGTCTTCTATTTGTTTTTGGTGAACCAAAAGTACTGAGCTGTTTGAGCGTCTATCTATTTTCTCCAGCCCTTGATCAGCATTTTTGGTGCTAAAACAACACCGAAAACATTGTGACCATCCCTATTCACATGACTAACTGTATTTTAGACTGCACTTCCCACCCCATGTGCTGTGACAGCCCTGAACCCTTGCTCAGTAATCCTCTTGATAAGGCATGTTAACAAAAGGCTTAGTTCTCAATTTTTTCTGCAAGTAAAGCTAGCTAGTGCATGTTGGCAAGCAGCTTTGTCTTCCATTTCCTCTGCTGAGATACTTAGGACATTTTTTTCTGAGCTGCTCTACACTTTATCATACAAAAACATGGTTTCTAGGAAAAGCCTTCTCTCCTTCAGGAGGTTCCATTCAAAACAGTCTGAAACTAGAGTTAAATGGGAGCCTACAAACCCCACTGTTTCTTCGGGGCCTGCTCCTTGCTATCAATCCATCATTTCTTTACAGTTCATTTTCGGATGCGTTTATTAGAAGCTATTCTCTGGTTACACCCTTCGTTATGTCATAAATCAGTTGCTTCTGGCCTGCTTGGACACTGCCCAGTGCTCCCAGTGCCATTCCTGCCAGCTCTCACAAAATGCAGCGGGCTGAGTCATCCCTCAGCAAAAGGTCTCTAATCGCCCAATTTCAAGTCCCTTTTTTTTCCATCAGAGGGCCAAGCTAGGGGTGACCATTTACATTTTTGGGGTAATATATGTTGTAAATAATGTGCTGTTGCTGTTTTCTTTTCATTCTCTTCTGCTTTGTTTCTGTTTTATTCATTATATGCGAATCTAAAAAACTGTTTAGCTCTGGTCTCTCAGTGTTAGAAAACGGGAGACTTATTGATTGGTAGTTGCTCATGTGAAGTTGTTTAAATAGCGCTTTAAGAGACATTAAGCAGCGTTTCACATCAAAAACTACTCAGACACATGTATGTGGAAAGATACTGACTAGACTCATATTTCCTGTATTAAAATACTTGTATAAAAATGTGTACTTTTCAGATTTATCAAGCAAGAAAATGACTCTCTGGAGAATTTCTGGTTCAGACATGAATACCTAAACAAAATCTTAGTGAATCATTTGAAACTGCTAGAATTTTCCATATGAAGACCATTATAAGTGTATCAATATTATGGTGTGTGCGTATTCAATACATGACTGAAACCTGTACTGCTGCACTGTCAGCTCTTGAGATGTACAAGCATAAATGCATAGAGGAAAGCCAAGAAGACATGCAGAGAATATCAATTCCTTACTCACATTTGGTTTGCTACATGCCGACAAAATATTTAGCTGAACTTATCTCCTCAGCTCAGAGTCATAAATTTCAGCTGAAGTGGGAGGAACTCCTTTTCACGTAATTGTTTTGCACATTTAGAGACAAGAAAACACCAGAGTAAGACCCACTGAGCAGATCTTAGCAGATAATTTGACACATCTGTAGAATTTAGTAGTAGGTTGAAAGATGCCACAATATTTTAAGCAATTTAAAAGTCATGTGTCTAATTCAGCCCTTAGATGGAGATGCATAAAAAACCAAACCACATGTTATCAGGAATACAGGCAGTTGTGGCAGACATGGGAAAATCAGAGTGAAGGAAGATAGGACAGCACACAGATTTTAGCATGGAGCAGGCATTCAGGTCCTGATCTGAAACCCAGCAAGGCTGATGTAAAGATTCCCACTGTTCTCAAAGGCTTTTGGCTAGTATATCCTGAAAAACATTAAAGGCAGTGAGGCACAGAGATGACAGTCACTGTGCCTGGTGCAGATTACAAGGGCTTTGGCTTAGGCCTAAATGGAGCTGAGAGACAAACACATGGACAATGAACGTGTATGCGAGTACGCATGTGTGCATGTGTTTAGTATGGGTTTTATGGAATTACTCTCTGGCTTTTCCAGTTCGGATGAAGTTCACTTCTGTCAATCTTGCTGTCCTTTTCAACAAACTGCCATTGCCTGATTGTTCATCTCCCTGTGCTTGGAATGAAGCTTAGGAGGAGCACGCTCAGACCCATAAGTGGCTGAGAAGCTCTGAGAAAGTGTGATGGGCTAGGTGTGCTGCCGGTCCTGCAATGAGGAGCTGCAGCTTGTTTAGCTTTGTGTAGAGCCTCCTAAACTGTAAGAAAAAGAATTACAAGAACAAATAAAATGACAACAACAAACCAAAAAGCCCTGGTGTAGGGTATAAATAACGTTTATGAGAAAGGAAGGAGCTGGATTTCTCTTTCGATCACAGGAATACCCTGGTGCAGACAGTGGCCAAGGGGAAGAGAAGAAACTTATGACTTAATTGCTAGTACTGTTAAAGTTGAGAAGCTAAAACTCAGCCTTTAAGGTAGTTAGATATGGAGAAGAAATATTAATTAGGCACAAAAGAAAGAAAGAAAGCTAGGACTGACTGGCAGGCTGAGGTCTTGGCTTGTGTAGGAATCTCACCACATTATCCCTGCTAACAGAAACCTCCTGCAAGAAAATTGAAAAGCTTTTGTAGTAGGAGAAGAGTCTGCAAGGAGAATAGAGCCGGGTACGGCCATACTTCAGACTCTGGTACATGCTGTCAGTGAATGTGGTCTCTGGTCAGCAGAATGGATGGGAAATTCTGGAGATGGCTTGGGTGAGGAGTTCCCCAGAAGGTCCAGATGAGTCCAGCATCAACCTTGCAGTAAAACTAAGTGGGAGGAAAATCTCCTTGTCCATGTTCCCTGTGGTTTAAATTTTCATACTGTTAAAACTTTTCTGTAATCCAAGAGTTAGAACGCTGGTTGATTTTGGACACTTTTATGAAATCTCTCCTTTAAAACTGATTTATCATAGGATGGTAAACCAGACAGTGCAGGAAACTGCTTCTAAGCAGCCAGAGAAGCAAAACGACGTGTAGTGGTAGTGCTACCTTCATGGTGGGACTTGATACAGAAGGGATTTCTGAATATCCCCATGTGCTGGGACATGCAGAGGTTAGGGGAGAAGAAGGCCTTCAGCTTGTCTAGTTTGAGGATGGGCTTCAGTGGTGGACTCTCCCATGTGGAGACTTTTGGTAATTTGTCTCTAGTCGTGGGTAGGGACACTTCTCCTCTGTGTGTGCAACTCCAGTCGGTTTTCATGGCAGACATGGCATGGATGTGCAAAGTCACAGCTGCCATCTTGTTTGCCTCTGTGTCTGGAGATGCTCCTTGGCATGGCCGCCATGAGGAGGGCCCACCTGTGCTGACAGGGGAGGAAAAGAACTGCTCTCCTTGTTGTCTGCCCAGCCTACAGGACTGCTTTCTGTGGGTTGGAGCAGACAATTCTGGGTAGCGAAAGGGAGCTCAGGGTTCCCAAGTGGGCCAATGCCATGAGTTGTGGCTGCTGTGGGATGGGAAAAGCTGAGGGGGACTGGGGTGCATGGGATGCAGTGGGCTGTAGGGACGTGAAGCAGTGCCTGGGAGGGTTGGGCTGTTGTGATTTCATTCAGGCAGAAGGAGTTAGCTCTCATAATAAAGATATCCATGTTTTACCTTATGTTCAAATTGCCTTTCAACAAACACAGCTGAATTTAAGATAACCAATGCACAACTCGGATGGGATCATTGTTTCTCTTCCCTCAGGTTGCTGAGACACCAGGGCAGGGAGGTCCTGAGCATCAGAGCAGTTTGTGACAGTCATCAGAAAATATGCACTCCCCTACATGAGTGTCTCACGGTGGAACTCATCTCTCAAGCTTCTTTGGTGAGTGTCTGTCCCATTGCAACTGGCCTAAATGTCCCAATGGTACTCTGGCAGCTTCCTGTTCGTCACACTTCTGCAGCTCTCACTAAGAATGTCCACATCCAGTGAGTGAGCTAAGAAAAGAGTGCCAGGAATTATGTACATTTTCTTAGTCAGTAGTGAAAAATATTCCCTTATGGACCCTCAGGTTTCTAGAGCTGTATTAAGACAAGGCTGATCGGCCACTGGTGGAATGGCAGCTAACCGCAGGATTTCACTCAGACTACTTGCAATGGAGAAGCATTGCAGGCTAAATATCATATTAAGTAACATCATGCAAGAGTGTCTTTAACTAATTGTTAGTGATAGAATGTGAAGAGCCTAGATAAAAGGTCCTGTGGTTTGCTGTCAGGCATGAGTGTCTCTAGATATCCTCCATAAACAGCTACCTGCTGGTAACTATCAGCACAACGGTCTCTGGTATCACTCTGTTACTGAAATAGGAACACATCTAAGTTCACTCAGGCATATGTCTATCCACATATTTTGCAGGTGTGGGAATTAACTCTATTTGATTTTATATGAAGGGACAATTTCTTGCATTTTGTGCTCAGCAAGAGTTTGCCTCTGTGGCATGACAAACCCAGAATTTTGCCTTCTTCTTCAGTAACTTCAAGGTTTGTAGACCTCAGCTGTTTCATTACTGTGTTTTTTGTTCCATATTTGCCTTCTCTTATATATCTCACTGCTTCTTCCTTTTAGTTTTTAAAATGTATGCTAGGATGGCCTAGGATGAAATATGTAGACCATATTTGCATGTGGGATAAGCTACAGAAACTACTCCACAGTTTCCCTTTCAGTAAGAGGGCTTTGCGATGTGAACATAAATCTTTGAAGTATGTGTTGAGCCAGCTGCTACATCATTTAAAAATAGTTAGGTTGGTGCCAACAAGACAGATCACTCGACTTGGGGGCCATAAACAGAAATCAAAGGCATGCATTAGCAATGCCTCAGTGTTTGCATGGTTCCACGAGGAACCCTCTGCCCTTTCTAGCACATATGTGATGGTGTTACAGAATTTTCTGCTGTCACTTCTATAATGTATCGATGCCATCCATGCTCAGAGGGTGCAGTGCAGTGTGTTGGAAGCTGTATGAAGGCAGAAGACATTTTCTAACTTCTTATGTTAGAACTGCAGTTAGTTTCCTTGGCTTCACAATAAATGAGATGTTTTAAGAGTACTTGTTCTTATATCCCCAGCAGCTTGGGTGATGTGCCATTTGGGTATTAAATACTTGAAAAGGGTCAGAGCTTATGAAGTGGTCAAAGGGAAAAGGATTAAGGTCAAAAGTTTAAGCCATGATACACGGTAGGCAAGGAGAACTCATATTTTAAGCAGTCTAGACAGCATATTAGCAGAGAAAGCTTACTGTGTTGTACTGTGTTTATGAGAGTTTTCTATAAACTGCAAAAAATATCAGGAATGCAGCATAACCAAAAGCTTTGCCTTTTCCTGTTGAGAATAAATTGTTGTGCAGTTTTTACATTCAAAGAGAACGGCACCTATACAGACTTAATTCGAGTGAAAGAGTCACAGGGCTTTGGGGGAAAAGATGCAAAAAAAACCCACCCCAAAACACAGTTGTTTAAGATGCTTTTTCCCCCTTCAAAAAAAAAAAAAAGTGATTTATGTATCTGTCTGGAGAAAAGTGTAACAGAGCCATTCGTGCTTTAGAGCAGATTTAGGAGGCGACTGCAGTATTTAGGCACCTGTGTTTTTTATGTTCATATGTATATATTTTTGTGTTTGCAGAATGAAAAATATAGTCTTGATTCATTTACTTTGCTCAGCTTGTTTCAGGCCTTTTTTTTTTTTTCTTCTCACTGAATAAAAAGCAAAGTATGTGGCATTTTCAGTCCATAAATCTTAGGTGCTGTGGGCCAACTTCTGCTCACAGCTCTTATTTAGAGTAAGTTAATGAGGCCGATATATACCCCAGGGCAGAACGTGTACCTATGAGGCTACCTAGGTAAAGCTGCCTAAGTGGAAGGATGGTTGAAGCACTGCTTTGGGACTTGATGTACTTGGGTTCAGTTCAACTCAGCTCAGAGATGTGACCAGGGGAAGTTGCTTCCGCTTTTCTAGGCCCCATGGCTGTGCTCTATGATGGGTTTGAATTGCAGATCTTTCTTTCCTAAGGTCACATCCTTATCCCTCCCTTTGTATCAGTGCGGAAATGGAAACTGTGGATATTTTCATAGAATCATTATGGTTGGAAAAGACCTCTAAGATCGTCTAAACCAACCATCCCCTCATCACTGCCATGCCCTTCATGTTAGACAGTTCTGGTCTGACATGAATGCTAATCCTTTGGGGGCAGGGACTGCTTTCTTTTGGTTTGATTCCTTTCTACAAGCAAATAGAATTGTCTATAATGTTCTGTTAACAGCAGTCCCATCAACAAATCTGATCACTGAGGTATCAGACATTTAAAATTTATTAGCTCTAATCAAGTAATCCTTGCCAAAACTCACTTGGGAAACACTGCCCTTGTCCTTCAAGTTTACCTGTAAACTCTTAACTAAAAACAAGGCACTGAAATTCTGTGAAATAGCTGCCCACGTGGGTACATATCTGAAATACAACTGTCATGACCGTTCTGTGCAAAACACTTCAGCTGTACCAGTTCTGCCTTTCACTCAGACAGACTGACAGTCTAAATTATGAACACGTCCATGGTCTTCATGAAGAAGATGCTCCAGTCTGGACTCTGCCCTATAAAACACCATCAATTATGTTTTCCAAGGAAACACGGTATTCTCAAGGAATTGTTTCTGAACTTCAGTTCAGGAGTTTAAAATATTGCAGTGGGATGTTGAGAATCTCCCTTTGGGAGCTGTGCTGGGCCAGCACAGAGAAGTTTTGAAAAGTCCACCATAAGTGTTTTGAGTCATGCTTCTACATACCTGCAGATGTTTCACGTATATTGAGCAATTTGCTTAATCTTGTGTGCATGTTGACCTTGTAAGGTTACTGGGTTCAGTTTGATAGTGGTGGGATTTGTATTTTGTGAAGTTGAGACTGTGAGAGCATGAGAATAAGAAAAAGGATAAAAATCAAGTGGAACTGAGAAAAGAAAGCAGAAAAATGGGAAGAAATGAAGATGTAGAAATTATATGAAAGAACAGAAAGGGAATAGAGAAAAACTACTAGTAAACAAGTACCATCTATATCAGGTATTTAACAGTCCAGCCAGATCCACCCTCATGAGATATGTCTGATCTTATACAGATGTTACGATGCTGTGAAAGAGTTCTAAATTTGAATGATATGTTCTTATTGCTTGTGCATGCGTGTGATCTTAGAGCTTCATTGAACAGGAGCTGAGAGGTGGCAAAGCAAGCAGCAATCCTCTGCCAGGAAGGTAGCTGGGATTCGAGTCCCAGATAGGATTGTAGTTTACAGAGGCCCTTGTAATAAAGATGCTGCAGGCCTTGTTAATGGTTTATCTCAGAAAGAAAAAGGAACTTTTCTTCTCAAGAAAGTAAGGATGCCTGAACTTCTAGTAAGGTAAGCTGAGGAAATTCACACAGAATAGAAACCTTACTGCGAAGATGAGACAGAAGATTTTTAGCAATGTGCAGTGATGAGTCATTGCAACTTCTATTAATATAACTGGCAAGTATGTAAATAAATTGACATGTGCTCCTCTGAAAAGTTAGCTCATGAGATCAGTCTGCAATAATAAACCAAGAAGAAATGTAATTTCATAAGAACAGTGAGCCATGGCATTATTTTCCAGGCAAAAAGGAACAACCTGGACATTTCCAATGGAAGAAATTACCATGAATCTCAGAGCTTGTGTTTTAGCTGTGCATAGGTGTATTTCAAGCACTTTAGAAAACATGTTCATTTGCATGTGGTTCCATAGAAAGGTTTCCCAAAGAAATCTGTGCATACTCTGACTTCTCAAGGACAACATGTGGTGTTCAGATATATGGCTGGAGCTGAGGGTGTAAATCAGCACAGCTCCCTGGAGATCAGTGGATCTTCACTGTATAACAGCAATTGAGGATCTGAGCATGTATATAACAGGAGCTGGATGAAATCCTTTCATGTTTCAGGTGGTGTTACCCATTAGCATCGTAATGCAGGGCTGCCTTCCTCCCCTCATAAAAGCCTGAAACCTGTTGCCTGTTATGCCCTTAGCCACCCATTCATAGTTCTGACACCCCTGAGTCCAACAACGTGCAAGAAGAAACTTGTGTTTGTTGAACAAAAGCTGCTGCTGCTCTTAGGGTGGGACTTCCCAGATTTATGGGTTATCCTAATAAAACCCAGGAATGTTTTAAAGGCAGTAGCGCAAGAGACCACCAACTATTTTGTTGTTGAAGCCTTACATGAAAAATCTATTATACCTAAGATTGACCCTGTAGCTGTTTCTTTTTGCAGGCTTCTTAGAAAAGTAAAAGGGCTGAATTTTCACAGGGACATTAATGGATAATTTTAAATTACAGTGAGTTCGGATGTTTATACACAAGTATGTAACAAGCGGATAAGAAAATAATCTGGATTTGGCCTCTTCACATCTCCTTTCTAACAGCGAATGGAGAATCACAGTATCATGGATTGGCTTCAGTTGGAAGGGACCTAAAATATCATCTAGTTCCACTCCCCTCCTCCCCACAGAAGTAAACAAAGAAGGACCAAACTTAACGGTGTATTATGACCATGTTTTACTTTTCTAGATATTTCTCCATAGTTCCTGGCCTCATCAGTGTTATGAAAACAAAAATGCATGCATAAAATGTCAAAGCATGCATACATCTTCACAATCTTCCCATGAAACAGATCACGGTTAAAAAACAAACAGGATTTTATAGGTAGGAGGCTGAATCACCAAGACCAGAGACCTCAAAATAGTTCAGTGCACAATTTCTCTTTGGAGTAACTGGGATTCCCATGCCCAAGGCTGTGTAAGAAGAGATGAAGTAGTTGAGTTCTCTTCAGAGTGCAACCAGTACCATGCACACAAGCTATCATTTGTTTTAACCCTTGTCCCATGGAAGGTAACAAAGCAGATGATGTGAAAGCAAGCCGTAGTCTGCACTTAATGAAAGTGGCCAGTGGCCATTGACCTGTATGTATTGGCATGTAGCTTTACATTTATGGAAAAAATGACAATAGGTTTGGTAATGGTACCCCAAACTAGATTCAGTGATCCAGATGCCTCTTCCAGGTTCCTAGATGGTCACATCATTATGCAGAATCTCCTTTCTCAGCTATACCTTTTGCCATTAATTATAGCTTTGTTGGTTGCAATGTTAATATTTCTATTGTGAAAAACTGGCTGTGGAGGATATGGAAATAGAATGCAGATCTTTCAGAGGTGAGGATTTAACTACCCAAGTGTAGCTTACTTTTTCCAAAGAGCAATGTCTCTCTCAGTGCAGGATGATAGATGTAATTGAGAAGATCTGAGCCTAGCTGTAAAACTCTCTGTAGCCCTGACACTTGAGATATAGAGCCAAGTTGCCAGACTCTCAGACAAAGAACAGTTGTTCAAAATTCATGGAGGAAACCTGCATCTCCACATGTGAATATCCGCCACAGTGCATTTGGTAGCCTAATTTACACCTACAAATCCCACTAAGCTTTTATACTGTGTGCTGATAGTGAAGGTTACAAGAACACATTGGAAGGAAGGCCTACAGAGTTGGCTCCTTGCCTTACTAGTTTAGAGGAAGATTCCTGCAGATTTGGCTGTTTCTAAGTTACACTTCAAATAACATAAAAACGGAAATTAAAAGTGTTGGATACATTTTGGCCTTATCTTTAGGTAGTTTCATTTAAATTAATATGTGATATGTGACATGGGATTACCTCTTAAAACCTCCTTGTTCCATTGCAGCCCTAAATAAGAAGGGAAGGAGGGACAGACACAAAGAAACAGTGATCAAGATCTAGAGATTTAAAAATCAGCTGCTGAGCTCAGTCCTGTGTATTTCCCCATCTACCCACACATTTATTCTCTTGCTCAGACAGACAGAATTAATTCATCCCAAGATGCAATCATGCATCTGTTTTATGTATTTGACTAGTCACTTCAGAAATATTTTCAACTCATGGGGAGCATTTACAAGCGTAAGAGAAGGAAAGGTGACAAATAAAGGTGAAAGTATACGTTTGCCAGACAAGAATAATGAGACGTAAGCACTGCGCACAAAAATCCACTTCTCTGCGATCCATCCTGTATGCGACCCCCAGTAGGGATTCAATGATTTCACCTGGAAAGTATTGAGAGGCTGTAAGAAAATCCTGCCTGTTAATAGAAGGCATAGGTGGGAGTCAGCTACATCCACATCTACAGTAGCACAGATTTATACTGCTTGGTTTGGAGGTATTCTCAAGCTGTCAGTTAAAGTGGGCAGGCTGCTATTAGCTGCTCATCCAAAGCAGCACATGACAATATGAAGCAATAGACAGGAATGTACAAGGCAGCATAACGTCTAAATAAAGGGCCTAGTGGCCTTCTAGGCAAACCCTTTGTTTCCTCAGGTGAACTTCTGCCATCACTCCTACTCATGAATTCTTAATCTTCCTACTAAAAAGCACAGACATTGTCCTCTCTCTGCCAGCATTTGGGGCTTATTTCCACTCTTTTAGCTCTGTTTGCTTTTAGTCTTACCGAGAGTCCTGACTTAATTGGCTCTCATGCAAGTGCAAGCTGAAGATCTGTCTCTGTTCTGAGCCCCTGCTTCTTTCCAGGTTACTTAAGCTGACAGGCTTTTGTCTTTCCTTCTATTCTGGCTAACCCTACTGACAGGGCTGCAGATGAGGAAAAGAGGCTGACCACAAAATGCTGAGAAGTGAACTACCTCTGGCTTCCTTCGAATTGTTCTCCTGGTCCCAAAGGAATGCGTGCAGGAGGCCAAATGTCTCAGGAAGCAGCTGCCACACTAAATACTTGTAGCTGGGGGTCGGTCCTGAGACGGTGGGAAAGTTGAACTGGTTTGGAAAACGTTAGTGAAATCGCTGTCGAAACCAACTTAGCAAAGAGCTGGCCACCCAGCTCATGTTTCAGTGGCTTAGAGGAGATAAGAAAACCCCCTAACAGTGCAGAGGCACGGAGCTTTTAGCACTTGCTAAGTCAAATATTGTTTAGGGTAAATAAGCAAAGCTGCGGTGCTTCATTGCTTTGGAAGTAAGGTGATTTTTGTTCTCCTCCTGAAAGATAACAGATGATTTTTTGCAGTATAGCCAGAGGTTGCAGTGTCAGGAAAAGATGTCTACATTCCTACATTTGAGAACTGCAGAGATTGAGAGGGATTTCAAGCATGGTGTAGTCTCTGAGATTGTGTTCTGGTAGAGCTTCAGGAGCAAGGCTGTATCCAAATATGGAGAATCCATGTCCATTGCAAGGGAAGAAAAGCTGGTTGCATTAGCTTGCTCTATCGCCTATCTTGTGTCCAGAAAGCTTGGTTACTGTAAGCGCAAATATTGGGCTTAAAAAGCAATAAAAAACCCTGATTTGGCCTATTTATATGAAAACTCATCAGGTGTGAATGGTTTGCTTTCCAATTAACAAAGTCTTTGGGGTAATAAGATACATCATTTGATTTTTACTTTTCCTGGGATAAATGATATGGTTTAGGAGGGTCATGATCACTTTTTTTTGGGGGGGAACAGAAATGCTCATGAAAACAGTGTGTTGCTGTCATACAGATAAACACAAACAAAGCTCCTTTGAGGAAAAAAAACCTTCCTGAATTCTGATTCTCCTGATCCCTGGCGAGTTTCAGGAGGGTGGAACAGACCAATAGACCTACTGTCTGCAGAGCAAGAGAATTTGTATTTCACCAAGTGTTGCAGGCAAGACCGACCTCTGCAGGACAAAGTGAACAAAGTCTAAGGAAAAGCAGACTGAATGAAACCATGGCTTGTAGTAGCAGCATTAAAAAGCAAGTGTTTCCTCTTGGTCTGGAGAAAGTCTTTTGTCTCCCCATTTTTCTTGAGCCGAACTCATGGTTTACAGAGCGGGGCAGAGGAGAGTTCTATCTGAGCTCCAACCTTTCCTCCAGCTAATGCATGGCATGGTTGTGAAGGCTCTGAAACTTTTGCCACTAGTCTTATTCAGGGTGAAAAAACTCCTTGCAAAGTGATTCTCTGTCCCTAAGGCAGGCTACGCTTTGCTATCAGTTTGGAAGTTCACACGATGGGGAAACTCAGCCCGATGCCACAGAGGGTATTAACACTTTTGTAAGCCCCCCAGAACCGAGCTTGAGATGGGGACAGAATGTGTGGGGCAGTTTGGAAAACATTCTTCCACCTATACACTGATTTGCAGTTTAAGCCTTTTTTTTTTTTTTCTTTTCACCTTAAGAGTCCTGGATCAAAAAGTTGCCTTGACTGTTTTAATGGCTGTTCTGGTTCTTTTCCCTCTAATTACTTGCCAGTGCCAGAGTGAGTTGTTCTTGTACAGTCAGCACTGCAGATTCTTTTGAGACCCCAAATCAGTGGAATAAAACCTAGTAAATCTAACAAGTTGCTCAGTGAGCAGTGGAACTTGTGAAGTCAGGCTTCCTGTGCCTCTTCAGTGTGGATTCTCAGGTGTCTAATAACACCAGTGTCTCTGAAGTGATTGCATGTGTGTGTTCTCTGGTGGCTGATGAGAGGTGAGATCACACCGTGGCTCTTTTTCCTCTAAGGTCTTTCTAACTTGGACCTCTCCCCTTTTCCAAAGTGCGTGTAAGAAGTAGGAACTCAGTGTGTTCAAGTCCTCTGCCCTGCTGTCAGATTTGCTTGAAGTTACCAGACAGTTTTAAGGGGGTTGGGAGTGAATAGCACAGACTGATGTGCACACACACAGATGGGCAGCTGGGTGACCCTGGGCTGACCACTGAGAAATGCAGCACCCAGCTCCATGCTCACTGCGGGCTGCTCTTCTGCTTTTCTCTGAGTAGGCTGACAGGGCAAAGAGATTTTGCTATTCTGTCAAGCTCTTAAAAGTACAACTGGATAGGAGAATGTTAATGAGAAGTACAAATCACTATGTACAAAATAGCACCAGGGAAGTCATGGCAAAAATGTAGTAGTCTTGAGGAGACAATCATACCAAAATTGTTGCCTAAGGACCCTGCTTAAACATCCACTGCTTGAATTCTTTAAGCTAATAGTGGATACTGCTCTGTGGAAGAGCTATTGTTTTTATGAACATTTAACTGCATGAAATTTATGTGCCCTTTCTATTTTTTAAAATGGCAAGATAGAAATACTGATGTTACATCTGGGATCTAGATGAACTGCAGGTCATTGTTCTGGGTGTGAGGATGTCAGGGAAAAGTTCTGCGCTTGCATTAGGCTGGAGATCTCATTTGATTATCACAATGATTCCTTATGGCCTAAAAATCTTTTTTACATCACTTCGTAGGCTTTGAATACTGGGAAGGAAAAAAAAAAAAGGTTATTGATGAAATTGAGCTTTAAAGATGTGGTTTTAAGTGCTGGAATGTTCTTGGTTTTTGATGTGTTCTTGCTATCTGGCATTGAGAAATATAACCTTGGTTCTGGTTTCTTTTGCAATGGACTGTTAATCTTGAATTCCATTTCTACTAGTTGTTTTCCAGAGCCACAACTGGCAACAGATACTCTAATTCTTGTTTGGATGTCATGTTTCTGGACCTCTGTGGAGTTTCAGGATTTGTATCTTAGATAAATCCCTGCCGTTATTTGTTGTTCACTATCCCCTATTACCACCTGTTTCCATCATTGGTCACATTCCATCATGTTCCCCTTATTTCCATCACTGTTGAAATTACAGAAACCCATAAGAGGAGAATGAGCTCACTGCCTCGAAGAACCAGTTGTTTATACTTCATGTTACCTTCATGTTATGGCCATCAGTGCAGTGCTTTCATTCTCCTAACCCTGCAGCATTGTATGGGAAGTAACTAAGGAAGAACTTATTCCCAAAACACAGTGATGAACTATGAGCACACACACTCCCCCTTCCACAGACAGCATAACTGATGAATGTTGGGCAAGCCATGCTGGAACTGCACATCAAGAGACTTGACTAATGATGTCATGGCTGGAAGTCATCTGACAACAAACCACTGTTCTGCTCAGTGCCAACTGGCAAACACCTACCATAACCAATGCAGTAAAAAAACACAGCAAAGCGAAGTCCAGAAATACCGACATTATTCCTCATATTCCCACTTTGGCCTTTTACTGAAAATTTAGTTATGACTTTAATTATTCTTCTATAGTCTATGTTCAGCAAAAATACATTGGAGCTGATCAAAATGCCTGTATTTTTTTGGCTGAGTCAAAGTACTGAAGTAATTGATTTGAAGCAGGATTTTGTTTAGATTGTGCCACAGTTACTGGGCTTTTGAGCTGTATGAGTTCTCTTCTTGCTTCCATAAGGCTTTCTTTTTGAATAAACTCGCTCTCTGCTCCACAGCCATCTGGCTTCCAGCATTTTCATCCCAATTCTCTCCATACACAAGCGCAGATTACAGGAGTTTGTTCCAGCTCCAGATAAGTAAGTAGTAGCTGGATCTCTCTCTTGCAGCTGCCAAACCGCTGCAGTCCATCAGAAGAAACACAGCCCAGCTATGCATCACAACCTACAGGGCTTTGAGGTACTTGGCCTGCAGCCCCTATTTTGTCAACTCACGTGTGTGCAGAAATGAATATTGAGCAAAAATAAATATCCCAGGCTCCCAGTAGGAAAATAAAAGAAGTGTCTGCAAAGTTGATTACAGCAATTGATGTTTTCTTTGTTGAGGACATTGCATTTTTGCTGTTCCACCAGAAAATTTGAACCAGCACTAGTTAAACATGAGGAGTGGGTTTCACTCGTCCAAATGGAAATGCCTACAGTGTAGTCCTTCATACTGTGTTAATACTGTGTGTTTCTTTATAGCCCGTTGAGAGAGAGGCACATGGTGTGTGATTTATCTTATTGCAGACCTCCACAGCACTTCAGATGAACTAGAACTGGAAGTGCTTCACTGTCTCCAGTGGCTGAAGGGAGCATAAGTGATTATAAAACAGACCTCTAACTGGAAAATTCACTCTAGCTCCTTAGAGAAATAAGATGTGAGAATGTCTGCAAATCTGTTGATTTGGGTAATGCATTTTTATTTTTCACCGTGTTTAGGCCAAGCACCGACTAGACATGAGTATCTTAGGGTGATTCTAACAATCAGGTATTTGCAGCTGTGACATTGTTACCACAGGCTGTAGATCAGAAATTCCCCCAGATCAGTTGAAATGTGCTTCCCATCAATATCAGGTAGGGATATGTCTCTTTCCCTTCCTTTTTGATTGTAGGGAGGGGGGCTGCGGAGCAAACCACATCTTTTGCAATTCAAAACGGCCAGAGTTCCCATATGACTTTCTTATAGTACGCTGGGAACTTATGGAACAGAGGATCTTGTTTCACACACATCTGTCTTTTTCGAACCCACATCACCACAACAGCAAACACTTGGTTTTAGTGACCTCCTGTGCCAATACTTCTGTCTCATTGGGAAGGGAAAGGATTTTCCTCACTTGGCAGGTGAACGTCTAGATTGTGTCTCATATTCCATCTTCTCAGAGCCAAGGCTTGCAGAACATGCATTATGAGGGCAGCAGTCTTAAGGCCTCGGGAGAATGAGCCAGTGTTATTAAACCTTTGCTTTTTCCCTTTACAGCGGTATTTTTCTACCTGTGGTCTCTGTGCCCCTGGGAGCCTGTAGAATACTTCCAAGAGGTCCATGAAAAACAACTAACAGAAGCAAGCCTATTGTCAGTTGGTTTAAATTCTCTATACAAAGATCCATACCTCTTCTGTAAAAATTTTAGGGGGCTTGTTAATTGGAAACTGTTGAAAACTGCAGCTCTATAATGTCTCGTGGAGTAATTTTTCTAAGTGCTCAGATGCATGAAAGGTCAGAGAGTGATTTATTCTAGCTTGGTGGTTAGCACAATCACTCTGGGAACAGCAGTTGCTCCAATAAGCATTTAATTATTTTGTACAGATGAGAGACTGAAAAAGACCAACCTCAGAATATCTGATAGCACAGTAAGAAAAATGTCTAGGAAGGTGAGAGGCTTGAATTGGGCAGGAAAAACTGTGAAGGTTAGTACATCTCTGTGGAATGTTCCTGCCCTCTCAATGCTGGATAGAATAGAAACACCTTTTCACACATCTCTCTTCTTGATGTCTAGTGCCATGTGGGATCTGGTAAATGTTTCTCCTTGTGTACATGCTTGGTGTTGGAGAAGCTGCAGGCACGTGTGTCTCTGACTGTGGTAATCTCAAGCAGTGCTGCAGTGGGGTGCTGAGGCTCTGGGTTTGTGAGTGCGGTACCAGAAGATATTTTGTGGTGAAACCTGTCACAATGTGTCTCGTATCTTTGATATGAGCAACAAGGCAAGACAGGGAGAAGGACAGAGCTCTGGGTTGGATGTACGGAGTATGGTACGGAAAGAAATAGAAGGTTTGGCTTGTGCATCCAGTGGGGCTTTACAAAGAAGGAGGGCTACTGCTGCCTCGCGATGTGTGTCCTGTTGGGCTTTCACGTGGCCTCCCAGGGAGAGGCAGACAAAGATAGGCTCACGGATCTAGAAGAAGCAGTACTTGGTTAAAGAAAAAAAAAAAAAAAAGGATCAGCTTGGAGGATGAATAGTTTCTTATTCCTAGAAAGAGCTATAATGGAAGTCAGCACAATCTACTGCTTCCCAAGGGCTTTGTCATACTGTTCAGACATCCTGAGGAACTATAATTGAATTTTCACTATAAACAAGTGTTGAGAAACATGTTTCTTATTTAGGTTGGTTCATGTGTTCGTGTCCTTTTTTGCTTCCTTGTTAGTCAATAGAATTTGTGTTGCCACAAGTGAGAACAGGAAATAAATATTTCAAGTGGGGAAGGGCAAACCTCTGAAAGTTCACAGGCCTCAAAGCTATCAACCTACTTTGTGGATTTGAAAAACAAAATGTTTACCTTCACAAACTTGCTTTGCCTGTCATTTAAACTGATTTTAAATTTCAAAAACAAACAGATTTTCGAGGGAGCACATGCATGTATCAAAGACTGACACAAGCAAAGCGGCCGCAGATCAGTCCTCTGTAAAGGATGTGTGTATGACCTTCCATCAGGCTTTCCAGTGTTTCCTCTGTTTTATTTGTTATTTGTATTCACTGTATTTATTGTTTGTACTTATTTATAAGTTTTTGTTTGTATTTTTTGTCTTTATTGCAGCCTCTCTTTGTTTCTCTTTTCATTCGTTTATAGTTTTCATTTATTGTGTCTCTGCCAACTTCTCTTGCGTGTGGCTTGCATTTTCTAGCAGGAAGTTCTACTCTGTTTAGAAAACATGAATCCAATAATGAGGGAAGGAACTTTCAAACATAATTTATTGGTGTTGTCAAAGGATTTGGACAATTTCAAACCTCAAGGGAAACACAGCTCAGAAAGCAAATGTTTAGATATGCTAAGGTTTGGATGGTCATTACTTATTCCACTCCAGACTTCACTTTCTTGTCAATGGCACTTTGATACTTAAACCTGAGCTACTTTTGCAGACTGGGTACTGTTCATGTAAGTGAACAGGGTTCTAATTTGTATTACAGTAACAACGAAATAACTGATCACAACAGGGAGATTTTCTTTACTGAGTAATGAGGGACTGAAGAGAAGAGCAAAAGATGAGCTTTCAGCTGGAACTTGGCATGTTCTGACAGTCATGTATTTGATTTCTTAGGATTATCTGCTAACCCAGAAGGGCTAGAATGAGAGTTTGGAAACTCAGTGAGAAGACTGGTTTGTATTGTCTTTGATGCTAAATAGCATGAAAACAATTTGGCAGCAATATTTTAAATAGTGCTTTGAATGAAAATATTTTTACTTACTGAAGAACAGGAATATGATTCTATGAATATTTCCAAATCTTGCTTTCATCTTCATAAACTCCACTCAGTATAATTGTGTTTGTTGCAGCTTTTAAAGAGTTACATTCTATTTTTTCATCTATTCAGAAAGTTTTGGCACATAGCAGTAGCGAACAATGAAGGCTGAAGAAAGGCCGAAGAAAGCTGAAGGCCATGGAGATCTGTGGATATATTCTCACCCCATTCAAAATGGGTTTGAGTCAAAACTTTGTGAAATCATTCTGAGCTTTCCCTTTGACTCCAGTTGTCTTTGGCTCATGTCCAGGGAATGGGGAGCCAGTTGACTTGTGTTTCTGACCCCAACTTATTTTTATTTATTATGAGTGGACACCAGCTGTTTCTTTGTTGTCTAAAATATACCGTCTGCCCTTGAACTTCAACATTTCCCTTCCAAAAGGATGATTTAGACTTTGTCAATGGTTTGCCAAACCAGCGGGCTACCTTATAATTTTGGACTTCCGACAGACCACGAGTGACTAATCTCCCACCCAACTTTGGACAGATACATAAAGTGAAATATGAAAAACATACACAAGGCCTTATGAGATGGAAGTATTGATCGACAGGGCCACAGCTGGTGTGTACCACCTTTGCTGATACGTTCAATTAACAGTCTTGTTGAGGAGAACCTGGTTTGGGTCTCTAACTTCATTTAAGTTGATAGTCCTCAGCATCCAGCAGTGGGATAAACCAGATTCCTTAGCTTTGTTTGTTTTGGCCTACCGTGTCTCTTTATGAGGAATATGGTCAAAGTAAAGTGCTTCCTCTGCGTATTTTGACAGGAAACAGTACTAATATGCTTTCCTTTTGTCGTATGCCTTGCTCTTTTCTCCCAGTGTTGTTTAAATATTTTCAGTCCAATGACATATTTATTAACCCACCACTCTCTGCATGGGGTAAGACTTTGATTGGCCCATCTGTAAAGACTCTCGGTTAAGGTGGTTTTTTCAGCGAGAGTTAATAATATTACTACTATTCACGTAAAACTCTGAGACAATCTCTTTAAAAATGGAGCACATTTATCTAAAACAGCTGGTTAAGAGAGCATGAGGGCCCAGCTAGAGTCGGCAAGGTCGGGGGTCAGGGTTAACACCAATCTCTGTGGAACTTTGAAGCTGACATTTTACAGATTATATGTGTCTCAGTGCACAGTGGGCATGGCATATAAATTGGTCTTAGAGGCCCCTATTTGTTCTCTGCATTTTTATGAGCCCACAGAGTTGTTCTTTGAAGCAGCACACACAGAAAATAAAAACTCATTTTAATGTTGTGGAACTATTTGCAGTAAATCATGTTAACATCCTGGCTTTTCTTTAGAGAGAAGTAGTGTGCATTTTCCATGTTCCTGGGTGCTGCAATTGCTTCAGATTTAATCCTACGCTTCAGATTTAATCCTACACTTCAGATTTAATCCTACATTTTTCTTTTTCATCTCACTTTATATGTCTCGTCTTCTTTCCTGTTTCCTACTGTGGTTATCCTGTATGCCTGACCAATTTTAAGCTAGCAAGGACACCCTCATTTTACTTCATGCAGTGACCTAGCTATTGTTAAGTCCTTACTCTTTTGCCTATCGAAAATCCTCTGGTGCTATAAACCTCTTGCTATTATATGGTACCGTAGCCTTACAAGAAAGCATCTGATTTCAAAGAGACTAAGTTCCATTCTGGAACTAATTATATCATTTACTTTATGGATTTCTTTTAATTGCTAGGTGTTTAAACTGGAAAATGCTGAATTCTGGAGAGCCGCAAGGAACAGACACTGCTAACAGAATCTGCTGGAGGTATTTTAGCCACCTAATTAATTTTCAATAAATGCTTCCAATAGGTAATTTGCTTCTGGCCAAATGTAAATCAGCCGGAGACAAATAGGGTTAAAATTAGAAATGTGTGATGGAGGCAATGTTTATGGACAAAATAACCTGGCGCTCCTAGAAATAACTTGTTGACAGTAATAGAAAATTAGACCACACAGATGTTAACAAAAACTAAGCTTTGCATGTTGCATGGCCCCAGTAGAGTTCCTCCAGCTGGACACATAACTGGTTCCTGCGTGTGAGTCTCACCACAAAAGGCCTGCCTATCCTTTGTTTTCCCTTGGTATGGATTGTGTCTACAGTCACAAATGATGGCCACAGTCCTTCTCTGTCTGACATGCTTCTGAGTTGCCTTCTCTTTGTGTTCGTTTGCAAATAAAGACCTTACTGTCCACCTGAGAACCTCAGAGACACTGCAACCAGCAGGAATACCCTCTGCAGAGCTCCAGGCTTTTGTGTCATAGGATCACAGAATGGCTTGGGTTGGAAGAGACCTCAAAGTCTATCTAGTTCCAAACCCCCTGCCACGGGCACAGTTGCCAGCCACTATACCAGGCACTAGATGAGGTTGCCCAGGGCCCCATCCAACCTGGCCTGAACACCTCCAGGGGTGGGATGCTCTCTAGTCTCAGAGGTCATCTCTTTAAAGGCATATAGCAGCTGAAACACAGATACCTGATGAATAACGTTTTCAAGTTTAATTCATTAGTAGCTGTGTTAAGCTACTTCAGCTTCTGAGAAAAATACACAAATTTTGAAAAAAATAAACATCTTGCATATTTGCTTTTTTTTAAGTTTCCTCACCCCTCTCACACGCTCTTCACTCATAGCCTTCTAACTCTGGGATGATTTCCCTTGTTTTCTCCTCCAGAAAACAAGGTCAGTATCTGTCCCTCTCTAAAAGGACTGATAAGAGATTCTTTTCATAACTTCCAGCCCTCTGTGCTGGGTGGCCCTTGAGTGGGGTCCCCCATGAAGCACCTTCTTGCCCTTAAATTTAAACTGTAAAAAATTAGTTTGTCCTGGATTGTAATAGACTCTTTATCCACGGAGACTTTCATTTGAAAAGAGGGTTGTTAAGGTTTGATGCCTCTTTATTATGGGTCTTATGTCACTTGGCCTTCTAGTTTAGAATAATTTAGACCACTTGATTCAGAGAACATTACAGGTTTGGTGTTACTTGGTACTGAGTGTTCTTGTGAGCTGTGGATACTGGAACAGCCTTCAGAACAGCCTTCAGATAAATAGGGAAATCTCTCAAAGCTGACTTTCATGGACAGACTAGCAGCAGCACTAAGACAACGTGGTGGATTTGCGTGACATTGCTGACCTGAAACACAGGTCACAGACAGCTATGCAGTACTGGACACGACAAATATAGGAGCTATTAAATAAACATAAGGACAAGTCACCTTTGGAGGCATGCAGTTACCCTTCTAGAAGAAAGTTTGCTTGAATCTTTAGCATTATCTGAAAGTGAAAGTCAATGACAGAAGCTTGCAACTTGTGTAAACTTCTCTAAATACAAAGGCGACCAAGCAAACTGTGAGAATTCTCCAAGTATTTTCCTAGACTCTGTTACTGAAAAGATCCTCACAAGATCTTTCTGAACATTCTCAATATTTTCCTGAGTTTCAGTGGATTTAGGTCTTGCCATACTCTGTAGATAGGATCTCTGTCAAGTTCAGCAAAAGGGCTTGGAAGCAAATTTGCTGGTTGGTGTAGTGAGAGTTTTTAAAACTATAAAATCATGAGGGGGTCTGGAAAATTTTGTTCATCTTTCTGCAGTCTCACAAAGTTTATTTCTGTCACTTTATTTTTCCGTGATGGCCAGCGTATGGAAAATGGCAACATATCAGACTCCATTCCTGTCTCTAGCAGCCCCAAACAAGGTTGTGTGCTGGCTCCCACGCTGTTTTCCTTCTTTTTCTTGGCCGTGCTGGTGGAGGCATTTTGCTGACATTGAGAGAGGAGTATTTATTTAGTTCTGTACCAATGGAAAGTTTCTCCATCTGCAGTGCCGCTCATCAGAGATCTTCTTTTTTCAAATGACTTTATGCTGGTAACCTCTTCAGTTGAAGACATTTGTTTAAGCAGTGACCATTTTGCTGAGCAGTCATAGTGGTCTCCTGACTAGACAACAGAATACAAACTACTGCTTCTCTCCAGTCCAGGAGATCTTTGCTGGTTAGAAATGCTGACATGGAAGGCCCTACCTGCTGATGAGATTAGCCATTGCATGGCTTCACATTTTGGCTGTGGTGACATCTCTGTAGAACAGCCAGCTTGTGAAACTAAGTAATAATAACAACGCCTGTCAAAATGTCCAGCTCATAATACTCCCACCCTGTTACAAGACATGGGTAAAATACGGTTGCTCCATCAGCATATCTAAGCTATACAGACTATGTGGTTGGGTTTGTCCTGTTTGTGAAGTTAAATGACGAGAGGAAATACCTAATACCCAAATCTTGGTATATTGACATTTTTTCCTCACTGAGAGCTGAAAATGCCTAGACACCTTACTACAATGCTTGAAAATTCTGAAGGGAACATTTTATGATCAAAAAAGAACCAAACCAGCTGCTTCCATTTTGATGGAATAATGCAAATATGTCTGGAAAGTGTGCTGGATTGACCCCCACACCAGAGCAAGGCGGTGGCAGCGGTGCTGTAAGTGTCTTTGAAATAAGTTCAGAGTTGTACAAGGAAAGAGCACTGCTCCTTGATATCTGGAATATTTCCACTCGTTCCACATCCAGCTATTCTTACGACTTTTTCATAGCTCTGGTTTCCAGCATACCTGACCAAGCGGAATGTTTTCTGGGTTCATTTTTTTCTGAGATCAGCATACGCCTTTATCATTTTTGATGTGATAACAAGGAAGGCAGATAAGTGCCCCATTCAAACTGAATTGTGCATCTTGATGCAGAATTCCATAATCAAACAGATATTTTAGATGGGTTCCCCAGAGTGATGTTCTGAAGTTGTTTAAAAATGGATAAAGGAAGCAACTGGATTGAAAAGGTTTTGTAGAGATTGAAAAGGTTTTGTAGAGATGAGGACAGATCATCAGCTGGCATAAATTTCTATAGCCCTCATGAAGCCAGTGGAGCCAGACCATTTTATACTAGATGGTGATTCAGCCCATAAAATTATCCCTCTATTTCCATTGTTAATTATGAGCCATGTTTTTGAAATTCATAGTCAGATGAATAATTATATACTTAACATTGTGACTAGTCATGCATTTGAGGGTTACAGGAAGAGAGAGAAATTATAAAGACCAATATAAGAGCAATACACCTCAGAATCTGATTCCATATGGTATTTAAAAAATGTTTTTCTGCTTTATCATGGAGGACATAAGTTAATTAATCCTGAGTTACACTTCATAATCAAGACTCAAGCAATCAGTGATGTCTTCTAGGAATTCTAATTTTATAACCCATTTACCTACAATAGTGAATTATGTACATTTGCTAACTGTTTAGGATGAAGTTACTATGAGCTCTTTTCACTGCTTAGATGTTGACCACTGATGGTCATAACATCAGAGAATGAATCAGTTTGGGATAATAGAGTCTCAGCTTTTGGAGAATGACATATTTTTATTCCTAAAATTAGGTTAAGGTAAATAACTGCAACTATTTAGTAATCCCAGTACTAACCAGTACTATGGGTTAGTTAATAAGTTACTTAGAAATTGCTGGGAATACTTTATTTTTGAATTTATGGACATTTGATACAGTGCTGAATCCATATACTGCCTTTAAATATAAAAAGCATAACAAAACTCTACATTTTCTGCATTAGGCTAGACGTATTTAATTAGCAGTAAAGCATGAGGCTGGGAGCCAGGAGGTCTGGGTTGTAACTTCTACAGGGATCCTTTGGAAGCACTCGCCTTGCCTGTCACCTGGGAATCAAAGACTCTCCTGGGAGGTTTTGCCACAATGGAACTTAATTTACGGGTGTTTTTAAAGCATTTCAAGGGGCTGAAGTGGGAGGCACAGGACAAATGAGAATTGTGTGGAACTACTGTTCGTCCTAATACCTGGTAACTGTTAATGATGGGCACATTATAGAAAGCTTACAGAACAGCCATGTACTTCTGTACACACCGAACTATAAGTAGCCATTTGGAAGCCCAGTGCTTCCAAAATCAACAAAAGTCCCACGTTAAGCCCAATGAAAGCAAGAGCAATCCTTGTTCTAGGTCTGTGTGAAAATATGGCACAAGGACATCATCATATATTAAATGGAATTTTAATTTTAATATCGACAGGCTTTTCTTGAATGTTGTGTACAGATTTATTTTACTTTGCTATAGCCACTTTCTGTATCTACTGCCAATGATAATTCATTTGAGCTCTCGCATCATGATTAAACACCCTGAGTGAATGAATGAAGATGGGAAATGCCAGCATACATAAATCACACAGGCTGTCAGTTGTTCCCCATTTGCTTCCTCCTCCTCTCTCCACACCCATGATCAATGCTGTTTCCTGTTTGCTTCACTCACATGGAGGTGCAGCCTGCCTAACTATCTATACACATGGTTTATAAAGCCTCTCTGTGCCAAATTTCCCTTGTTTCTTGGGAAAGCCTGAATGAGCTCAACTGTAATGCTCAGAGGACTTAAATCCAATTGGCCTCCATCAGAATTGCAAGGGGCAGGAAAAAAAGATTGAGTTTTCAGCCTTCAGTCACATGAGAAAAGTTGCTAACTTACACGTGTCTGTTCCCATGTGTCCATCCCAGCAATGGCTCCTACTCCTCACCAAAGAGTCTTTCACTTCGTTGCCCATAGAGGAAAATGGAAGGAAAAGCTGATGCTACATTTTAGCCATGAGTGTTAAGACAAGAAATGTGCTCTGGTCTGCTGGTAGCTACTTTTTTCTTTGGAAGAAGGTCACAAACATGATAAGTGAAACAACAACAACAACAAAATGGTAAATCACTCAAGGAAAACTAGATCTCTTTTGTTTTGTCCCAAAGCGTTTCATTATAATCATAAACTATAAGGTGTTAAAGGGGTTAACAGGCTCTCAACTCATTGTCAACTAATTATCTTTAAGGTGTTGTCATCACATACTAATCGCTGGGTTCATGCCAGTTCCACCGCTGGGAGGTGCCCAACCCCAGGGTGACCTTCTCTCACCTAACAGATGCTTACTTCATTAACTTCAACCATCACTTGCCCCCAAAAAAAGCTTTTAGGAACTTTCATCTTTTTAAAAGGGCAGGGAAAAGAGCCCTAATAAACTGGTAGCCTGGTTAGCAGTAGGTGATAGCTTTAGCTTAAGGCACCATGGGTGGCTAAGATGTATGAGAAACAGATGTAAAGGCCTTTGGTGATAGGTCTGCACTTTCTATTTATTGACAAATGAAATAGGCAATAGAAGGCAATTAAAAGCCAATGATTGCACACAAACAGTGAAAACCATAACAGCAGAGAGGAAAGAAAAGCAACAACACTGTGTGGCTCAGCTCGTTTTGGGCCAAGTGACATTGAACTGGGAAGCAAAACTGTGATCTCTTTTTGAAGGAAATGCTTTGAATTTAAAGTTGAGGAAGCTTGATATTTGTTCTTTTGTGCTCTGTATTTCCCACAGTGCTACCTGGTTACAAAGCACTTTCCATTTGTTTTTTTTCCATTTGTTTGACTCTACTGGGCTTCAAAGAGGATATTTTAATATTGCTTCTAATTGATGCAGTGAATGAGGGTGAGAATCAAATGTGAATAGGACAGCTCTTTCTTGCAGTGTCTGAATGTGTCAGTGGTTTGACATGAAACCGCAACTTTGATAACCTCTTTGGATTTAAATTTGTTCTTAACAGGCAGGTAGGACTCGAACATGAACAGATAAATTCAAACGCCTAGACCCAGCTTCTCCTGAGTGAGATTTATCATTTTTTCAAACTAATCATCTGTCCTCAGGAAATAAGCTTGCAAGATCATTTATCTCCTAAAAAACCTGAGGAGCATGAGTTCTGCTTGTGGGCTGACCTCCCGACCCTGGAACATGCAGATAGGTAATATGGGGAAGAGGAGATCTTCTTTGTAGGTGCTTTAACAACCGTTTTATACTCAGAGTTGGGATAACACCTACTTTTCACTTAATATGCTGAAGGTGCAAATCCATAGGCCTAATTTAAATGTGCCTTTCTTCTGCAAACTATAATTTTGCACCAGCGGCAAGGGGAAAAACAGCTCACCCTCCCAGGATGATGTTACGGCCAAGCAGAATCTCATTAAAAATCAATTCCTCATGTCCATAAAACAAGTTTATTTTATCTTGTGGGAGCCTGCTGTTAGCGCTCACACAGTCCCATTGTGTGGAATTCTTGCCTCTAGTTGTATGCCAAGCTGCACAGTGTACCATTAACGAGTTTCAATTTTATGCTAAGCTTTTCAATATTTTTGGTGTCATTTACTGCAGGTTATTTTGCCAGCATGTGGTGTCTTATAACATATGTTATTAATAGCGATGACATGTTTAGGTTCTGAAGGTTTAAACAAGACCTCCAATATTTACATTTATAAAAACGGGAAATGATGAGAGCAGGACTGTGATTGGCCACCGAAGGCTCCAGCTGTGCAGGTATTCATCCTAACCCTTGCAGGTCAAGGTTTGCTGGCCAACTGTTACAAAAACATAACGCAAAACACATTTTGTAAGCACCACAAGACATGTCAATACATGTTAATTATCTATTAATCTGCCCTTTCTCCGGAGGGTAGTAGGGAGCACATGTTTCTGTGCTCGTGCTTCACAGTACCCCATATACACAAGGTGCGTGGGGTGATTACACACCGCCCTGGATGATGCAGGGGTGCCCTACTGAGTTACCCTATTTAATACCACAGCTAAGTAATACTTCATCACTGGGGCCGTGCTTGTCCCTGCAAGAAAAACAAGATAAAACATATTCACTTCAAACTCAGAAGAAGAGGTCTGACTTAATGCACTTTATGTTTTATTGCAACAGATTAGGAATACGTGCATGCTCAGTAACCGCAGTTCTGTTGACCTGTAGTAATTTCAGCTGCTGTAACTCGATTGTGTCTCTGGGTCTTTCATCTGCAGGGCTTTTATATCTCTGTTTATCTGTGTTTCCATTTCAGAAGTTGCTATTTGGGATATTTTAGGCACTATTATAATCAATAAATAATGATGTTGTAGAAACTAAGAAATGCCAACATTGAAAGCTGGGAAGAAAATACGATATGCTGAAAATATTGTGAATCTGGCATGTGTCTGTCTTGGGGGAGCCACAGTTCTAAGTATCAGATGTAATTAGGGTGATCAGTCAATGCTGACTACTCTGTAGATTATGGTGCTTGAGTGATGCTCTGCAGTGCTAGAAAATGATTCATGTTTAGGAATGATAAACACAGAATCCTAAATTAATTATAATGCATTCAGCAGTGGTGGAAGAAAGAGTCTCATTTTGTATTTCTGCTGTGCCTAAAATTCCTGGGTTTTCAGAAGGACACCTTTGGTTTTATTTAGGCAGCCAAAAGCTATTGCCTTTGCTCACCTGGATTCCCTTAGAAATCTCAGCGACACCAGTGGACATTTTCAGTTCAGCACAAAGCTCAAGCATGGAAAATGGCAGCTTAAGGGGATGCTTCCCATGAGCTATGCCGAGCTGCTGTGTTTGCAAGAGGTAGATGTGGGTAGCAAGGAACTGATGGTCACAAATGTGCCTGTGGGCGTGGGTGCAGAACTTCCCATTTGTTTAACAGAACTAGGCATGGGCATGAGACCACTGGGGAGAAGATGACTGCCTTTTATTCTTCTCTTGCTTGGCAAAATGGCATCCTCGAGGGCATCATCTGTTTATTCAAAACTTTGTGTAAATGCAACATATCGAGTACATAATAAACCGATGTTTCTTTCTGATCAGGGCAGTTACGTCCGGTTTATCGATGCTTTGTTTTCCAAAATTCTCCTTTCCCAGGATGAAACAAAATGCACTGCACTCAGAAATCAAGTACAGAACCTTCACATGTGAAAATCACACTCCTGTTCATTGTATAAGCCTTAGCAATAGAGGAATGCCACTTCGCATCTTCCATCCGGCTGAGGGTAATGGTGTGTTATGTATCAAGTGGTCTTGAAAGCCAGTAATCTTTATGCTGCATTGTGTTGTGAGGTTTCACGACCTAGCAAATATCTATGAACCTTTTTATTTCCAGCTGTTGTCTGATGGCTGAGGGTGCAAGTAAAGGACTGAGCAATTATTATGCTTTATATAACAGTGATGTTATTTGCTGTAATCTCAAATGCTTGAATTAAAATCCAGATAATGAAAAATATAGCATGACCTCATGCTAGTATTTCTGAAAGGGATCATCATAGAGCACAAACAGGAGCTGTGTGACATATCAGTTGTTTGAATCATCCTCAGAAAGAGCAGCTGGGCACTGGCACCAGCTGCCCAGGGAGTGGTGGGGTCACCATCCCTGGAGGTGTTCAAGAACAGTGGGGGTATGGCACTGAGGGACACGGTCAGTGGCATGGTGGAGGTGGGTTGGGGTTGGACTTGGGGATCTTAGTGCTTTTTCCAACCTCAGTGATTCTATGATCAAGGAGCACAAAGTCTCTATTCTTAAATACCTCTAGGCATAGGAGATGGTTAGTCAACTTATTAATTTTCCCAGTACTTTGAACTGGAATTTCTCAATAAATAAACTTGGTGGTAAAGTATAACTGAAATTATAACTATGGATAAAGAAACAAAATTACTTTACTTCACATCTTTTCCCACATCTGCATTTTCAACTTCCATTCACCCAAGAAAACTTTGGAAAAGTTTAAGGGAATGTTAACCAAATTAGACGAACAGGAAGAAGTCAAAGTGCTCTGTGTCCAAGTCTGGGGCCTCCAACACAGGAAAGATGTTGAGCTTTAGGAGAGGGTCCAGAGGAGGGCCATGATGATGATCAGAGGGCTGGAGCACCTCTCTTATGAAGACAGGCTGAAGGAGCTGGCCTTGTTCAGCTTCGAGAAGAGAAGGATAGGGGAAGACCTCATATGACATTTCAATATTTAAAGGGAGTTTATAAACATGACAGAAATAAACTTTTTACATGGGTAGATAATGATAGGACAAAGGGGAATGGTTTTAAACTAAAGGAAGGGAGATTTAGATTAGATGTCAAGGGAAGTACTTTATTGAGATTGTGGTGAGGTGCTGGCACAGGCTGCCCAGAGAGGCTGTGGATGCCCCATCCCTGGAGGTGTTCAAGGCCAGGTTGGATGAGGCCCTGGGCAACCTGGTCTAGTACGTGATCTAGTGGCTGGCAACCCTGCCTGGGGCAAGAGGGTTGGAACTTGATGATCCTTGAGGTCCCTTCCAACCCAAGGCGTTCTATGATTCAAAGTAGGTATTCAGAAAGTATTCCTACAGATTTTGGGGAAACAAGCATCTGTGCAAAAAGGAAAGATCCAAGTGAATGTCCATGCTGAGAGAAAGGCTGCAGCACAGTGCCTGCTGTAGATAGAAATAGAAATGGGAATTATGTGAGAAGTGCTCATACTGAAGACCTGAAGAACAGAAGTCTCGCTGGAGTTTGCGCTGTGTTAGACATAGGGTGATCCGCGTGTGAGACAGCCACAAGGAACAAGGTTTCACAAGTCATGTTTTTCACAAGTCATGAGTTTTTCAACTGAACAAGCTAGGCATCTCCTGCTGGTTTTCAGTGGGAACTCAACAATTCAGTCATATTTTTACTTTAAAAGTCTTCCTTACCAGTACACAAGCATTCATTTAGGCAGCGCTAATTATGGATAGAATAGGGGACCGGAGCATTCGCACAGCTCCAGGAACAGGGGCTCAGTTGAGTGGTGAGCCAGCTTCTGTCCCACTGTGCCACTGCACTCACAAGAGCTGCTCCTGCATGTCGCCTTCCAGCGCTGCAACACCAACTTGAAAAATGAAGCTGGTGACTTTTTGTTTTATTTTTATTTATCTCCTCTTCTTAAAAGTCTCCAGCCTGGCTAGAATTTCACAGCAAGGGCCCCTGAATTCGGTGGGAGTGGAGTGGTTGGAGTCAGAACATTTGGACCAACCGGAACGATCCGATCTTCATTATTGATCCTCCTGGTTTGCACTTTATTGCTGTTTTGGGAAGTTATCACCACTTAAGCAAGGCATCCCTTAAAGGTCACTCCAAAACCTTTCAGATTCCTGAGAGCCCTCACCTTTCTCCAGTTCATCTGTTGGCATAAACGAAGGAAGTGTCTGGTTCGCTCACCCTTCCTGTCTGTGTCTCCTCTTCAGGCCTCAGAAGCCATTTCCTCTCCTTCTTGGCTGGATTTATTTAATCTCAGCTGGTCTTGCAATTAGCAAGTATCCCTCTGTTATAAAAGTACGCCCCCATCTCCCGTTGCCTGCACAAGGCGTCTTTCCCAGGAGGTACAGTCCCTTTCGTCTCTTCATTTCAAAATTCACTCCCACTTTCTGCTCTGCCCTCATTTGTTAGGTGACCCTGAGAAGCTCTGAAGTGATCGAAGTCCTCTACTTCAGTTCTCTTCCCTCCCTGCCCGTGTGTATTTGTCAGAGTTAATAAAGAAGGTGGTAGCCTTCTCTTTGTCCAAGGCATTAGAACAAGCTAACAGCAACATGTAATGACCCGCCTTTCTTTTTATTAGCCATGTGCAAAACACAAAAATTTCTCTGATCACCTCCTGTGGATTCAGGGACACTGCAAGCCAAAGGGAGCCAAGAAAGAAAAAAATTCCTTGCTCAGAATGGAGTTTGCAGCCTCTCAGCCATGCAGAGAGAGTCCCCCGCACCGAGCAGAATTCACAAGCTGTGTGTGGAGAGATTGCCCAAATTGTCACTGAAGTTAACATGAATTTTTATGGTCTTTCCCTAGGAACATATATTGCTTTAACAAAATAAAAAAGACTTTCCCCTTATCAAGCATTATTCTTTAACATTTACAGTTTGCCTGACATACAGGAGTAATATTCCATGGTTTGCTACAACTTATAAGTTTATGACCCTTCTGTGGCAGATCAGACTAAACATAATTCATTCACAGCTACTTAGTGTTCTGGGAAATAAACCCCTGAACTTAAATAACTATAGTGTGACCTCTGTAAAATATTATTTATGGGTTAAGAACTATTATTATGTACATATCAAGATGTGCCAAAGGTTATAAAACAAACACCAGTCAGCAAACTGCACTGTTTACTGGCCTAGTCACTCGTGGGTTTCTTTCTGGTTACAGTTCTACAAATATATGTAAATGGAGAGAAATATTACTGGGCAGCCTTAGTAATTAGAATGACATTGATGCTATGGACCACAAAGGATTCAACAACAAATAATCTCTGTTGTAAGAAGAATGCCAAGGTACAGCAAAACGATCCAGTTTTTTGTTAAAAAACATTGATTGCTGCAAGGGTGCAAGCCACTGTCAAAATCAGCAGGGAAATGACAGGTGTTCGTCTGCTATTTGTTTTGTAAATCAGTCCATCCAGTGCAGGGGGAAAGCTCCAGGCATGCACATAGATCTCCAACAGGGAATGTCAGGTTCTCTCTCTGATATCTAATGACCCTCGGGGGGTTTGGGGAAGGGTGTGATTGCACAACCATTGTGCTGCTTGTTCATGTGTAACCCACCTATATCAGAACACATCTTGTGCTCAAGGCTCCTAAAGTGTTTTACAGGCAGAGCTGTATAGACACATACATCAGAAACATTCATATTAGTCAAAAACACATCATATAATTTTATGTGAGAAATCTGTCCAAGTTTATTCCTCCCTCACCACCACCCCAAAACTGTAGTTGGATTGGGGAATGAACCACTGACTCCATTTGGATGAGTTTTATAGCAGCTGAGCATAACGTTGCAGGTCTGATCCTTCTATCCCTTTCTCAGACACAAAAGTTTCCTGCTGCTGCCAGTGAGGCTGCAGTAATTACTCAGTGAGGACAGATGTATTTGCACACAGGTTTTCCTGTCTTTCCAATCAAGTCAGTGCTCAACACACAAAAATGCCTTCCATCCAACTCTGTCTTCAGACGTCAGGGATGGTTTCAGGCATGCAAGGTAGGTGCTAATTACTTTGTGTGGGGAAGCAAATAATTCTTTTTTCACTCTCTGAAGAATTTTTCTCTTTTTTAACATTTTTTTTTTTAACTACAAAAATGCTGAGTAAATGAGAGATCTGGTGCCAGAACAGCAAATAGCCCTGTGGTAGGGCATCCACAGAGATGCTGAAGACCAAAGTCCAAGTCCTTTGGCCAATGTGGGGTTTACACCTTGGTGCGCCATATCCCGTGGCTGTGCCTCATCTGCAGACCTGTGTCTGACGCTGACCAAAATCCCACCCTGGGCTGAGCTGCCTTTCCCCTGGGAGCTGAGAGGAAACCAGCACTTTTCCCATCAAAGGGTTTTGATTCAGCGGAATGCTTCAGTCCATTTCGCGGAAAGATTCCTTGTCACCCTGCCAGTCAAGCATTCTTCTATCCTATTTGCTGTGGGGATGTGAGGGCCGTTATGTATCTTAACATGTCCTTCATAATGTGAACCTTCTGTGTCAGTGATACGTGTGGAGCAATTCCCAGTACTCACAGAAGCTGCTGTTTTCATTGGTTTGAGGCTGTTGTGTTGTTTTTAGGATACTATTGTCTATTTTTTCCCACCATATATTCTAACCCATAACATATTCTTCTCATTGAAGTGAGCTGGAGTTGCATGAGTTCAGTAATTTTCAGGATGACAGCCCTAACCTGGATGAAAACTAGCACAGTGAGTTACAGGAGCCAAACTGCTCACTGAATCCTTCTGAGCTTCCCTTAGAATACAGCAGGTGCAGACTTAGCCACCAGTCTGAAGGTGTATGGGAGGAACTGGAACAGTCAGAGCTTGCAGTGCTGGATTTGGTTTCCACTGATGTGAAATCAAGTGGCATTTCCAAATATTTGGTTCTTTTTGCTAGGTCACAGCTTAGCTTAATGTTTGTTCACGCTGGTTCTTTGCTGTGACCTCCTTTAGTCTAGCTGAAACAGAGTGGTGGGGGACCTGGCTTTCAGCAGAGCTGCTTGTAACCTAGCTGGAAAAGCAGAACAGAATGAGCCAGGGTGTGCGGTGCGCATACAGCATTTGGGAAAGCGTGAGCCAAGGAGGAGAACCCTGGTAGGGGAACTGCGCGACCTAGGTCCTACTCCTGGCTCTGTTCCATCTGCAGGGTGTTCTGGGGACAAAGCTTTGTCCTTCTTTGGTCTGCTTTTCTTCCCCCTTATGCCTTGTACTCATGGCGAGTTCTGCGAGACAAGCTGCACGCTCCTTACTAGGTGTTCACCCCCTTCCTAACACAGTGCAGTCCTGTGCTCATTTGGTTCCCCTTAGGCAGTGCTATAATACAAATAATATTACAGATCTGAACACTTTTGCTCTTATCCCTCCAATAAAATTAAATATGTATTTTAAACGTGAGCTCCTGCGGGCCTCCTGCTGTTTTTCATTTACTCCCCAGGGTCATTTGCAGCTTTGATTGCACATGAGGCTCTCGCGGTTCCATTTCGGGCTGGAGCTGTTAGTTGAAAGCACAGCCGTACGCTGCATGGTGCGGTCCCAGCCTGCCCAGGGGGCTGCTCTGACCGAACAGAGTCAAATTAAAACGCGTCATAAAATTACAGCATGCTTTTCTGTAAAGGTCGCCTTTTACTTTCCCGGGCCTGGCCTTCAGGTTTCATTAGGGGCACGGTACCAGCGTGCTGAGGGTACCCTCTAGTGGAGCAGGCACCGGGAGCTACCAAGGGAGGGCAGGGATGCCAAGAGCCGTGTAACATGGAAGAGGCAACTTCTTAAAGCAGTACAAGGGCGTGGGTAGCACGCCTTGTGTCTCGAAGGATTGCAGAACAGCTCAGAACATCTAATGACAGGAAAACAGGCGTGCAAAAAGATGTGTACGTTGCTGCAAATGCTAAGCTTCCTTCCCTTACAAAGCATTGCTTTTCTCTCTGACTTAGGACTGGCGGTGCCTCACCGGCTGCTGCTTGGTGTGAAAACAAAAGGGTTAGCTCCATCTAGAGGTGTCGGATAGTAGACAAAAACCTGGTTCTCAGCTCTGTGCTTGCAGCTTCTGGCTGACGCAGTGTTGTGTGCATGAGGTGCTTTCCCTTGTGCAGCGTGGCTGCATCTTCTGGTTTCTACGTGCTTAATAAGCTCTAAAATTTTGGAGCAGAGCCTTGGAGTTTTAGAGCAGTCCTGAGATACCGATTTTCTTCCCCTGCTCATTTCAGAGTGAGCTGCAGCTCAGGAAGAGCACCCACATGTGTACAGTGTGCAGCATCTGTGCACAGCCTGGGGCTTCGCAGCAGAAATGGGATGGACAGCAATGTTCTGACCGCTGTTTCTCAATTGCTTCTCTCTGTGCCTTCACAGACATCTGGGAATTTCTCAGAGCCCTTTGTGAGAGAGGACTGCACTTGAGCCAACGTTGGTAGTTTTTTGTCTGAGCTTATGGAAAAGATGGGAAGAGTGTCATTGTGGTAACCACTGTGGAGTTGAGGATGGAGACGTGCAGGTCACTTTTATGTGTAGGTGTGCACCCGCAGAGGTATTATTCCAAGCAATTAGGAATCTAACAATTCATATCAAGGAGTAATTGGGATAGCATCTTCGTATCATAGAGTTATGATTTACTGAGATTTTCAAGACCTCAGTAAAAGTGCACACACAGCATGTTTTCTTGCTCTCAGTAAGGAGGAAAGCAGAAACATAGGGACACATCTGATGCACAGCATATCCCAGAAGTACAGGCTTGCCACAGTGCTGTATTGGTATGCTGGGGGATGTTCTGAGGTTTGCTTCTGAACTAAGAGGAGAATACTTTGTAATGAACTGAAGGAAGAAATCTGTACGCCTTATGTAGAGTTTAAAGTCATATAATGCTCAGCACCTCCTGTGTGCTTCTTTTTCCTGTCACCTAGTCCAGGTAATCGTTCCTTTCTCCCTTTGCACTTTCTTCTTCACCATTATATTCTCTATAGTTCACTTACCTCAGTATACCGTTAACTCCATTCATTCTAACCCTTTCCTGCTTGCTTTTCAACTTTCATTTGCTCTATAGGTATAAAAGATCATAGCTCTTGTGGTTACAAGAAAACGTACAGATAAATAGAGATTATTGGTGAACTCTTGCATTTCAGTGGTACAGCGCTCAGCACTTGAGATGATGAAAGAATGTGCAGTTCTTGGCAGATGGAATTTATTTAATTATTTATTTATGACGAGAAAAAGGAATTTAATGAGAGTCACTGCAGGAAACTGAAGGATCAGACCAAGCCCTGACCAAAAGAAGAACCTTGAGGGCTTGTTGGTTCTTTGCCAGTGTTAAAGGAGTCATCTCAGGTATTATTAGCTAATATAACGAGTCTGCAGCATGTAGTCATTATAGTCCCATCACTTTAATGCATTTCTTTCCTCTTTAGCCTGCTTACTGTTAAACAATATCTACTATTGCTTTAGCACAGGTCATAGTTCAGTCTTTCGAGGATTTAAAAAAAATCAAATTTAAACTGTTCAGGAAAAGAAGAAACATCCAACTTCTTAAGGAGCAACATTCATATTAGATGAACACTTCTGGGGGACATTTGGAGTGCTAGTTCTTAAACAGACCTCCAGTCCCCACTGCAGTGCTTTGGTGCATTGAGCTCACCGTCCGTCATTGGTTCACCTCCTTCAGGCTCTCCCATGAGAACCTTGCAATTAGGCACAATCGGTGCTGATTTCTCACAGAGATTACTCCTCACTCAATGCACGCAGATGGCATGTCGCTTTGTCTCCTGGGGGCCAGAACATGGCAGCCCTCAGAGCTGGCTGCCAAACTTCCCTGAGTCTCCTCAGCAACACAACCCCCAGCTCTCTGTACCCGGCAGAAATCCTCTCCCAGAGACATGATGTTGGCACCTGCACAACGTCTGGTGCAGCTGGGAGGCTGTGCTGGTGATCTGGAGGCACACAAGCTGGATACACCCTACCCTTCTTTTCCCTCTGCCATTCTCTAGCAAACTCCGGTGGGACGGCAGAGCTATGTTTTCACACCTATGAATCCTTTCACTATGTCTTTAATGAGAGCGTAACTTAGAACTTCTGTAATACAGACCTTCTGTGATACCTGTCAATATCACAAAAATGCTTTTGCCTGGGTTTAGAAGAGCTCTGACAAGGTCTGCTTGTGGGTACCATTCAGACTCTGGGTTCAGAAGTTCTACCTTGCATCCTTGATGATGGAGATCCAGCAGCAACTCCAGTTACAGAACTGAGGTTCTGTTTGTCCTACAGCACTACCCTACAATGCCCTGGCTGGTCTTTACCCGCACCCTTTTTATTTACTTCATGACTGACCCCCAGTCAACACTTAACCCTCAGGACCTACCTGTTTTCTGTTTTACTTGATTAACCTCAGCTGAAGGACCCTCGGAGATGTCCCTCCGCTGCGGTGCTGGTCGGTGGTATTGCAGTAGGCACTATGTGGCTCACAGGAGGAGTATCCAAAGTCAGGACTGTTGCCCTATGTCCAAGATATATTGACTTGAGGGATGAAGTCTTGGTGGCCGTGACTCAGACTTGCTTCTAAAGTTGGGAACACGGGGGCTAAATTTCCTCAATCTGAAACAAAGCTATATACTGTCACAGTGACAGGCCCTGCCCTGACTCTGCTCCCCCCTCTTTTAAAATAAATGGAAAGTGAAGCTCTTACCACATACAGCTGCAGCTCAGCAACTTGGCTTAGGCAGTGGCTTCTGACCTGAGCAGCACAAAGAGAATAAACACCACTCAAAAAATGGAAGGATCAACCTGTCAGCATGCTATGGCTGGGTGCACCAGCAAACCACAACATGCTCTTCAGTTGCTGTGATGGGATCTCTTCTGCTGACTGACACCTACATCCTTGGAGAAAGAAAAATGATCCAGTGAGAGCAGTGCTTCATGAAGTGCACAGTGACTTAAGACCCACTCCTGCCAGAGAAGCTTGAGGAAGAAAGGCAGGAAAGAGGAGAAGGGGGTTGGTAAAGCTGCATGGTATCTCATGCAAGACTGGGGAGCAGTGTGCTCAGCCTCTTTTTAGCAAGGGTCTAGATCACAGCTCTGAAGCCTATTTTCTGCGTGGAAAGCAAAGGCTGTGTTGTTTTCTCTATGTTTGAGCAGTTCTGCTGTCCATGGAAAATCCTGGGGTTTTGTATGTTCTGAGCTGCACCAGGAGCTGAAAGAGGCAGAGATGCTCTTTTTATTCTCCCCTCTCTGTCACTGCAAGGTAAGGAGGACGCATATATGCCCAACAGTCTGGAGCCATTCCTTGCAGTTCTCCACTGAGTCAGCTTCTTAGTGGTATAATGTACACATCTTGGGCTTCTTAAACATATTCACGTTTCTTGTCCAGCTGGTTCTGTTGCACAAGATGTTAGCACGTGCTAGCTTGGGAAGGAGGGTAGGAAGGAAGTTGTTATCAGAAGCTGATAGGAGGGAAGCTGTAACCAAAGTGTCTCATTTATAGGCAGGAGCAGATAAGCTGACTTTAATCTTTCCGTGTCTAACCCTGCAGCACCACATTTCTCCAGGCACATACCACCCAAGACACAGGCATGAGGTAGAGAAGAGGCTTTAATCTCTGCCCCTGGGATGGTAGAAATGCTCTGTAATCCCCTGAGATGGTCATGCAGTGTCTTGAGCCTGTTCTTAGCAAAATCTCTCATCTTTTCCCTCTTGATGCTGTATACCATTCTTTGCTATAGCATCAAAATGGGTTTGCGAGTAGCAATGGGCTGATGTAATTTGGCCAAATCTGCACTCACCTATGTCCCTCTGATCACTCTGTGTATAATCCAACCATGGTAAGACCTTCTTTTACGAGCCAAATGAGAAGAGAGCTGGTGGGGCGTCTCCAGTACAATATGCTCAGACCAATTTATTTGAAGAGTGTGGCCTTTCTTCTTCGGGCAGTTTAGCATCTTGTGGGATCACATGTGCCATGGATGCACTGTACCTCTGTGCTGGTTTTGGCCCTATCTTTCTGACTGACCAAAGCCTTCAGTGAGCAAGTAGTATAATTTATACTAGGTATGCCCTTGCACCTTTGTAAGAGGAGAGAATTTACAACTATACATACCATTCATAACCACAGTGCAGCAGAAAAAGCCCAATAGTTCAGAAGTTATTTCTACCTCATAAAATATACCCATCCCCAGAGAAGGTAAGCCATAGTCACTGCATATATCTCCACCTCAGCACTGATAGCCTCCTTGCAACACCAGTCTGGTCTGATTGATGGGAGTCTGGAAGATCCTGTTTCCAAAGAAGACTAACAACACGTCTCTGGGTGTCTCCTCCCTCATGGCAATGCAGGGTGAAGAAAGCTGCTTGATGAAAGCCACCTTCATGACAAGCCTTCGCTGGTCCCTTGTGACAATTTAACGCTGGTGTTGTTTTTTGTATTGCTTTGAGCTGAATCAGGGTGAAGAAAGCAGAACAAGTAAGATGTGTGTCAGGGGTCTTTAGTGTTCAGAATGTGGAAGGTCTTCCCAAGCTTGACAACACTGAGTAATGTTCCTCATGTACAAACATGTGCAAGACTGTGGCTCAAGGCTAATTTGTGGACCTCCACAACTGTCTGATCTAAATGTCTATACAAGGCAGAAAGAGATGACCTCTACTTGATGCATCACTCCCAACAAGGAGGAAGTAAAACACATACTTAAACTTTCATGTTGGATTTCAGTGAATTAGGAAAGGAGAGGGAGAGACAGAAAGAGAGCCTGAGAGAGGTAACCGTGAGTGAAGCAGAAGATCCCAGGTAACGTGGAGATGTGGTGCTGAATGACATGGTCTAGTGGGCATGGTGGGAATGGCTTGACGGTTGGACTAGATGATCTCAATGGTCTTTTCCAGCCTTAATGATCCTATGATTCTCTGATTTTTAGCATCCTAGATACAGACTAAAGTATTTTTTACTTAAATCCCGTTGTTCTACAAGCAGATAGAAGCTGCTGCCCAACAGAAAGATAGAGAAACATCAGAAAAATGGGCCCCTGCAGCGTGATAGCTTGGAGCTCTGGTGCAAAGGAGGTTTGTTGGGCTGGGGGTGGTTGGCACATGAACTGACTGTCTTCATGGATGACTTGAATCCGTTTCTGACTGTGTCAGTTACATTTGGGAATAAGCAAGTAGCTAAATTATAATAGGGCAAGGCTGCTGGGAAAGAAATAAACCCCCGTAAACCAAAACAATCCGTTTGTTCTCCACTGTTTCCTGTACAAGTAATAAAATCTAATAACTGACTTGCTGTTAACTGTTAATGACCACTGCATTTGTTAATGGACCCAGACAAATGAGAGCAGTTTAGTACAACAGACAGGCCATTAGTTGTATTAATGGTTGGCTTGTAGGAGTTAGTGCTCTTATAAACTATATTCTGCAGTTTATAATACCAGCACTTTATAAAATGACTTGGTGCTTTAAAAAAAAAAAAGGATCAGGTGAGCTCCAATTTAGCTGTGGAAAATAAGTATATGTTCTAAATAAGAAAAACTAATATTAGGCTAAATCTCTCTTTCTCGTTTGCACTGGTATAAATCAGGAGCAACAGCAGACATAGAAACCAGGGCTGATTCTTATGTAGCTTAAATGAGTGGCAGCTTTGCTTTTAACTTCAGTGAATTTTGGATCGATCCCATAATTATTATCATTAGAGAGGAATTAGATCTTTTTTCTTGTTTTTCTTTTTTTTTTTTTCCTCAGACCACAAATGATTCCACAGATGGGATATTCAGTTTTTAGCAGCTGTCATTATTTAGAAGTTTAACAAGGACTCTTATAGAAAAAAACTATAAAAGAGAAGTTGTATAAATAGACTAAAATTAATAGGGGAACCAAATAGAGTTAGTTCCTGCTTCACTAGCCTCTACAGCTCTTTTACTTTTTGTGTTCTTGAAATGCATTTAACTGCAGTTCCATTTACAAGAGATGTCAGCAGTGTTTTTGCAGTGGTGGTTGTGAAAGCCAAGGTTTTTCCATCACTTTACAGACTCACTTCTGAATGTAACCAGTGTTGGGTAGATATTTCAAATGGAGTAGTCCAAGCATTTGCCCTTAACTTGCCAGATGGGGACGATACTAAATTATTTGAGAATTACAGGTTACTGGTGAAGGAAATATTGCACATTTTGCTAGGGAAAAGGAAGTGGAGGTTTTTATACGATGCATGAATGGGCTCTAATTTGTGTGTAGCTGTAGTGTGAAATGAGGCCAGGCCTAAATCATAAACTTAAATCATACGCTTTGTTTGCAAAGCCAAATTGCAAATTTTCCAGGTAGACTACCAAAACCATAAGAGAGAGCTTGCATAAACTCATCCTTAAGGTTACTGTGACCTGAAGGAAGAATGCAAGAGTCATCTCAGGGAGCTGGCCCCTTCTTTGGCCATTTGCTTGTCTGCAGTAGTGGTGACTAAGCCAGTCTCAAGAAGTGTCTTTCCTGAGCTTTCTCACTTAGATATGGAAATTACAGTCCAGGGGAACATCAGAACAGGTGTACTCATTCCCTCCATCATACTTCAACTATACTGTTCCATAGAGGGGCCAGTAATGGAAGCTTTAGAGTAAGAAATAAGACGTTGAAGCAGAAAAAGGATAAGAAACAAGAGAAACACAGTGTTCCTTGCTCTGTGGAGTCTCCCAGCTGCCAATTTGTGGTTAAAGGACTTCCTGAGCCAGGGTTTGTCTCCTGGTCAGTAGCCACATTGAGTCTATCCTCTATAAATGTCTAGCCCCTTTACGAGGCTGTTTATGTTTCTGGCCTCCATTCTTGGCAGTGGATTCTATATTGGAACTATACACAGTGTGAAAAGGTGTTTGCTTCTGTATGTTCTAAACCTGCTACCTCATAATTTCAGCAAGTACCTCTTAGATCTAAAGATGGAGAAAATGAAAAATCCTTCTCCGTTCATTCAGTTCATGTGGTTTATGATTGCACAGATCTCTCCAGCACGTTCCTCTTCAGTCATTCTTTCCCAGTCTGAGAAATCATAAGTCAGCCAGTCCCTCTCCCTCCCTCCACAACCCTGTTTCATGCCTCGGACCACATCTGCCATCATTTTCGTGCCTTTCCTAGTTCTGCTTTATACTGCTTGAGATTGAGAGAAGCAGAGTTGCACTCAGTATCGGTGGTACGGGCGTATCATTTGTACAGTGCCCAAGTGGTGGTTTTGCTTGCAATTCTGTTTCTAATAATTACTAATGATATGTCTCTTTGATAATCAGTGTGCACTAAGCTGTTTTTTTTTTCTTTTTCCCAAGGGTTTCTCCACTACCGCTCTAAAATCTGGAGTGGTAAAAGGTTACTAAGAGTGCCCATTCCCTGTTTGTTTATTCTGTCACTTGCCCATTACTCAGCTTGTGCTTTATTCTCTGTTTGTTGCTACAGCATGCTGCCTGCCATCCTGCTGCTCGGGCAGATCACCAGGACAGCCGTGCACTCTTCACAGCCCTTTTTGGGAACAACTATGTGTCATCGGCCGACTGCTCAGGAAACCACGCAAGCTGGGCAGGAAGCGCCAGGAAGGGCTCAGCCTCCCTGCACACTTGTAGGGCACAAAATGAATCAACCTGCCCTGCCTGGAGCCAGTTCTCCATCTCATCCCTATCAGGAGCTTGGGAATCCACGCTTCTGCAGACACCTCAGCTCCTGCCTGGAACCGAGCTGTGCAAGGAGGTTCGGTGCAGCCATCACCAGATGGTGCTGCTGCATTCAGCCTTGCAGGGTCACTGTGTGCACGAGTGCTGGGATTCTTGGAAGAAAATACTGAACTGTGGATGTTTTCCCGCTGCTTGGATGTCTGGGGAATAGGCAGGGCATGGTCTGCCTTCATGTCACTAGCCAGTTCTCTTTGAGAACCAGACATTTGGGCTTTGGCTGGGGATTCAGAACAGGGGTGGGTTCAGATGATGTTTGAGATGATCTGTTCCAGCCTGGCTCGAGTGGATAAACAAAATTAATTAGGCCCACATCATAGGATTTCACAGGATTTATTTTTCCTCCAATGGAAAACTGGCTGGCAACGGGTAATCAGGAAAACATATCACTAAACTTCATCTCTTTTTTTTCCATAAGTTTTACAGTTTTTACCTTTTTTTTTTTTTTTAAGGCCCAGCTCCAGGAATCGTGTTATCACATGAGAATCCAACACCCAACGCACAACTGTAGAGAAAAAGTTATGTCCCCTTTCCTACATCTGTTATATACGAAACTGCAGTGTGCAAAGAACTTCAGCTGATGTGATTAAGCAGAGGAAACAGCACTGAACGTTTATCTCGCAGATTTTAGTCTGTTCCCTGGTTGTGGCAGTAAACATGTGATTAGTTCTAAAAAGTTGCTTGGGAAGGCTTTCATCTCTGCTTCCTCAGAAAATGGAGGAAAAGGTCAAGGGAAAGATTTTGACAGAGCAGTTCACGATTGTAATTCACGTTTATCTATTCATTATAGTCTCCCTCTTCAAGTTTATTTGCACCGCTGGGGGAGCATGCAGAGCTCTCAGTTTCTGTAAGGCAAATAGGTGCAGCACAAGAAACTCAGAAGCTAAGCCAAAAATTGTTCTTTTTGAGTCAGCATTCTTCACTGCTATTGCACTGAGATCTCTGAATGCCTCTAGGCAGAGAAAAATCTACGTTTGATGATTTGGAGCTCTGAAAGTAGGTGCTCCAGCCTTCATAAGGTCTTCAGCCTCATCCTGTGGTTATTCAGGCTGTGTGCTTTAAAGTTCTGACTGTCTTTATATTCTGTCTGTGGCCATCACAGTGTCCTGATGGAGTTCTGTAAGAACTGGGATTTGATCGTCCAGGTCAGAACAGGATCTGTCCAGACTCATGGATTCCAAGGGACAGCTCATGGCTCAGAAAGATAGGGGCCATGAAACTGCAGAATGACAAACAGTGATGCTCTTGAGATGGTAAATGAGGAGCTTTTTTATTTTATGGTGTCATGAAAGAATACTGGTGAATACCAAGAAACTGGTATCAAGTGATAGCAGATAACTGCTAAAAAGAAATGTTCCTTTCTGACCAGCTCACTGCTGTGGAGTAGAGAAATCCAAGGGGATTTGAGGATTAAGAACAGACTGATAGTTAATGCTAAAATGTATTTCAAAAGGAGTATCAACCCAATAAAAAATGCCTAAATCTTGAAGTTTTTTGTGGGGATAGACTGTTCTGTGCCTGCTTGGCGATACCTTCTGTTAAAACACGTGGAGTTGGCTTCTGCCGACAACAAGCTCCTGGACCCTGTGGTGTCTGGACATCATCAGATTGGCAATTTCTAAGGTTAAACACAACCAAGCTCCAAAATTCTTAACACTTCTTCAGTTAATACCTATAGATCATGGAACTTAATCCTCACAAAGATACATGTCAGAAGTCTGATTTTAAGGACCTACAAGTTTTCCGGGCAGCACTGTTGCTTCCATGTGAGGAATGATCCCATGACTGAACCTGTTCCACTTGCTCTGTCCCGAGGAGGGCACAGGAGCCCTGTTCTGTCTGAGGCTGATGGAATCTCCTCTGAAATGTGAAGTGTGTGGAAGGAGAAAAGGGCAAGGAGAAAACGGGGTGGGAAACCATCATTCACACAGAATGTGAAAGGTGAAGAGCTGAGAGGAGAGGAATAGTCTGGAAATGTAAAATAAAATAAAATAAATAAAAAAGAAACACATAAGGAAGGCGGCAGGAAGATGGGAGAGGGGTGGTAATGAGTTTAACAAAATGAGAAGGTAGAAGAAGAAGGATGTTGTCTCCGCAGTTGTGCAAGACAGGGCTGGTTTCACAGAGCAGCTGCGAGGAAGGAGCTCATTTACAGGAAAAGAGAGCTTGCTGGGCTAAGGGCAGCCAGGAGGATCCAGAGCAATGGGAAGCGAGGAAAGCAGTTCATAGAATCATAGAATTGTTTGAGTTGGAAGGGACCCTTAAAGGCCATCTGATCCAACCTCCCTGCAATGAACAGGGACACCCACAGCTCCATCAGGTGCTCAGAGCCCCATCCAGCCTGACCTTGGGTGTCTGCAGGGACGGGGCACCACCACCTCTCTGGGCAACCTGTGCCTGTGTTGCACTGCCCTTATTGTAAAAACTGTTTTCCTTATATCCAATCTAATTCTCCTCTCTTTTAGTTTGAAATTATTTCCCCTTGTCCTATCAAAACAGGCATTGCTAAAGAGTCTGTCCCCTTCTTTCTTACAGCCCCCTGTCAGTTACTGAAGGGCCGCTCTCAGGTCTCTCCAGAGCGTTCTCTTCTCCAGGCTGCACAGCCCCAGCCTGTCCTTGCAGGGAGGTGTTCCATCCCTTGGAGCATTTTTGTGGTCCTCCACTGGATGCACCCCAACAGGTCCATGTCTCTCCTTCAGCAGAATCCCAGCTGAGGGCACTGCAGCATTGCCCTCATGTCTATTCAGTGCCTGCGGTTCTTGACCCTCGCGGGGGCCCAGCAAGATGCCCATTGCCATGCTTTGTATTCTTGGCCAGGTGGGACCATTGTGTGACCATATCTTCTGCTGCTGAGCTCACAGCATCATGCAGGTGGGGTGGGCTGCGCAGTATCGACGGAAGGGAGGATGTTGCAGTTCCCCAACCCGCTTCACACTGTGAAATCTGGAATGTAATTAAGTGTATTTAATTCTGACTTATATTAACTGCATGTAGAAACCAAAAAGAAATCCACCCCAAAACAAACGCTGCGCACAGAGTGCCAAAAACGTTAATCACATGCAGCTAATCCCAAAAGACGGGGTTGTAACTGCAAACTTTGCGGTAGCAGAAGCAACATTTCTTTGAATTTGCTGTATGTGTTTCCCTTCTGCAATACTTCATAGAATCTCAGGATGGTTTTGTGCAGACGGGACCTTAAAGATCACCTACTTCCAACCCCTTGCCTTAGGCTGGCTGGCTGTCCCCCCCCGGCTCAGGCTGCCCAGGGCCCCATCCGTGGCCTTGGGCACCTCCAGGGATAGGGCACCCACAGCTTCCCGAGCAACCTGTCCCAGCGCCTCCCCGCCCTCACGGCGAGGAATTCACCCTCCCACCCCGGGCCCGGGCCCGCCCTCCCAGCGCGGACCGCCGGCTCCTCCCCGCCCGGCGCCGTCCCACGCTCCAGGTGTCCGCGCCGAGCAGAGCCGAGCGGAGCCCCGCGCCGGGCGGAGCGGCCACCCGCAGCCGCGGGAGGTGGGCGGTGCGTGGGGCGGGGGCTGCGGGGTCGCGGCATGGCCCGGGGGAGGCTGCTCCGCTGCCGCCCGGCCCCTTGAGCGGGCGAGGCGAGGCGGGACGGGACGCGGCTCGGGCTCCGGCTGTCCTCCGGACTCCTGGGCGCCCCCGGGGGGTGGCCATGTCCGGAGCCATGAAGTTCAACGGGTACCTGAAGGTGCGGATCGGCGAGGCGGTGGGGCTGCAGCCCACCCGCTGGTCCCTCCGCCACTCGCTGTTCCGTAAGGGCTACCAGCTGCTGGATCCCTACGTGACGATCAGCGTGGACCAGGTGCGCGTCGGGCAGACCAGTACCAAGCAGAAGACCAACAAGCCCACGTACAACGAGGAGTTCTCCGCCACGGTGACCGACGGCCATCAGATCGAGCTGTCCGTCTTCCACGACACCCCCATCGGCTACGATGATTTCGTGGCCAACTGCACCTTGCACTTCCAGGACCTCCTGCGCTCGGCGGGCCCCAGCGACAGCTTCGAGGGCTGGGTGAGTAGCTGGGCTCCTGCGAATGAATGGAGGCAGAGCCGGGGCTTGTCCTTGCACGCCTGTGCTGGGGATGCACGCAGCGCGGGGTGCGTGCAGGTGTGCCGTCGTGCATCTCCTCGCCTTGGTGCCGGACTGAGGGGGAGAGAGACGTGGTGACAGCTGAAGGCTGATGCGTTTGGGGACCACAGAGTCTCAGCTGTCATAGCGTGAGGGCTCGGCTTTGCAGCTGAGGGCTGTGCAGTCTCTAGAGGAGACTTGTATGTAGCAGCAAACCTGCACTCACAGGGTTACGTGCCTCCCTTCCCTCACTGCTGAGCGCACAGGGACATGGAAGCATGTGTTTTCGGATGGATGTATTTCTGCTGAGATCTATGCCTGCTTGCACAGTTGTTTGATTTGTCTTTTAGCAGAACTGCAGGACCCGTCCTGCATATGTTACGTACACCGCTGCACTGCTTGAACACGGTTTCACTTAAGGTTAATTTTAGGTTATTTCCACGTCACTTGTATCCGGCCCAGAGAACTCAGTTATGTTTTAGTCGTAATGGTAAGTGAGAGGAGTAGGACAGGCTCTAACGTTGTGCCTTGGTTTCTTGTGCTTTAGTGCAGGAGGAAATGATTGTATTGCTTCAAACTGTAGCTCGCTTGTAAGTGTTAAGTTCAAAATAAATATATATATATATATATTTTTTTTTTCTGGGCGGAGAATGTGCAGAAGAACTCAGAATTGCTGAAGTTAATACAGGTATTAGTGCTCAGAGACCAGGAAGCTCAGCCTGTGCAGTCAGGTAACCACCACAATAAAGTCAGACAGGGAGGAAAGAGCTGACAGCAGAGAGCTGATAGTTATCTGCATGGTATGGCTGGGAGAGTGCCGGTGCTTTCTGTTCTCAGCTGCTGCCTGTGACTAAGGTGTGAAGCTCCATCTCTGGGGTGACTACAGGGAAATAAATACCAGTTGCAAGAGCACTTAATAGACCGATAATGGTGCTGTTTATTTTTTTTTCTTCTTCAGTATTCTTAGGTACAGCATTCTTTGGGGTTAGCCCAGTGGGTGCATACCGAGCTTCCCAGGTTGTGCTGCTGGAGAGAAACTGCCCCTGTGACTTGTGATAAAACAGTTTCTGTGTGGACAGACCCCTGTGGGACCAGGCGAAGGAACACACTCAGGATATAGAGTTGTGGTTTTGAGCGTTTTCTTCCTGTTTGATTTGCTGGGAGTGTTTCCTATTTGCTGTTGAGAGAGCCCTTAGCCCCTTGGAGCGCTGGAATCCTGACTCTGGTGGGTTTGGGCTGCCCTTTTGTGGGGTGGTGGCCTTATTTGCACTACAAGCATACCTGTAATAACATTGCCTGAGATGTGGATGCATGCATATCCAGAGGTCCACTGCTTCTTTCCTTCCACACATCCTATTGATGCTGGCTTTTAGGATGGGTGCAGGATGTAGCCTGCCAAGAAGTTTCAAGTTCTCATTTGGTGTTCGGTGAGGGGAAAAGTTAGATGGTTGTGTGTCCTATAAACTCCTGCATCAGTGAGTTGAGAGGGCGATGGGCTGGAAAATCGTTGTGTTAAACATGAGTTTACATCAGTCTGTAGTTTATCTGGGCATGCAGACGGAGATGAGGAGCTGCTTCTGTCCTTCCAGTTAGCATCCAAACAGTACAACTGTGGTGGATTTAGTGGGGAGGGTGAGCAAGTGTTTGTCTTCTGTCCCTTTCTCCTCCCGTCCCTTTTGACGTGCTCTGTTAGCTTCTTGTATAGCGTGCAGCCAGAATCGCATGATGACAATGGGAACAGAGTCTTGCCCTGATAATTTAATATGTCTTGATAAATCCAGCAAGGCTGTCACTAGGTTTTGTGCAGCCTGAAGGATAGGAAATGCTGCTCTGTATGAACACAAGGTCCACGAGCTGCTGGCTTGAGAAAAGGCACCACAAAGGTTTTATAGATGATTTGCAACATCTCCACACTGATATCCCTCATACTGCCCTTCTTCCAACCCCTAAACAGAAGCATGTATGCTGGTACAGGCAAGGAAGGAAGGGAACGAAGTGAGGGGAAAACTGATGAGAGTTTAACCTGGCTTATACTCAGCTGTACATAAAAATCACTGTGATAGCAGTTAGATTTTTTTTTTTTTCCCCTTGAGTTATGTAGTCCTTCAATACAAAATGGGTGGGGAACAGTGATAAGGAATACCCTGGGGATAGAGCATCCCAGAATGTTTCAGTACCCTGATAGGGAACTGAAGGTAGAGCAGAGCTGGTAAGAAGTTTGAATTGGTGTTATAGGAAATCTGGGAGGGAAGAAGAGAATGGTTTGGTTTGACATGTAATGTTTATGTTCACTTTTCAGAGAAGTTGCAAGGACAAGGCTATATTGGTAAACACCATATGCGCATGCTTTGATACAACTGTGCAGTTCAAGGCAGCTGGAGAAAGGGAGAGGGGAGCAAGAGACAGCTGGGGACTGCCTGGGACAGTCCCCCAACTCACATACTGCCTGAGTTCGGTGCAAGCCCTCATGCTCTCGTGCTTCTGTTGATCAATGGGGATTTTCTTCTGTAGGGGAAAAAAGTGTTTGGTTACAGCATTTGTCACCACCTCTTTGTTAGAGCTATAGGAAGTGTCGAAGAGAAGCAGGTAGGAGGAATTGGTGTGTAAGCCTTGGTGCTTCCCTGGTGACTTGCAGGTACATTGCTGCAATTATCACCCCAACCATTTATGCAGATGAGTCAGTGTATGGGCATGAATCGTCTCCTCGGTAATGCTTGAGTCATCCCACTCAGTACTGGACAAGGTACTGTGGACATACTTTGCATTAAAATCCATGTTCTGGAGACTGTTTAAAAACTGCCTTTTTTATCTCACCATTTGGATTGTTTTCTGAAGTTTTTTTATTAAGCAAATTACCACAGTCAGAATATATATATATTTATTTTCCTGTTGTCAAACACGTTTGATAAACTTTACACAAATCGAATCTATGAGAGCATATTAACTTCAAGATCCTGCTCTCCATTTCCCATTATTTTACATTTACTGGTCGGATGACAGAGTAGTAGTTTTTATTAATACTGTCAGCTGAATGCCATCTTGCCTTGAGCAGGCTTTGATGCAGTTGAAACCAGTTGCGATCTCCCTGGTGCCATGCTTTTTCAGGTAGGCGGTTTCCTGTGGATGAATGGGTGTGAAATGGTGCAAACCTGAATGGTAGCATTTTCCACAGGTGCACATGACCCTGCCAGGTGCAAAGTAGTAGAGAATTCAGCTGGTTACAATCTGTAAGCGGTCAAGTCATGATCTACAGCAGGAGTTTAACCTCTCTTTCTTCCAGCATTTATTTAATCTTGCATGTACTGAGATTTTTTTACTCTTTTAGAAGATTATTTCTCCTCTTTTAACTGTCTCCAAGTACAGTGTAGGAAATGTCAGTGAGACAACAATTAATTTGGAGTACTGAGTTGTAATTGAAAGAGAGGTTTACAATATGCAGAGTTACTCCTATGAGGTTTATGTAGTAGCTGAACTTGTTCTTAAGCTTGGAGAGGCACTATTTACGAAAGATATTGAACGGCATTGGGAGGGATTTAATTGTGACTGTAAAAATGGTTAGTCTGTGGGTAGATGTGTAATTTCTAGCACTCACATGGGGAGTTAAAATTAAACCTTCTGTGAATCAATCTTGAAATAGCAAATTATCACAGTATACTGAAGGAAATTAGATAACAGATGGACTATTAGATTAATGAGCCAATTGCGACTTCCTGATGAGTTTGTTCCCATGTGCTCGTGTGAGAGCTGCTAGATTTGTTTGCAGGAAGAGATTAAAACAAATAATCCCCATACATTGCTTAACCTGAACTCCTTCAGCTGTACTCCTTCCTGTGATTTTTTTTTTCCCTTCCTAAGGCAGAAAGAATAGTGTTTGGCCCTTTCATGTATATGCGGTTATATTTATAGAACATGGTGTTGAAGAGATAAAGGAGAACATGACTTCTTCCCTCGAGCAGAGTGCCGGGGTGCGGTGGGCCAAATGCTGTAGGGTTTGCAGCTCCCACTTTGCTGCAGTGCTCTCCAGGTGGACAAAACTAGCATCAGGAAGCCAAAATATTTTATAGTCGTTGACGGAGTATTTTATGATGTATGTGGTCACTGATTTTTTTTGAGGGCTTGCTTGAAAAGGAGATTTGAAGAGAATGATATGACTGTTGAGCAGAATGTCAAATGAGGCTGTCTGAGTTCAAAAAGAGGATTGTGCTTCTTACCTGTGTCAGCATGTGCTCATCTGTGGGACAGACTGCATCTTGCAGTGCTGGTGTAAATGGTTTCTCCATCCACAAGTACAGAGAGCAGCAGCATTTTGTGTGATTTCCCGTTTCCATGCACGCAGTGATCTCTGACTGTCGTGCTGCACATAAAATGCAAAATAGGCTTGAGTAAACTAAGCTCCATCCCCTTGTGTTAAGTCTTAAGTTGTGTCTGTAATTGTTATTACTGATAGGCAGTTGTGCTGTTGAATGGGAATAGTGAAGGGACAAGCCCATTACAAGAAGATGGTTCTTGAAAGCTATCAGAACGTCATCTTGTCTCTTTCTTTTGGCAGATAGCGGTACTCTGTGTGTATGAACAAACCCCTCTAAGCAGCAGTCCAGTGCACCGGGCTATCTGAACATAGCTTGCAGCCTGAAACAAAAGTTGCAAAATACAAAGAAAAAAAAACTGCTGCTATTTGTCAGGTGTTTATATAATCCTGGCTTGTGTTGTTAGCAGCTTTGTGATCAAGGCAGGTGAGAAAGAATAAAGCTGATTGTGTTGTGGTGGCCTGTGTGCTTGCTGCCCTGTCTCAGCATCACAGATTGAGAAGAGCTACTCCTTTTATTTCTCCCATCCACAATGTTCTCCCTAGGAAAAAGCCTGTCTGACAGCTGTGAGCATCCTTGGAGAATGCAGGCATTTTGCTTGAGGTTTTTTTTTTTTTTTAATTTGCTTCATTTCTTTCCACTTAAGAAAGTCCAAGGGTGGAAAGGTTTGGTCAAACCATGAGAAAATCCAGTTTCCAGTGATGGGAGTCACTAGGATGCCAGCATGTGTCTGTGGGACTGGTGTTTGTGACCTGAATTTGTGTTGGATATAGCAGGACATTAAGTTCTCTCCTTCTTTCAGCCAGGTGCCTGTTGCTGCCGTGGCTGGAGTTGGAAAGGGTTCTGGGAGCACCAGAGAGGAGCCTGCCTTCCTGCCTTGTACTCCTGGCTGGGAGCTCATGCCTTCCTGTCACCCAGGGCTTTCTGGAGCTGTTTGCTGGAGCCCTTGCCTGTTTGGTGGCTAGTGATGGGGTGCAGGGCCACTTGTGGAGGCAGCGAAGCGAGGCTGAGGTGGTAGCAGAAGCACTCCGTGCACCACAGGAAGCTACTGTGCAGCCCCTGCTGCTTGCACTGGTGGGGGGAGCTCGGCCTCTTTGCTTGCTTTTCATTTTTAGCTTTTACCACAGGTCTTTCTGTTAAAATGAGTTTCGTCCAGGCCATCTGAGGCTTTCTGTTTTGAGTATTTTCTGGGTAATGACTTGGTTCCTAGCCATTTTGAGCTTATAGGCAGTAAACCCCCACAGAAAATATTGTCAAGGGGGCTGTTCAAGCTATTGAAATGCCATTAAAAGGTCTACTAGTTTACAGTATAATTCAATATGAATACATATCCTTTACTGAACTGAGTAAGACTCCCACCCTTCCTTCGCAGCCTTTGAAAGCTCCTTTGATGTTTTAGGATGATTGTAGCTATTGTGCTTTGCTAATACAACCAAGAAGTCAGGGACCTCTTATGTAACCATGGGGGGAAAAAAAAGACAAGCAGAATTGTTGCTGGCAGCTTTTGTAAAGGATTCTGCGTCAGGCATCGCACCTTCTTGCCTGCAACATCTCACCCTATTTAGGCATGCAGTTAATATATGTCAAACCATACTGTAGGCTTCATTCCTTCTGGAGACAGTGAGCAATTTCGTTTGGTTTGCTTATTCCACCTCTGCACTATCTGTGGGGTTGTAGTGAACCAGGCTGGAGCCCTGGGGAACAGCTGGCTTGGTGTCCTGAGGGCAGTTACCCGGCAGCCCATCAGCACTTGTTCTTCTCCTGAGCCACTGCCTTCAGTTCGTACCAGGAGCTATGTCTGATTATGAGGGAAAAGCTTGTTTTCTAATTTTATCAGAGATAGCAAATGCACATCCAAAACAAAGTGCCTCCTGAAGCATCCAATTAATGTTGCTCAACCACTTAGGGCTAGCCAGACAAACGACTTAAATTTCTGCAATGCCATTTTTTTTTTATTCTTTGACGTCATGAAATGTTCTGATCACTCAGTGGAGTCAATTGCTGAGGAAACCATCCTGCGCTATTTCTAAAGGCAGTGCAGTGAGCTGGCACAGGCTGCCCAGGTAGTGGGGGGGGTCACCGTCCCTAAAGGTATTCAAGAACTGTGGAGATGTGGCACTGAGGGACATGGCCAGTGGGCATGGTGGGGCTGGGCTGGGGTTGGGGATCTTGGAGGTGTTTTCCAACTGTAGTGATTCTGTGATTCCACAATTCTGTGAACGGATAAAAGCCAAGTTTAGTTGCGTTAGCACGATGCTGTGTGAGAGCAATTTATCTGGGCAGTTGTGGTGCTGCTGATAGCGTTAAAATATGAGTGTCTGTGCTGGGCCCAAGGTGATGGGAAAAACGGCTTTTTCATTGCTCTTGTGAGGCTACGAGTGCCCTTGCTGCGCTAGGCCGGAGGCGTTAAGTGTAGGCCCACCTGGCCTTCAGGCTGCACAGAGGCCTGCACCCCTCACAGCATCCACTGCAGCTGGGGGTGCCAGATGTGTGCAATGGGTATGTGCCAGATCTTGGTGGCAAACGAATTATGTCAGCCTTACAAACGGATGAAGACCAGCCTAGAAGTCTTTGAGCCCCAGTGCAGGGCTAAACATGGGACTTGTTTGCAACAAGAGTCCGGCTTTTCTGCTAACCTCCCTTGATGCTGTGTGCAAATCATTTCTGCGTGCCTTTACACCGAGTGGACCTGCCCTTCAGGCTGATGCAGCTCATGCCAGAGTGCAAGTACACAGGTACAGCTATCTACCTGCCTTGCCAACACAAAAAAATGTTGGCAGAACGAAAGGGAGGGGAGCGTGAACCTGGAGATGACACTACATAAACTCTTTTTCTTGGCATACAGCTACTAAGTTTCCTAAGTATGGATTTTCATTAGGTAGCTGTCTTTGAGTCAGCGGTAGGGAGGCAACTCTGCAGGAGGTTTCCTTCCATTGAGCAGATGGGAGTTGGAGTACTGGTACAGAGGCAGAAGTTAGGCGGTGGTAACTGACAGCAGTTTGTGAGATGGGAGAGATATTTCATTTTTATTTTAACTAGCAAGACAATGCTGGCATAGGCCTCAGTGGAAATCATTTGACCTTTTACGTATTTTTAATTTCTTGCAATAAGTGTATTTCTGTCAAAGGAAGGAAGGGGAGGAAAATATGTCCATACAAGACACGAGTACTACATATCTGCTGTGCCTTTTTGTTTTTATTTTTTAAGATAAAATTATTTGCAGTGCAAAATCACTTGGCAGATCAGCAGAGCCCTGTAACCTCAGTGATGCAGGCTAGTGAGGGAGAGGATGTGAGCACCAGGACGTGTATCTGTTCTACTGCAGAACATCACAGCTAATAGTAAGAATCGTACTGACAGATAACCTGGCAGCATGCATCCAAGAGTTTAGAGATTTGGGATGGTAGTTCCATGTTGAACACTGCTTTTCCTGCCTTTCTCTCCTGTGTTCAGCATCAGCCATCCTCAAGGGCAGGATTTTGGCTGCCAGCTGGTCTGATTTCGTCTGAAATTGCAGCTCATCCCTTCCTGTAGCACTTCTGATTTTTTAGCCCTCTCTCTGGCCTGTTCTGTGGTTTCTGTTTTTCCTTTGCTTGTTTGCTGTTTTCTTCTTGGCCATTTGTCATTAGTCTCCATTTTGCCCTAGTACTGCACTTTGTGTTTCTCTCATGAGTAAATTCAATTTTATCCTGTCGTGTAAGCAAGATGTCACTTGTAAATTTAACTGTTCATGTAATACGTCTCCATTTGCTTTTGTGTCTTAGACCTCTTACAGTACCAAATAGAGTCATAGTTTGCAAACCTATTTTTATTGCTTTTGGATAGAAAATATTTGCAGTCATTCAGTAGATTTGACTAGGAACCAGTCATAGCTGTGCTGAGTGCTGTAGGTATAAAACAGAGAGAAAGGCGCTGTCAGAAGGATCATGTGAGATTGTGTCGGGTCGCTGGAGCTGGCTGGCTCTGCAGCCTGAGCAGGAAGGTGGGTGACAGTTTTACTAGGTCAGTAAAAATGAGCGTGGGATGGCTGCACTTCTAAGAGCTTTTATCTAACAAAACAGTTGCAACAATCTGCTGTCCTTGGTAATATTAAAGTTGGCTTGTGTACGTGTGAGTTAATCTCTAGAGTACTTCTCTCCATCCAGACTAGTCAATATGCTCATGCTGTATTAAATATATTCAGTTCTGCGTTAAGTTGATTCAGAATAAGGATGGCCTTCTAGATCAAGAACAACTTGTGAAGGACTAGCTCATCCTGTTTGAATTCCTACTTTGTCCTGCATTTATTTCCCTTTGCAAACAAGGCCATACAACTTGTCCACATTTTGCCCAGGACTGAGGAGAAGAGGAAAAGTGTGCTAGTCTAAGTAGTGGAGACTGGGGAGTGATTCACGGAATGCTTTCCTGTATCTCATATCCTTTAATTTTCATTAGATTTCAATGCTTTAAATCTGAAGAAGAGAGTGCGAAATCTTTCTTGTGTTGAGGGAAGGCCAGAAATCGGGCCACAAACTGTCACACCCTCTGAATCTGCTCTCTGTATATCACTGCTTCCTGGCATCTATTCTGAATAACATATAAGTAAGTGAAAGCCATCTTCTTCCTTTCTCATTTGGTGCAAAGTGTTACTTTATGAAAAGTTTGTCTGCATCTTTTGTGAGATTTCAGTAGAATAGAAGCCCAGTGTTCTCGTCTGCTTTTGCTTGCTGGGTTTACATCATTGATTACAATAGCATCGATGGAATGGCGCTGCCTGCTTTGCACCAGTGTAATTGGGAGAACTGGGCATACTTCTTCCCTTCTTCCTGTATGCAACAAAGATTTATGATGGCTGGTTATACATTATTTACTGAGCACAATGTGTTCATAGAGCTCTGAGAAAGAGGAAGAAATTGGCTTCTGTGCCATGAGTTTGTTATCTAGGTCATTCACAGACTGAAGCATCTAACATTAATATATTCAATGAGAATTTATTCTGTAAGGCAGCTTGCTGCTAAGCTTGGAAGCAAATGTAATCGTGTGAGGAAGATGCCCCTGTGTGGTCCGAATATATGGTGGGGTTTCTTGTCAAAGCTGTTAAGTTGGAACGCGCTGTAGTTTTTATCTAGGACAAAATCTACAGTGGTGTCAAACATGGGGTGATCAGCCACCTCCTAAAAGGACTCTCTAGAAGTGTTGCTGATTATCATCAGTTTGCAAGATTGAGCCCTAAACTTAGCTCTTTGTTGTCTGCTTACTTCGTAACAGTAAGAATTGGAATGTAGGAGCTTTGGACGCTCCCACAAGAGTTGTTCGCAAGACGAGCTTGTGAGAGGGGTGACTTACTGGTCACTGATTTTAGGCTCATTTCCAACAGTTTCCTTCCTTAAAATGTTCAGCCTCTTGTTTGTGGAGGGAATTCACGGATCTGCCCTAAGAAAAATGCTGTTTTATTAAGTCGTCTTAAAGTAGTGAGATATAATTGTGGTGGTTTATTAGCTACGATACAAGCAACAGGCTTGTATTGTTCTTGACTTGGAACAAAGCTGTTTAGAAGCCCACGTAGACTAAGATAAGCCATCTTCCCCCATGAAAATAGACTATCAGTACTTAATGATAATAACTCATTCTGACTACATTTTCCAGTAATTACCTAAAGGAACATTTAGCCTGTCTTGCCAAGAAAGGTAACAGAAAGTTCTCTCCCATCTTCTTGATTCTATGAAGAAACATACTTCACCTCCCTTTGCAAACTGTTGCTGAGCGGTTGTGGTGTGAGCCCAGGAGTGCCTTGCTCTCTTGCTTATGTTGAGGAGTCATGCTAACCAGCCTGTCCTTTCCATTTGGAAACAAAAAGGTGTAATGTGGAAAAAAGAAACAGACAGTGTGGCTACAAGTCCCAGATCTGTGGAGGTTGAGGCCAAGATCTCTGGCTTTACAGAAAGGACAGTGGGACCCCTATTGTTATTGTTTTGTGCTGTCTCTGAAGTCCAAATCCTTAGGGATTGTTGTGGTCTTACAGTGATAGTGTTGAAACAGAGAGCAAACTAATTGTGGGGTGTCTGGCAGGCTCAGGAATAAAGCATTAGCAATACATTAGCAATTGTAATTAGCACATACAGAATGGCTCTCAGCCCCTTGTAGGCAAAATGTGATGAAACCCTTCCCATTTAGGTGAAAGCTTGCAAAAATCATTCAGAGTAGGAGTGAGTTTTATATTCAATCACGATGGATCCCCTTTTCCAGCAGGGTTGTGACCTGAGAGTTCTGGCAGCTTGTACAGGGCAGATGTAAGAGGATACCCAGTGGGATTTTGTCCTCTTGTGACCCAAGAGAGGTGGAGAGCTTCCTGCTCATGTCGCTGCTTCTTGCCCACCCAACTTGACAGCCCAGTGTGGTGGAGAAAGCGTCAGCAAAAAGCAGAGTGAGCTGATGCAGTAGGCTGTGAGCTGTGGTTTTGGAGACGTGAAAGCAGAGTCCGTTCTGCTGCCTGTGCAGTGGGGTGCTGACGTCTGGAGGAAAAGAGGGGCTGGGGACTGTAATCTCTAGTTGATCAAAGCTTGATACCAAGACAACTTTTCCCTTTTAGTGTCTGCTGAAGAGCTTGGTTAATTATTTGCTGGCTCTTAATAGCAGCTGCTGCAGTGTGGGTGCACTCCTGCAGGAGTGCAGGGCATTGATGCTCGTGGTGTAGAAATGCCTGTACGTGTGTGTGTGCTGAGAGGCACATACTCATTTCAGTTCCCACTTCGCACTTTGTCTATCTAGGAGAAATCCAGTTGGCTGATTGTTGTCTCTCTCGTCTCTGCCTTGATGGATGAAAGTCTTAGAGTTAATAATTTTGAAGTTCTGAAGTTCTTAGAAGAGCCTTAGAGTCACTCTTGTCAAGAATTAAATTGCAGGGTCTGTGCAGTTTTCTTCCAAAAGAAGCAAAGATCATTCAAGTTGTTGCATGCTTTAGCTTTTGTGGAAGTGATCTCAGGAGGCATCTGGTGTGTCCATGTAAGTTTGTCATTTCCCTTTGCATTGAGAAAGGGCTATTGTGATTAATACAAGGTCAGTGGATTTATTTCTATATATAAAGAAGCTTACTCCAGAGAGAATTGCTTCAGAGTTGGGTATGCAGTACTCACTCTTTTTAAGCAATATCACTTCTGGTTTTTCCTAACACTTTGGAAGCTCCTGTTCCTGTTTTGGACATGAAAATAAGGACAACAAAGGCTGAGACGTACTGGTTTTAAATAACCCTTGGTGCCCCCATGCTCTACTCCTGTAAGACTGTAAAAGAATCTATTTATAGTTCAGTTCCTAGATTGGCTGAAGCAGCCTCCTTATATTAAAAGTTATGGACATGTGAAATTTTATTTGCAAAGACGTTTGTGTTTTCTTTTAATTACTTCAGCTGCACTAGAATAGTCTGCATCCGTGCCTGATAATTTCAATGACTGTCAACAATAAGAGCAGGACCATTTTGTTTATAACTATCTATCTACATTTACATATAGGTCTACGTATAGATCTCCAGTAAATAGATAGTTGCCAAAACCTCCTATTGTACTTATTATTACCTCTTTTCTTAAAATATGTTTATCAACTGTTTCCACTTGAACAGTGCTCTACAATAGACGGTGTTGTGGCTGCTTCGAAGCCGCAGTCAGGACGTGTAGGTGTTTGAAGAGCACCGGATCTTTCCACCTCTCACTACAAATTTTCCAGTGGGTCACTGCTTGTTCAGACTTTGCATCTCCATATCTAAAACCACTCTAGTGCATTGTATTACTGTGTATGGTAATGTCCCAGAAGCCTTTCGAGTGCTGCTCAACTGCAAGGAGGAGAATCTTCAGGTTTACAAAAAGCTGAAACTGATTGTGCACCTTTGCATGGGTCTAGTCGGAAGCTCCAACTCAGCTTGTTAAGGATTTCCCCACTAAGGATCGAACTCTTTGCTTCTGTCATCTTATCTATGGCTCTTTGATACCGTGCGTACTGGCTGAATAACCTTGGGTATTCCCTTTTTTAGAGAATTTCATTTGTAATGGTTCACTTCCCTGGCTGTATGGCAGTCATTAGAAGGACTCTATCTTTCATTTTCTTTCCCCCCAGGATTGTTACCAGACATGCTGCTTGTAAAGAGAAGAGGAACTGTTTGGCTTCTCGGCTTTAGGGCTTAGTAAACCTTAAAGAAAGGAAGTTATTTGATTTTGTTTTGAAAAAATATAAATGCTGTCTGGGGGATTTCTGTCCTCAGATGATGAAAGCTCTCTGGTTAAGGCTGTAAGACAAAAATTGATGTGGCTTTTCCTGAAATGAATATGATTTTACTTTGGGAATTGAGGTAGGGTGTCCCCCCTCAGCACGGGCTTTTTGTCAACGGGAAGAGAAGCATAAGCTCCGTATTAGCTGTGCTGCTCAGGTGGGGAAGCGCTTTTCTCCAGAGAGGGATTTATACTTTTGAATGTATTAGCTAGTGGGCTGATGTTAAAAGCACGTGCGTTCGTAACACAGAGTGCATGTATCGCTGACTGTGGCACAGATAAAATACCAGGCCTTCCGTTCACAAAGGAACAAAATATTTATTAGGGGGGAAATATGACAGCAACTGTTCTAATTAGGATGGTCTCCTAATAGAGTCTGTGCTGTTCTTTGCTGAGCTAGGTTTGCCACATGCTTGGTCTTGCAGCAATCCCAAGCAAAACTCTGTTTGGAGAGGGCAATGTTTGTCTGTGCTTTGCAGACATCATTAAATCCGGGCGATGCTGAGCTTCAGATGGGAATGTGCTCAACATTAATTTGTCATTTTGATTGACTCTTCAAACCACGTTCTGACCTTTTCCGCTGGGGACCCTTTCTGGGTTTCCCTTCCCCACTCCTCTTTTAATCTCCTTTAATCTAAAGTATGTCTTGGTCATATTGAGAAATGCTTTCTCCTCTTGAAACTGCGCTTTGGAAAGAGAAAAAGAAATATTAAAAAAGGGAAATACACGACGATGTGCTGCTGTGAGATAGTAATGTACTGCCTGTCAGCGTGCAGTCAGATGCGAAACGCAGAAGTGCATCCTCCTTCAGATGGCGGCAGATGGCTGGGTCAGCATTTCCCACAGTGATACGGCACCTTGTCACCCACCCAGAGGCCTTGGAAAGGCTGGAGGCTGCTGATCTTCAGCTCCTTCCCGTCTTGACTTGCTTGCTGGAGTCACAGCTATGACTGTATGGTCACAAGTGCATGGTGAGATCATCTCTCCCATGAGGGAGAAGGGGAAAACTGTAATCATAGATGCGATGAGGTTAAAAATTGCCTGGTCTTGGACAGTCTGTCTCTTATTGCAGTGTTTGGCCTTGGGATGCACCCTTTTCTTAGCTGCTGCTGTGCAGAAATATTTTATTGTACACCTCCCACAAAACAAGCGAAAAGTCCCTCTAAAACTGAAAAGCAGGCATGCAAAGAGAAACCACTATACAAATAGGCACGAGCTAACTTGGCAAAGAAAATGTTGGCAATGGCTCGTCCTTTCTGGGTGTTGTCAGCTGCATTCTGGATCCTAACCAACATTCTTCGTGCTGCATGAAGGCTTGGTGATGACTCTCGGTGTTGAACCTCATGGGATTAGAGTGCAGACACGAGCAGCAACATCTGGACACCACAAGTGAGCATCATACCTTCAGGAATGCTGGGGGAGTGCATGCCTTGGCACTCCTTTTTGTACCTTCAGAGGTATCTGATTGGTTAAGTGGCCAAAAGTTACTACTGCTTTTACGTGACGTTCTGGGATGTGTTATACCAACTGATATTAAACAATCCAATGAGCCTTGGCTGGGAATGGGAAAGGAGTTAGTGTGCAGTCTAAAATGCTTCTAACCTTCTCCTCCATCTTTCCCTATGGGCCAAGTAGTTTCTCTCCTATATGATACCACCCTTTTATAGCTTGTTTTCATTCCTTCTGTCTTAAATCATGTTATTAATAATATTGCAGCGTGGAACGTAAGAGATGTGGTGGATTAATACTGGCTGGATGTGAAAATCCATAATTCTTTTAGTGCTAAGAAACTGCCAGGTGAGGAGGGAAAAAACCACTGATATTAATTCAAAATATGGAAAGAATAGTCAGAGCATAGGTGGCCTTTTCTGTGGTATCACAGCCCGTGCTAGGATCCAGGTTTCAAAAGCTGCTGTAATGAATCCCTCCTATTCATATCTCACTAAAGATCAGTAATGCAGTTAAGGCTTTAAATGGGGATATCTGTCATGGGATCTTCAGTTCTGAAGACTGGCGTGCCACTGAGATGTGGTGTTTGAAACCACTCTTTTTTCAGAAATATTGCTGATAAGTGGATTTTGCACGTAATTCGTTGTGATGCTGACGGGGTGTTTTTCATTTGTGGTGGAGTTCTTGTTTTTTTCCCCAGTAATGCACTTAGAGCAAGGATTTGTAGTCACTGAGATGGATGGATTCTGGTGCATGAAGAAGGGCAGCTTCTTTTGCACAAAACGAGCAGTTGGTTGGCTCTTCTTTTCGTTTGCGCCTCTGACGTCAGGTACGTGCTGCTCTCATGGGTACTCTAGAGCCCTGTGGTTTTGCAGGTCAGAGAGCCTGCAGTGCAGTGTGCTAAATGAGGCTTTAGAAGACCACAAGCACTGTTTCTAGCTCTGCTCGTGCCATGTGCATGCATCGCTTTGCATCTGTGACATCGACAGTGTAAGGTTTCCCCCGGCATCTCAAGGGGTGTTGAGATCTTTGGGTGCAGAGGTGGAGGGTGTAGATGACCTTTCAGACCTCCCTTTGCCTGTTAGAGGGATGCAGAAGCAGGGAGCTCCCCTGGGTGAAAGCAAGCACTGTGGCCCTATCTGGTGTGGAGGTTCCCTACATGTCTGGGTTTTTGCTATTGCCAGTGTGGTGTTGCAGCAGCTCTGGAGGTGGAGCTGAGATCCGTGAGTGACCATCAGAACAGAGCTGTTGGCTTCACGTTCAGCAAATGAAAAGAAACCCAACTGTGGAGTGTGGGTTATTACAAGGCTTTTTACTAAGTACAAACCTTCTCCAAAACGCTCAATATCTAAGTGAGGAAGGGGGTAAACACCTGCAAATCAAGCCCTCTGCAGATTTTCTGGTTTGCGTTTGAATCTCTGTACTGTGGAACCCCAGCTTCCTGCATTCAAGCTGTAGATATTTATCTAATCACGCTCTGAGATCCTCTTTTTTTTTTCTTTCTCAATTTTATATCACACATTAGTAGTGATCAAGCATGATAAATAGACTTTTCCAGCAGGTTGCCTTTTGCTGTATCACTATGACTTAACATTTTGACTGCTATTGAAAAGATAGGGCTTGGCTTTTCAGAAGCGAGGCTCTTAGAGAAGTAGTTCACAATCTCATCAGTAGTGGGCTAGTTTTAAAAAGAAGCTGCTGCTTATGGGCCAAAAATGGGAAAGCAGCAGTGCACCAAACTGAGTTGTGTATAGTAGGGTTATGCTGCAGAAATAGTGACACACCTAATGGAGACTTCACTGAGAATGGTTTCACAGTAATTCAAGATTATACAATAAAACCTGTGAAGAACAAGAAAATATTTTCTGGCACTGAGTACTGGAGAATAAGTGTGTAAACAGAGCAAGTCCCTGGGAAGACAACTGAAGATGGATTCTTAGTGTTGCTGCTGTTCTTAGTGGTCCTCAGTACCTTGGATTGGGTTCATTCACAGAATATTGAGGGCCCTGTTCTCCATTGTGCAATCAAATGGATTTCCCTGACGTTACACAGTGCTTTACTGCTGTAGCTGTGTGCTTGGCAGTCCTTAGGTGGCCAGCAAGAATACCTTGATCAGAGAACTTCAGACCACAATGCAGACTTTGCTGCTTTATGTAAAACCATGAATGATTCATAAACCTGCTTAGATTTGTTAATAAACTTAATTTAAACTGCAGGTGAATGCTGTGCCTTGGAAGACTTCTCAAGAGCAAGAGCCTAGTCTTTTTGTTTTTTTGTCCCTCTCTTTCCATCCGGCGCCTGTTTTGGTTCTACCCAGTGCTGTGTGCTGGCTGGTTCATAGGTTCACAGCCTTGCACTGACCTGTAGTCTCCTAGTCGAGGGACATTCTGTCAGTGATAAGCTCAGCTATGTCAATGTTATTTTTATTTTGAGGAAACGCGTTGCTGCAGCCCTTGGACAGCTTCCAAATGGAAGTGCCACCAACGTGCCTGCTTGGCAGCTATCGCTGACTTATTTCTTTATCCCTACTAGCCGCAAAATTGGCACAGCTTCCTTGTTTTTCTGCCAAGTTACATTGAGTTAATAAAGATGGTGAAAAATGTGTTTGTTGATCATCTCCAGAGCTTGGAGATAGACAACAGTAGCTTCCTGCAGTGAGTGCTTAACGAGAGGTCTAAAATTTGAGTTGTCATCATCATCCCTTTGTAACTAATGTGTCCAGAGCACTATAGTTAAACGGTGTCTCAGTGGCTTAATGGCTGTTGAAGGGTTTTTGTCTTGGTAATAATTTTGATTCCTTTGCTAAACAACTGTCTGTTGAGGCTCATTGACTTGTTACTTTTCATTGGATGGAAATGAGAGGAAAATTGTGTGTGTGTGTGTGTGTGTGTGTGTGATTTGTGGATTTGATGTTTTCTGGAAATGAAATAGTCTGTTTTCCCCAGCCCTCTGAAAAAAAAACAACAAAATAGCTGCAGGAGGAAGGCAGTAATAGTCCAGAGAAGAATCCAGGGGTGGGTGGACATGGAGAATCCAGGGTTAGATATTACTGTGCATATTTTATGTTTAGTGCTTCATGCAGAAGAGCTAGGCCTCTGCTGGTACATGTGTGTGACAAGGAAAGGTGAAGTATCTCTTGCCCACGTGATTTTTGTTTCTTGGGCTTATAGTGGGGAAGCAGCGGGGCAGGCAGCTTGGAGGTATCCTGTGGGTCCCTATAGGGCAGAAAGCTGCTTGCCTTTGTACGGCTGTGCCTCGGCAATTTCTGTGGTGATCTTGGGCTGCAGAACCCACTGATAGTGAGCTGCAGAAGCGGGACTACAGGACTACCTTCCTCCCCCAGGCTGCAGGCCCACTGTTGGAGAGACACACCACTGAGCTGACAGCAAAGGCTTCAAGGTGGGAGCTGCTTGAGGGTAGATCTGCAGAGCTGTCCCACTCGTGGGTTGCATTGTACCCTCAGAAATACACCATTGCTGTTAGGATCTGGTCATCTTCTGTGTTATCTTCTCAGCCCACCTACTGTCCTAGAGGTTTCTGTCCTCACGCTTGTGGATTTGTGGGTGAGAAACCTCCTGTATAGTGGACACCAGTGTGCTTGTGGCTTTGCTAGAATTTTGCCTTGAGTTCGACTTAAATTTCTGAAGAAGCAGATTTTTGATGGGAAATGGTATTGTTGGGGGCACTACTTTCTTTGAGAAACTTCAATGCTGTGGAACAGGTTTTCTTGGCAGGAATTTTCATGGGAAGGTGTATGTCTTGTTGCAGCCCTTACTGTTCTGAGCAAATCTGTTGAGGTGGGGAGTCACTCAAGTGAAACCAGGCTAAAATTGATTAAAGAGTCTAGGATTAGCTAAGAGTGGTTAGTTATGCATGGTTGTTCGTGGCTGTCATGCAGCTTGTAATTATGCAGCCTGGCTGAAAACAAAAGTAATATTTTAAACAGTTGTCCTGGAACAAAAAATTAGAATGACAATGTTACAGTAACAGCTGGAAGAACTGGTTATAGGAGTTAGGAGGGAGACTAACTTTCCACCCATTTGTGGGTTTACTTTCAGAGTTAAACACACACCAGCAAGAGTCATTGAAAGAGTTTCTTTTTCCCACTGAAGCTTGGATGTCTGCTGTCACTGAAAGGACGTAGAGGTTTGAGGCTCCCTGGTGGCTGGGCAAACTCCCAGTGTTTCTCAGTCTGATTTACAGCTCGGATGAGATGAGAGCTGGGGTCACTGCCTTGCCCCAGATGGCACCACCTAGGATCTCCTGTGCAGTAAGCCTGCAGTGCGTCCCAGGGATGTCTCCATCTGCCCTGGCCAGAGATGATTGCCATAGGTGCCTGCCAGCCTTGGCAGGACAAAGATGACACTTGGCACTCCACGTTTTTTAGGCACGCTTGTTTGAATCCTAACTAATGCACGCTGTACATTTGCAGGAAAAAGCACCTTAGTCTGCTATTGGTCTAGAAATGCGAAATCCTCTTTCAGTTAGAGAGCCTTAGAGATTTTTCTAAGGTGCTTCACTTGATAGGCAGGTGTCATTCAGGCTCCAGATGTCTGGATTCATCAGTCCCTCTTGGACATGTGTTTGGGTGAGAAAGTTGTGACTTGACCTGCCTGACGAAGGCATGCTCAAGTAGAGGTGCTTTGTTATTAATATACAGAAAGAACTGGCATTCCATAAGCATGACCTGTTAGGAACTTGAACAAGAAAAAAGAAAAGAAGTAACTAGAGGCATGCAAAAAAACAGCTTTAGAGTAACCCAGATTCTTCCAGACTGAACAGAGCCTTGGGAATTGCCTCTGCAAATGAGTGATTATATATGCAGTTCTGTTAATTAAATGTAAAAATGATGTAGGAAGTCAAAAGATATAGCTACTTGTTTAATTAAGCTAATTAACTCCCCAGGTAGCTTTTATATTTGCTTTATTCACTGCAAGTGTCTGGCTTGTTCTGCTTGTGAAGCCACGTCAACCCTGACATGGGCTCAGGAGAAGGTTGTGCTTCTAGGAGGCTTACTAATTGTGCCTGTGGGGAAGAAAGGATGGAGCAGCAATGGGAGAAAGGATGTTCTGGGCTCCAGGGTAAATGCAGTTTTCATTTGTGTCTGATCCAAAGACAATAAAAGGATTCCCATTGATTTCAGCGTGGTTCAGATCAGGATTCCCAGCTTGGATTATCTGTTGAGAGGAGGGGAGTTAAAAGGAGAAATCTTACAAGAACTAACGTTCACGCCAGATGCTCTGCTGCCAATGTTCTTCTCGTCCCAGAGGTCCACTGACTCCCACCTTCGTGGCTGTGCTTTTTGGAGAGACCCGCAGGCAGCAGCCAGCCTCAGCTCTTCCCGTCCGCGGGCAGGGTTTGGAGGCAGGCCAGGCCCTTTGCGAGGCCGACTGACTATACCTGCTCTTCGGGTTCAGCGGATGCTTCAGCTGGGTGTTGATACGTTGCCTCCTTCTGAAATTGTTTTCCAGACCTCTTCCATTGATGAATCATACACAACTAGTTTTTTTTAATTCGTGCGGAGGCATATGATTAAGGAGTCCTGCTTTGGTCTCTCTGCATCTCTTCCCTCGTTTACTCCTAAACTAGGGTTTGATTATTTTTATTTTTTAGAGCACAGGTAAGGGAGAATGGGGGGTTAATAACACCTGCCCAGCTGTCAGGAACGACACTAACGTCTTCTTGGGAGAAGGTGTGTGAGATGATTGACTGGGCCCCTCCTATGGGAACCAGATCTCTCCCAGCTCCTTTTGAAGTCACACGGAGCTGAGCAATCCGAGCAAGTTTGGGCATGGGCCACTGTGAGCGGTTTGAATTACTGACAAAAGTCCTCCGTGCTGCTGCTCTGGGCCTGGCTGACAGAGTGCTGCGTTTCACAATGAGGCTGCCATGAAGCCGTAGTTGAGCTTGTCACTCCTTACCTGCTCGTTTCCAGCTCACTTGCCAAAATCCTCCAGTGCATGTTTTCTCTTAGGTATGTCTGTAAAGTTCAGCAGAAGTTAAAGTATGTGCTTAGCTCTCGGCCAAAATACAGTTGTGTTCTTATAGATCTGAAGGGGGTTAGTGAGCTTGTACAGCCAGTCTTACCCATGCTGTGTGTGACAGAGAATCACAGAATTGTTGGTGTTGGAAGGGACCTGTAAAGGTCTTTTAAAGCCAGTATCTTCAGGGATGGGGCATCCACCATGCTGTCTTCCATTTCCGTGAGCTAGAAGTGTGTTGAATAAAGGTGTTAACTGCCCTGATAAGCTCACGCTCCTCTCCCAGCTAGTTAAACTTTGCCAAATTACCTCTGAAGCAGCCAGAAAGTCGATGTTTTTCATCCAGCTGTTCTCTTGGGGGACCAGGCTGGGGATGGAGGATTGCTGTTTATACATGCCCGTCTCCTGCTGGTGCACCAGGAGGGCTGCTCACCGTGCTGCACACCACCAGTGGGATTTGCTTGGAGATCGGTGCCTTGTTGCATTCTCAGTACTACATGTGCAGAAAAATTCCAGCTTCTTTGCTTCTCCCAGTATCCGGAACTTCTACTGTGGTGTATTTCCTGCTCAGATACTAAACCTTACCAACCTCATTCTGTTTTCCTAAAGAAAGCTATCCTCTGCCAAGTTGATCTTGGCGTTAGGAAGCTTTTCTCTGTAGAAGCACATGCTGCTAATATCGCTTGTTACTCTCTGGATATCGTCTTCAAATACATGCTGATGATAAACCTCCCTTGTCACTTCTCTCTCATATCATGCACAGCTCCTCCTTAGTATCATATATGCTGTCTTCACACTGTTGAGTTTTTCTCTGAGCCTCTTCACCATTGGCTTCACCATCTCATGGCATGCTTTTGGCTTTAGTAGCTCTGTCAAGAATAATATTGTGGCTTCTGTTTCTCTGCAGAAACACAGGTTTTGTCTTTGAGCAGCCACAGATAATACTGGGAAGAAAAGAACGTGTGGAGGTGGTAATAAAGGTGTATAGCAGGGGATGGTCGAGGTTAGCCCTGGGGCCTTGGTTTGGAAGCTGCTCAGCTCATGAGCACTGGTTTACAGGGGCATTGTAGATCCCATCCCAAGGAGCTGGTACAGGGCCCCTCTGCGTTGCGCAGCCATGGGACAGGACAGCCCATGCAGCATCAAAACAAATCACGACCCACGAGGTGGGTGCTGCTGTTGGAAGCTGCTCTGTCTCCTGGTCTCGAGCAGGTCTGTGATCAGGTGTGAGTCTCATTTTGCTTTCAGTTTCTGGGTCAGAGACTATTTTCCGTTTCAGGCACTTGCCACATATCTCTGAACTGATCTTAGAGGCTGTGTTGGCTGCTGGTTTGCTGGTTAGATGTCATCTGTAAAGGAGATCACAGCAGGTCCAAAAGGCAGCCTTCTATCAGTAGTGTATTAATTATTTTATTTCGTTGTATCTTATCTGTTGTTGCTGCTATCTGTGTCAGACCAGAGAGACTATTAAGTCTGGCCTGGTCTGACCTCTTGTGCAACACAGGCTGCTGGTTTCACCGCCAGCCCTACACCCTGAGGGTGTTGCTCTGCCAAATGTACCTTCTAGGGCTTCAGTCCTTGTTTTGGAGCCTTCCAGCTGCAGTGTTTCTTTAGATCCTGCCGACATGCACCATGAGTAGATCTTGAGTGCAGCAACATCCTCGTACCTGAGTGCTCTTGAATTGTGGTACGACATGAGCATATCTGTTGAATCTCAATTGTCATTAGTCTCCAAGTTTGGAGGGGAGAGAGATTGTTTTATAACTCACATAAATCTCCTCCTAGTACTTTCACAACGTTTTTCCTTTCTTTGTGAGATTGTGCTATCCAGTGCAGGGGAATCTCATTTACAGGAGGGAAAGCAAGGTGTCTCACAGAGCTAGGACTGAAGACCTGAAATCTTGACAATCCATAAATCAGTTTGGGTGATTGTATGTATGTCACGTGTGTATATATATGTGTTACTATACATTTTTGAAATAACTTTTCCTGTATAAAGTTACACGTCTCCACAGTAAACTGGAATTTAGGCACAAAAGGTTTATGACAACACAGGAGTTGAAGTTTGAGGAGTGTCTTCCACATTAGTGGAGACAGAGGGCTGTTCAAACACAGCTAGTCCAGTAGTCAGTCCAAGCAAACTGAAAATTAATCCTGAATTAAAAATGAGTATTTAATTTAAATTTTTGCTGAGGTATAGAGTTTAGTTTTTTTAGGAATTGGAAAATATGGTACCCATAGAATTAACATTGTGACAAGATTTTCCCCAGCAGTTCCAGTTCCCATGGTTTGCATTGTATTAACAGAGATGTCACTTCTGGTCTGTAGCTGAAGTCGTATCAATAGGATGTTCTCTCTTGCTTTCCTTAACAATATTACTTCTACTCATAGTAACAAATTCCTAATAACTTGACAACAGTTTTGCTACTTCAGCAACAGAGACTTTGAACCAAGAAAAGGTGACAGCACAAGAGCAAAAGCAGTTAGAAACAATCACATTCAGTCATTCCCCTGAGAGAGCTCTATTTTCGGAACTGTTCTGCGCAGATCGTCAATACCCACGAGGTGTGAAGCTCCTCTTCGGTAATTTTATCCTTGCAGTTTGAGGTTGCATGGGGAGAATGTGTCTTTCCTTTATTTGAGATTTCTGTGTGAGCAGCCTGATGCAAACTTCAGGTATTTCTTAGCAGAGACTTTGTTCACCAAGTAATTTGTAGCAGAAAACAGGAGCAAGACCTTAATTAAAATTCCAACTAAAAGTTAGAAAGCTGCTAACCAAAAAATAAATACCCCCTTTCAAGGATAAGTTGGTCAACTTTGGGATCGAGTCTCTAATTGCTAAAATAACATTGCGTCTCTGTCTAATTTCGATTAAGTGACGACAAGTCTTCAGGGAATAACCCTAAGTTTCCTATTTTCTGTGATTAAAAGTCAAAAGGTGATTAATAGCAGAAATAGGAGTTTACCCCAGCACTGATGGTATTTTGAGGGACTGAAACATTTTCGAGGGGATAGGATATAATAGGGAGGAAATATGCATTTAATTCACCATACAGTTATACATGGATCTTTTGAGAGAATTTGATCTTATTCTAGCATGGTTGAGGCTGTTCAACATTTAGGGCTCCTTTAAAAAATTGGGATCTTGATTCCACCTTTTTCATAGATGTGCTGAACAGTTTGGTTGATGGGTGCTTAATTTCTTTGAACGTTAAAGGTGTGCATGAGAGTGCATGGAGCTTCTCATGTTATCAAATGCTGGCAGGACTTGTCCTGCAAAATCCTGGGAAGAAGACTCTTTGCCTTGAAAACCCATCTCCTAACACTGCCTTTGCTTTTTCAGGTGGATTTGGAACCTGAAGGTAAAGTGTTTGTCGTCATTACTCTTACCGGCAGCTTCACAGAAGGTAAGGGAGTTCCTTTGGCTTGTTTTCATTAGGGATTCACCTTTGGTGTATATTATTGCCATCAGTTACCAAGTGACGTACAAACAAATGGCATTCCCCACACAGGTTGCATGCTGTTGCACACTGAGGATTCTTGAGTGGCTCAAAGTTAGGATAGGGCTGTTGCTAACCTTGCGTGCCATAGTCCATCTGCTCTGCTGTTGCACTGATCTTGGACCTAGGGAGTAATGTCACACTCAGCCTGGTTTATTTATCTGAAGTTGTCCTTCAAACAGATTGTTTTTGCCGTGTGTGCTTTTTACCTGTGTGCTTCTTGAATGGCAAGATCAGGAGCATATAGAACATGTTTAAAACATTCGGGTAACTTTTATTTCATAATGGTTCTCATCTATTTCACATGCATTTCTGCTTCCAGAGTTCACTTTGCACAGGAAACATAGGGCAACTTTCGCACTAACAAATTCCTGGAATTTCTGAAAAAGTATCTGGGCAGTTATTTTTTTTCCATAACTATCTCTTATAGTGTGGTGGTTTTGATTTCCCTGTTGTTTATTGTGATAACAGTGAACTCTGATGTACATGTGGATGTGAGCTGTGCTGGAGAAACTCAGGAAGTCTGTAATGGGCCTCTGAAAAAGAAATTATTTTCCTCAGGCCTAAATCCACCTAATGGTGGTTGTTTTTTTTAGCTGTGGCCTTGAACTATATTTGGGGGATATCTCCTGTATGGAAGCCAAGAATCAGGGCAAGATCTGCTCCGCTGCCCTTTACCTGCAGTTTTGGAGTGCTGGATTTTTAATGCTTTGGCTTGTTCCATCATGGAGACACGAGTATTTCAAACAAGGGTTTGCATCTAAACTTGTGATTTGCTGTGACCCTTTGAGGAGCTATGCCACTCCTGCTGAGCTTGTAGCCTGCTGTGTGCTGGGGCCCAGACAGCTGCTAGCGAAGCACTTAGCTTCCTTTGGGTGATGCACAGGAGAGCTTTGCGCTGTGTAGCTGTGTCCTTTAGAGCATTTGAACCTGAATCAATCTGTATCCAGTTGTTTTTTTCCGAGTAGATGTACTCAAAACAAAAGTGGGTAGAGCTCACGTGGCTTTGTGTGCCTCTGTGGTCTCATTGCCTCTTCCCCAGGTAACAGTTGCACAACTGCATTTTATTTTCTATGCTGCATGCCTGTAAATGATCAGTGGAAGGAAGAACAACAAATTGTTGAAGGGCATCTCAGTAGACTGAAGGAGCTTTGGTCACGTTTTTTGCTGCTGTTACCTCCTTTGTAGTAACCAGAGCTTGAGAAAGGAGGAGAGAGCAATGCCCAGAGGTGCTGCCAGGACCTTCCCTTGACTTAGCAGAAGGAACCCCCAGGCTAACATGTTGCTTTAGATGTACCTAAATGGAGCTGTTCTGCAAAACGTGATGCGCTGGGGAAAATGCAGGTCACATGGATGAGGAAGAGAGACTGTTGGCTGCAAAGGGTGGGGGTTCTTCATGCGGTGCTGGATCAAGGCAACAGGTGAGGTGAATAGCAGTGATGTTGGCTTGGACCTGAGCTGATGGGGGATGAGGTGCAGTGGCAGCCCCTCTCCCATTCCAGTGTTACAGCACGTTGTGGTGGTGCTGAGAAGGAAAGGTTGGAGTGAAGGCACTGATAAGCAGTGCTTTGTGGGTTTGTAGAGTATCCTGATGCTTGTAGGCTGTGATTGACTCAGGAAGTCGAATTGTGTGATTTTGTTTATAGTGAAAACCAGTGGTTTCTCACCACAGCAGCTGTGTGGTCTGTTTCCCTTATTTTCAAAGAGCTAGGAAATAAGAGTGGAAGAAAGAACATCCACTTGGCAGGGCACTGCAGCAGGGCGGGGAAGACCTGTGTTCAGTTTTCCAGTGAAATTCACTTTCTATATAAATCTGGGCAGGCCTTGTAGTATCACTTCAACTTTCAGTTCTGTATCTGTCCAAAAGGGATGCACCTTTTTCTGTCTATGTATGAGCTCTGTGGTATGGTAACTGCTCTTGCATTTGCCCATGCACACAATGTTAAAAGATTATTGACCCTTTCTCCTCTTGGGAAATATTCTGCACAACTTTGCTTTGACAAAGGACTGCAAGGTTCTGTGCAAATCAGGTTCATTTGGGAGAACCTTTCTGTTTGTCAGAAGAGAGTGGGTAGAGTGCAAAGATGTACTGAGGAGAAGTGACTGCTCTTGGAGATCTGGGAGGCCCCTCAGAAGCAATAGGGGTGAAATGACATTGCAAGCAGTGTTGTCTTCAACATGAAAATAGTGGTGTGTCAAGATCACTAAACTGCAGGGCATTTACTGAGCAGCATGGCAGTTTGTATCCACACACGATTGTGGTCATTCTTGGCCACTTAAAGCAAGGCTGAGCAGGATTGTTGGACTTAAGCATAAATCCATCATGTGGATGAAAGTCATACTGGAGGCTAAACTGTAAGGACTTGTTGCTAACAGGGTGAGATGAAGTCAAATCTTTCTACTGCTTTCAGAGGAAAATGGGAAATAGTATAGTTCTATTTCCTCTCTAGCAATTGAAGATTACAGAACAAGAAGAGCAGAGATGGCTCTTGGGGCTTTCCTTGATTTATTAATTCCATGCATGGTCACCCTTAGAGTTTCCAATAACACACGTATCCAAAATCCAACTGCCTACTCTAGGAGTTTGCATTAGACTCCATCAAGGTAGCACATAGACCCATGAGAATTTCAAGTAATATGGTGTTTAGGACTTCTGTTCATTTTCTTGTGACTCATGAATGAAATGTGCCACTCCAGTGTGTTTCCTGGTTGGAAAGCAGTAGTGAGAGGCTTCTGCACAAAACTCAGATTAAAGAAAGAATGGTGTGGTAGTGCCCATAGACCAGCTCCTTGAGGCATCCACATGTGTTCACAGCATCTCTTTGTCACTGCTTTCAGTAGGATAATGTGGTGGAATTAGTGTGTGCTATGGGGAGCATCTTCCTTTGCAAAAGCTTCTGAGAGCTCTCACTGAACAACAGTGGAGACAGGGCCAGTGGCTTCTGTTGGTCCCCATGCTGACTGAGCATCATTCATGAATCATTTTAGAGGTGTTTTTTATAAAGCTAATTGTTTGCTTAGGAAAACAGCCAAGTTCACCAAGTCTCAGCCACCATCATTTAATTCCAGTAAAGTGGAAGACTGACAAAATAACTGAAGAGAAGGGAGGAGAGAATTAAGAAAGGGTTTGGTACACCTGACTCAATTACTTGGCTGTCCTAGAAGACTTACCCAAAATAGATGGTCCCGGTGGTTTTGGCAGCTTGTACTTTCTTCGGCTTTGGGAGTGGTTGTTTTCTGTTTGATGGATAGATCTTTTGGCCGAAAATTTAATTTGGTTATATTTTATCTATAATGAGAACAGAGAAGGATGGTGCTTCTGTGGCTGCATGCAGTGTATCTGAAAGAAGCATTCATGCAGCATGAAGATGAGTGTGCTATGGAAAATGTACGGTTGGCAGAAGATTATTCCTCTCTAAATTCTTATATGCCCATCTGTCACTGCCTCATGAAGTATTTTGGCATGGATAGAGGCAGCAGTGCTGTGTTTGGAAGCCCATCTTGGAGTGTCCTGCTGGGCCTGGCTCCGCTCTGGGGAGGATCTCCCAGAGGAGGAGAGGTGAGGCTATTTGTGCTTCTTTACCTATTTTGGGATAAGGCTATTTGTGTTTCTTTACTTATTGTAAAATCAGCACTGTGTTAGTGACTGTCTTTTAGTGCTCATGTTATTACTTCATCCTCAGATCTTTCTAAAGGTCGGATATTATGAAAAATAACTCTCGGGAGTGGTGATGCACTGGCACAGGCTGCCCAGGGAGGTGGTGGAGTCACCGTCCCTGGAGGTGTTCAAGAACCATGGAGATGTGGCACTGAGGGACATGGTCAGTGGGCATGGTGGGGGTGGGCTGGGGGTGGACAGCGATTGCAGGTAAACGACTCGTGATGTTAGTGCTTCTGGACGTGGGTGAGAAGTTAGCAGTGCCACTCGTGAGCAGGTGACTGTGCTTTGGTGCAGCGAGGCCATGCTGGGCGCCTGGAGAATGGGGAGCTGTGCTGCCGTGCAGCCCCCAGCAGCTCTGCCTGCAGCTTGTGCTGCTCTGCCCTCTGCTTGCCACCTCTCTTGATATTTGCTATTTTGAGCAAAGCTAATGAAATTAAGACAAAGAAATTATTTGACTGAATTAAAGAATGAAGCAAACTCCATAGAAAATGAAGTGCTTCTATTTTAGTGCTTCAAACTCTTGTAATTTCTTTTTTTTTTTTGACGTTGCCACTCAAAGTGATAATCCTGGAGTGAAGTTCAGTTTTAATTTCAGTGTTGTGAGGTAAGTTATGGTTGGTCTTTTTTCTTTCAGTGTCAGGAAAGACAGAGACAAATTTGACTTCTGGGCAAGAAATAGAACAAAGAGAATATTGAAGTGCCGAGTGACTTGGTAGAGCAGATATAGCACCCATTGCTAAATATTTAATGTAGGTAGGCTTTGTGGCAGCATGGGAGCCCAAACCTGCCTCAGAAGCAGGAAATGTTTCTTTAGTTTGTGGCTGTCACATGGTGTACATGGGATGGTTTGTTCTCAAGCACACCAGACTTTGTCTTTTGCTGTTGTTTTTCTCAGAACGTGTTTTCCTAGTGTGAAATGGTTTTTGTCTTAAGAAATAGCATTTCCTCAGGCAGGCACCAGTAAGACCTGCAGCCTTGAAGTCTTAAACGGTGCTGCCGTTGTGCTAAGTCTTTGCTGTGTGCTGAAGTGTGGCTCCTCAGCCACACCAAACTCCTGTTGCAAATACATTATTAGCGTCTTGCACAAGAGGGAGGAAAGAAAGATGTTTACTGGTCCTCAGTGAACTGCAGTGAAGTCTGTTTTCATGCTGCTTTTTAAAGGAAAGGAAACAGTTATTTGAAAGCAGGAACTGAGACTGGACGGTGTCCTGTTCTCAGCCTCCAGTGCATTGGGCCACTCTTCTAATTTGGGTTACTAGCTCAAATAGGACAGTTTTGAGGTACATATTAGACAGTGCACAGAGAACCTCCTGATCTAAGCAGGCAGTGTCGGTGCAGGACAAGGTAAAAAAAAAAAAAAAGTTTTGCTGTTTCAGGCACATGGTCTATGAAAACATGGAGGCCTTTCCTAGCCCAAAGTCTTGTGTGACAGAGCAGCAGGGAAGTGTTTTTTTCTATACACCTGTAGTCTTTTTTCCCAGTACCTGATTGCTTTACACTGGTTGCGTATGTGCATGCTGCAGACAAGGGATTTCCAGATGCGCTCTGTGTTGGCTCAGCTCTACTCTTACAGATGGAAATAGATCAGAACAACATTGAGCCCTGTGGGGGAAAAAGTCCACCCATAGCATATCCTTGAGAAGACTATGTCCTTACAGAGACCAGGGGCATCACCCACTGATGCTGAGCATCTCTGTATGGGAGGCAGGAGAACCTCAGTCTTGCCGGAAGGTACCCATCAGGTTAACAAGTACAAGACAATCCTATAAGTGAAGCACTAGGATGTTAAAGCTTTTCAGCAACACTGAAGATCCAGGGAGAGAATTTTGAAGCTGGGGCAATGATGGACAACTTGGAAGTGCTTTTCAAAATGAAGTGCCTTTGAGTATTCTGAGAAACAGCATTTGGCCTGTGAAATACCATTAGTGGAAGTGACTGTTTGACATCTTCGATAGGGTGGAAAACCCTCTGCTTTGTCTTGACTGCTGAAAGGTCTAGATTCTGGGAAATTAAGTGGTTTGCTTGATGTTACAGAGGAGCTTAAATGCAGAGGCAGGAGGTGAGCAGCCCACTGTGTGATCACCGGAGCACCTTCATTTCCTGGAACATGATTGATTTGCTCTACATTATTACATTAAATCACAAGCTGAGAGGTTTCTGGTAGTAGTTCATGGCTTGCCAAAATCTGCCAACTGCGTAGATATTCAGACACTGTAAATGTACCATAAACAGCAATATTAGGGTTAACTTTACTTCCTCGGTGGGCTGTGTTTTGTCTAGGCTCTGAAACCTAGATATAAATATGCAAGCTTGCAATCTGCTCTGGGATTTCAGTGTTCCTGGCTGTGACGAAGGGCAAAGATTTTATTTTGCTTTATTTTAATGTGATTCCTGGAAGAAGTGACGTTAGTTCCCAGAGGAGCTTAAACCTATCTGCTCGGCCTTGGAGGACATCAACACGTTGGAGTGGGTGTTTGTAGTCTAGTGAAGCGGAGTGGCAGATGTGGGCTGAAAGGAGCAGAGCACAAAGCTGCTGGACGTTGGGATTGTGGCTCTGTAGCCAGGGATGACAGCAGCAGCCCTGTGCTGCCAGGACACACATATCTGTAGATAAGTGATTCTGTGCAAGGCTTGGGGATTTCCATCACAGTCCTAAGAGAGGATTTGGGGAGGAAGGTTGCTTGGTACAAAACTCAAGGTAGGAAGGTGGACAGGGACTTGTACCACCTACATGCAACCCTATATGTGCCCATACTTCAGTATTTAAACATCACCTTTCCTGTCTTCTCTACTCTTTAGTTTGCTTTCTGAGATGAGATGGCAACCTTTCTGGGAGAACTTCTGCGAGGGGTGGGAGGAGGAGAAAAGGACAGGAGCTTGAGGGACAGGGAAAGGTAAAGGAGTTGAGACCAGCCAAGCCTGTTTGTAGCTAGAATCTTGAGCAGTTTTTGTGTCAGAATGTCAGCTCTTTTCTGCCGTCTAGCTGTGAAACTTGTTGAGCCAGTGTGTCCCTCTGTCATCAGTGCTGGATCCTTGCAGCAGAGTGTAGCTCTTTTCTCTGAAGTACTGCTCAGTTCTTCTCAAGGAGAGAGGACAGCGCTCTGTGCCCAAGGCCACAGATGGGGGCAGTGGAAGGGAAGGCTACTGCACTTCCAGTGGATGTGTGCTTGTTTTCAATGATGCATTTGTTTGGTTAGAAAACTTGGGAGATCATCCCAAAAACAAAAACTTCTTCATCTGAGGGATATTGCTAAGGTTACAAAGTAAAACCCTAAAATGTAAGGAAATGCTTGAATTTGTGTCTAAAGTGTGGCCTTCCTGTATGTTCATGATGCAGGCTCTGACTGCAGACCGGGCAAAGGCAAAAAGAGATTTCATCTCTGTCGTGCACAGCTCATGGCCCTTAAGGGATAGGTGAAGTATCTGGGCCCCCTGTCTGGTACTACCCACGTTTTTACTTGGATTGTCTGAGAGCGTGTGTTTCACTTGCAAAGGTGGGATGAGGCAAGAAAAGCAGGTCCTTCAGAGATTCACCAGTATCCTGTCTAAAGGGCTGATGGTGTGTTGCAGATCAGGGCCGTTGCACAGCTCAGTTGCACTGTGTGTCCTGTGCCATGGGCACGCAGGGCTGAGTACTGCAGCACAAAGGGCTTTGGGCTGTGCTATCAGAATGCTTGCAAAGCCTGGCTGTTAGTGACACAGCTCTTACAGAAGGCACAGTGAGGTCTGGCTGATTTTCCTTCCAGCTTGTTTTCACACCTCACATTGTGCCAACACAGCTGTTTGTGGGGTGCACAGCAAACCAGATTTAGGAATTGATCCAGCTGAGAAGTGGCTGTGGAAGGAGGCAGGGTGCTGCTATTTAGGGCAGCTGTTTAAATCAGTACTATTGTATCGCACTGCATTCTGACTTTTATCTCATTTCTGTAGAGCCTAAACAAATTCCCTCCTCACATGTTCCTTCTCCATGGAGGCACTGGGAAAAGGAAGAAATGAGCTGCTGGCTGAGGTGTTTATCGCAAGCTGATGGAGAAGGTGGCTTTCATCCTGTTCACCCCCCTCTGCATGTCCATAACTGAGAGGGGTGAGATGGGAGAGCCCTTGGAGAGGCAGGAGGAGCTGTGAAAATCAATTGGTCAGTGGTGCTGGTGGCTGGCACAGAGCTGGTAAAACCTGCAGGGTCCTTGGAATCATGTAATCATTTGAATTGGAGGGGACCTTTAAAGGTTATCTAGTCCAACTCTCCTGCAATGAGCAGGGACACCTACAGCTCCGTCAGGTGCTCTGAGCCCTTCCAGCCTGACCATGAGTGTCTCCCTTGTGTAGGAAGAGATCCTGAGCCATCACAAGCAACTCCCTCTCTGTGTAGCGCCCAGCATTTTTAAAAGCTACATTTGCATGGATTTGGGACATCTGCTTTAGAAATCTCAGAAATGGAGAAATAATGTATTGCAGCATGAAAACCCGGTTGGGGAGGAGCTGGGGATTAGGTATTTCCTTGCAGCACTACCATCATCTTCTCGATGAGAAGAGGTGCTGCCTTTTGACAATTATCTTTGTGGTGGCGGTAAGCTTGGAATGCAAGAGGCTGAATTTATTTTCTTAATTTTTAACAAGTGCTTCTCCGTGGCAGCGTTTCGCTCAGCCCATGGTGTGTGGGAATCTGCGTGGGAGAGCGACATGGTAAACAACCTGCTTCTTAAGGTTGTTGCAATTCGGGAACTTATTACCGAGCTGCCATATGGAAATCCCGAGAGCAGCAGGGATCGGTGCAATCAGAACCGAGCGCGCGGCCACAACGCTTGGGCAGGGTCCGCCCAGCCATGGGGTGACCAGTTGGCTAGGAGGATCCAGCTGTATGGAGGTGGTGGTGATTCAGGTGCTGGTCATCCTACCACACCAGTACAAAGCCAAAGCCCGAGCAAAGGCTTGGGAAAGGCTGAGGCATTGGGAATTGCTACTGCACAGCAGCAGTTGGCAGCCCAAGCAGCAGAACAAGGGGAATGTTTAATTTGTCCGACTTAGTTAACTTTCCCAGTTAATTCCTTCCTGTCTAGTTTCCAGTTGTGCTTTTGGTTACGTTTGGCTTTCCTGATGAAAGGTGCAGTGCCCTTAGTAAGGAAACTTGAGGTTTTATCCCAGGGATGGCTGTGATGTTGAGTAATGTGGTTGCAATTTGTGAAATTGCTGCAAGACGTTGGGTCCTTCTGGATACAAGCTGCTGCAGCAGGCTTTGTGTTCATTCCAGCTTCGTGATGCATTTTGTCTCATGTTGCATAAAGAATATCTTTCTGGTGCCCCCACTTCGAGGAGGCAGATACTCAGCCTGTATCTCTGAAAAAGTTGCATTGCTTAAACAGTAAGACGTGAATTTTAAGCAAACTTACTTGAGTGTAAAACTACTATTGTTTCAATACAATTGGCTGATTTTCATCCTGAACCTGATCACGTAGCGCTGAAGAATGATGTCCCTAGAGCATCTACTTAAAAGTAGCTTTAAACTGCATCTGGTTAAAAATAGATGCGTCTCGGAGCGCGTGCCGTGCTGTGTAGGTATGGCCTCCTGGTAGCATGTTGTAATCCTGCTGTGCAGCTGCCCACGAGCAGGAGTTGCTGGTTGTTACAACACAGGTGAGCCCTGAGGCATTGGGATCAGGGGAAAGTTCAGGATCTCCCTGCTGCTTGCCCAGGATGCCAATTACATGTTTCTCAAGGATTTTGCACTAGTGCTGGTAACTTTGACCTGTAAATGCTGTCACTCCGTGGGTTCTACCTGTGCTTTTCAGCCAGCACAGTGTAGTTTGAAATCTTCGAAAACTGAGGGTTTTTGGTGGATGAAGTTAATCATGGAAGAGACCAAAGTTGCTTTGTTTATTTTCCTGTTTTTAATGAATAATGTGTTTAAATGGCTTCCTTCCCTAATAAATCACATCTCAACATGTTTCTCTTCAGTTTAAAAGGTGGGAAGGACTAAGAGGAGTCTTTAAAATGGAAATTAACTTGCTTAAGCAGAAGGAAATAATAATGAATTTAAGTGATGAGGGGAGGAGAGAGGAATTGGTTTGTTAAGTCTTTAATGAGTAATGCAGTAAGAAATACCAGTTACTAGAAGTATTTGCACATCTTCAAGTGAAGGGGAAGATTTTCCCCATCTTATGGTAAAGCTGAGGCTGCAAGTGGATCATGGGATCATTAGGGCTGGAAAAGACCTCTGAGATCATCTTCGTCATCCCCGCTGACCATGTCCCTCAGTGCCACGTCTCCGCAGTTGTTGAACACCTCCAGAGGCGGTGACTCCACCACCTGGGCAGTCTGTGCCAGTGCATCACCACTCTTTTGGAAAACACATTTTTCCTAATATCCAACCTGAACCTCCCTGGCACAATTTAAAGCCATTAGCTCTCTTCCTCTTGTTGTTACTTGGGAGAAGAGGCTGACCCCCACCTCACCACAACCTCCTTTCAGGGAGTTGTAGAGAGCAATACAGTCTCCCGTGAGCCTCCTCCAGGCTGTACAATCCCCATTCCTTCAGCCACTCCTCCTCCTGGAGTGTCTTGTGCTCCAGACCCTTCACAGCTTTGTTGCCCTTCTCTGGACACACTCAAGCACCTCAATGTCTTGTAGTGAGGGGCCCAAAACTGAGCACAGAACTCGAGCTCCAGCTTCACCAGGGCTGAGTACAGAGGGATAACCACCTCCAAAGTCCTTCTGTCTATGCTGTTTCTGATACCAGCCGGGATGCCATTGGCCTTCTTGGCCACCTGGGCACACTGCTGGCTCACGTTCAGCCAGCCAATGTGCTGCTCTGCCTGCAAAGCAGTTATTACTGGCTATTGCTTGCTGTTCATGGAATTCAGCTTTTTTTTTTTTTTAATCACAGAGGGCTTTTCTCTACTGTTGTCTGCCTCTAACGCAGCTCAGCATGGTAGAATGGGGCTGTAGTGGCACATGGAGCTGCGCTGGCAGCTCCGAGGCACTGGGTTGGGGAATCCATGGTGAGCAGGTAGCAGTGGTGCTGGGGCTGCAGTTTGTTTGCCCAGCAGCAGCTGGGAGATCATGTGCAGCTGCAGGGAAGCTCCTATCCACCATCTGGCTTGATGGGACCCAGCTGATCTACCCTGCTTTTCCAAACCATGTGTGTATTGCATGCCTCCTGCTGGGTACAGGCACAGGTAGGAGCTGGCCTTCCAGTTATGGCCTCTGTGTGGCTCTGAAGGGCTCAGGTCAGTGTTCCAGATGCCTGCTGTCTCTCAAGCTTCTCCTTTAAAAATAAGAACCTTCTTACCTGGCATCTTCTCTTGGTGCACGTTGAGGCATGTTATCACCCAAGCCTGGTTTCTCTTTCAAAAGAGTATCATGAGGTTACCATCTCCAAACTAATGCAAAAACTTGCAGAGATGAAATGATAAAATGAACTTAAGGAAAACATCTCTTGCCGTTAGCAGAGAAACACGCATAGGATGGAACATGGAGCAGTCCATTTCCTTCTCTCACAGTAGTGTGGCTGTAAAGAGACGGGAGAGGGAAGCGTGGAGAAGTGGCTGTCCCATCAAATACATTCTCCTTGGCAGCTGACATCTTTTCTGCAGCCTGTAGCCTGGGAAGCACAGACTAGCTGGCATGCAGTGATGTCCCTTTCAGAACCTGGTCTTCCATGGCATGAGGTTGTTCATGTTCAATTGAATCTTTTTATTATTCTCCATACTCCCATTCTCACTGCAGAAATGAATGAAGAAACCCTTCCATTCATATTTTCCAGCTTTGAGCAATGTACTGGAGTGTTTTCTTTATAACTGTCAACATCCATAAGAAAACTTGTTAAAAATAAATTCCAGAAAGGATTTGTAAAAGCGGATGTGAGGAGTCTTATTTTTGAACCGCCCTGTGCATGTCTGAAAAGCTGTGTGGCAATCTTGATAAAATTCTATGCAAAATAACCTGTATAGAATTCACAGTTGGTCTGTAGACTCCCAAGTGGCAGCAGCGTACTCCCTTGCTGGTTGCTTTACGTTTCTCAAGCTGCCTTCTTCCTTCTCATGTTCTCACAGAACTTATGCAAACATAACAAGCAGCTCTTCCCCCTTCATTGTTAGCACTTAGTGCTTGAGATATATCTGCTCAGCTTTGTGATCTCTTCCTCACCTGCTCCCACCAGGGCTCTGGCATCGCTGTATGATTCTAGAAATAAGCTTGTAGTGGGATTTATAGCAGTAGCTGAATGCTGTCATGCTCGCTAACACTGTTGATGAAACTTTGTTGATCCAGTTCTCCCTGCTGCTGCTTGCATCATCATTTGGCCTTGTACTCAAACACTACTGACTGCTTAGAGCTGAGAGTGAGAGTGGAGATGAGGTTATGTCCTTAGCCTGGCAGGAAAGGAAGGAAGGAGGATCTACCCTACTTCAGCACATGGATGAGAAACAAAGGCCTTGCCTTGACTGCAGAATTCGTGTGATTTGGTGCTCTGATCGAGGCAAGGATGATTTCACATTTTGTGCATTTCCAAGACTGCTGAGAATTCTGTTTCATACTGACGGAGGGTCAGAGCATCATTATTCCTCCTTGTTCTTTAGGACGGTATTTACTAGTTGGCATCTTAAAAGATAAGCTGCTCATTAAAATGGCTTTTCTATGTAGTGTTGGTAGAAGACATCCCAGTCCTGCCAGCACCAGCTAGTTCTTTGGTCTTCATACCAATTGTCTCCCACTTTCAGAGGAGGAAGCAGCAGCAGCAGCTGATTCAAATGTAAGACCCAACCTCTGTTTGATGTGCCATGTGTCTGCTTTGCAATAAACCTCTGCTGGGATTTGAACCAGTCTGTTTTTGTGCACAAACTGTCAGAAACTGCAAGCCTGATGCTTGGATAGTTGTGAAGTGGAAGAGAACTCTCAAGTAGTTGTCTGTGGATGTGGCTGTCTTCCCTTGGCAGGTTCCCGTGTTCAAGTAATTTTTGAAATGAACTGAAAACTCTGAACAACTGCAACAAGTAAAGATTTTCAATCTACAGCACATGTACTAGGCAAGCTGAACAGTCAGCAATGAAAATTCAGCTTTAGGTCATAGCTTTTAAATCCTTCTCCCATTTCAGAGTTGGGCTATCAAACACTTCTTCTCCCTCTGTACTCAGCACTGGTGAGGCCGCACCTCGAGTACTGTGTCCAGTTTTGGGCCCCTCACTGCAAGAAAGACATTGAGGCCCTAGAGCGTGTTCAGAGGAGGGTGACGAAGCTGGTGAGGGGTCTGGAGCACAGGCCTTATGAGGAGCGGCTGACGGAGCTGGGATTGTTCAGTCTGGAGAAGAGGAGGCTCAGGGGAGACCTTATTGCTTTCTGTAACTACCTGAAGGGAGGTTGTAGTGAGCTGGGGGTCGGCCTCTTCTCTCTTATGACTAGTGACAGGAAGAGGGGGAATGGCCTCAAGTTGCGTCAGGGGAGATTTAGGCTGGACGTTAGGAAATACTCCTTTTCTGAGAGAGTGGTCAGGCACTGGAACGGGCTGCCCAGGGAGGTGGTGGAGTCACTGACCCTGGAGGTGTTCAAGAAACATTTAGATAGATGTAGCGTTGAGAGACATGGTTTAGTGGGGTTATTGGTGGTAGGTGGATGGTTGGACTGGATGATGTTGCAGGTCTTTTCCAACCTAGCTAATTCTATGATTCTGTGATTCTTCAATGCTGTGTTGTGTTTGTAAGGTTCTAATTAGAAAGGCTTTCTGTGTTATTGACTATCCATGAGATTATGATGATAATCATAACTCCTGATTAAATGATATCGAGCCTTCATAAGGGATTTCTTCATAAGATAGGATGCTTTCTGGCTTGGAAAATAAACACCTTGGTTTAACCTCTGTTTATTTTCAGTAAATGTGAAGAAGCCTGCTTTAGGTACATATTGAGAGAGCTCTTGCAGCACTGCTGGAAAGGGTGGGTGCATGTTCCCCCTACGCCTTCTATTTACTTGATCTGTTTTTTTTATGTTCCTTTCCTAAAACCCCCAGTACTACTCGCTGGTAGGATGTGGCTAGGTAGCCTTCACCCAAGTGGTTATGGCAGCAGTGCGGTCAGGCTCTGCTAGATGAGCTCTGGCAGGCGTCAGGGCGTCAGCTACTGCAGGGTGCAGCTTTCCCTTACTGCTGCGGTTACAACACCACCATGAGAGCTAAACTGAAAAGAACCCTCAGAATAAAAGAATTTAAAAAAATACCAAAGACAAAAACCACTGTTCCACAGAGGTTTGTGAAGGAGTCAATTCTCTCCAGTAGAGCTTTCTTTGTCCTTCCTCTAACAGGAGCTGAGCTACAGCCAGGGCTGCTTGCTGGACGGAGCAATGGGTAGTGGCACTCAGTGGTATGGATAAATAGCTGTGTTACAACAGTTATGCTTAATTGTCCTAAAGGTGTGCATGGAGAGAGAGAGAGGGATGTCTGTGGTTGGGAAGGCAGGGGTTAGGTAACTGCTGCCAGGTGCCAGTGCATGCAGATGTCCCCTGCTGGCATGAGCAAGTGTTAGGCACCAGTGGAAAGGAGGAAAGTGGAAGTATTTAACTTTGTGGTTTCTTTTACGCATAGCTAGGCACAGTAAATACCCCATAGTTACAGACATCTAAATGTAACCTTGAATGCAGACAGCTCCCATCACTGGGTAAAATTACTTGCTTGTTTTTGTAGTAGTATTTGGACATCTGAACTATTGGTTTAGTGCTTTACCAGAAATTAGAGGCTTTCAAATGTCTGGGTCTTCTAAAGTGGTCGAGAGCAGCTTTGTTCTGTAAAATGCTGTCTGCACACAAGAAGAAAACACAGATTCTGTAGGAAACTCTCCAGAATGCAGAATATGAACAGGAAAACTTCTGCACTGATTTCATATCCCATGACACTACTCGTATGGGGGCTGCTGCTGTGTTGGCCATTCTGTCTGAGGGCAGGCTGAGGATTCACCGCTTGGCGAGGGCTGGCTGCTGGCAAGAAGCTGTCTTTGACAGCAGTGTGCTCCACCATCTCCAAATCACTCTGCCTTGATGTCAGAGGGATGAGCTCGCATGCTCTGTGGTGTGGCTCGTGGGATTGCTGGGTGCTGGAGCCTCTGAGAGTGGGATTTGTTCTGCGGGATGTGGCCATGTATTTGGATCAGTCAGATCATACGATAGATGGTTTCCACTGTCACGAGGTGTGCAGGGCAATCCCACCCATTTTCACTCCAGACAGCATCAGGAAATGGGAGAGCAGTTACCCAGAAGGGTTGACTGCATGTTAGAAACAGTGCAGGCCCCGCAGAGCTTAGATTTGTTAATTTTAATCTGAAGTGGTTGTAAGCATGGGCGAGGATCACCTGGAAGATGTGCAGCATCTGAAGAAATCGATACACACTGCAGGAGCATAGTGTGGGAAAATGTGAAATCTGAGGAATGTTTTAAATATTAACAATATACATAATGGTGCTTAGGAAAAAAAAAAGTTCTTAAAAAAACCCAGCCTACCAAAACCCAATTAACTTGTGGCATGTGTTTTAATGAAAGGTGAATCATAGGATTGTATTGTGCTGTACGTTAGTTCAAAAAGCAATAACTAAAAGGTCTTTATTTGGATGGTTGGGCAGGGGAAGGGTATTCCCACCTAACGTGTGTCTGTAAGTCAGAAGCTGTAGTGCTGCATAAGGTGTTGGTGGATGGAGGCCAAGAGAAGGCTCAGGACAGGCCTGGGATGCGATTAACAGTGCAGGCAGAGATGATGTGAGCTAAATGGAGAACACATTCTCTTTAACTCTGGTAAATGAGAAAGTGGTCCTAAGGGCATGAGCTGCTGGGCTCCTAATGGAGCAGCTCGTATGAACCAAGCTGTAGACTGGCCTGCTTCGTTAGGTGATTTGCTTACATGCTCAGCACCCACTCACAAACACTCTTCTTTACTTGAAAGTTCTCCGGTATGTTCTGAACTCCAAGTCTGTAGTCTTTGCCAACTGAGGTTTGTGGCTTTTTTTTTTTTATCTTAAGTTTATGCTTACACCTAGAACAAGGAGATGTTCACTTGAATTAAAAGGTGGCAAATTCCAAAGTAATACAAGGAAATTTCATTTTTATTTTTCTTCTCTCACATGAAGTTTGGGCTCAGTGAAGGAACTGGCTCTGTATCTGTCTTGGGGGAGAGGGATGAACTGGTTAAGCTCTTGAAGTTCTCCTCGTCATGTTCCCTAGGGCAGATAACAAGGCTATTGAAATTGCGCAATGATTGAATGTTGGGAAGGGATATTAAACCTCCACACATCAGCTCTCACTTAAGGAGATCAAAATGACATCTTGTGTGGGGGGAAGGAGGCAAATTGCCTCGCAGCTGCGGGGTTCCTCCATCTTGCCATCATGTGTTTCTGGTTGCCCGCTGACAGAGGCAGGATGCTGAACGAGATGGACCGATGTTCTGATTCAGTCTGGCACTTCCTGTGGTCCCCTGAGTTCTGTTGACTTCAGTGAGAATTAAATACATATTTAAGCACTTCCTAGAAGGGCAGGCTTTTCTACACCCGTCCCTCTGAGCAACTGCTTGAAGCTCAGCAGTGAAAAAGGCAGGCTTCTTTTAAGTGCTTGAATCAGCCGCACCACATCCTTTTTCTGTTTTCACGAGAAAATCCTAATTTATAGCATGCTTCCATTTTAAAAATAAATGTAAGCTGTCCTACGGCCGGGCTGACCTCCATGTCACAGTTATGTCATCGGGTCTGGAGTTTCCCGTTAGTGCTTGTGGAAGGGAAGGGACACTTGCTCGAATGGCTGGGAGACTGCAGCAGAAAAATCTCTGCGCTTTATGGTTGGCTTTGCTTCGAAACCTGTCTGGCAAGAATACTGAGAGGAATACATCATGTGTCTTGCATCCCTTTGAAGTGGCTGGGTTCTGCACTGCTGGGACAGCTTCCCTTATCTCCACTCTTACAAAAAGGACCAGGAAATATGCCTGTGATGTGGGACTCCTGCACTTCAGGCCTTGATTGGGTTGACAGGTTTCTTTGTTATTGTTTTTTTTTGTGTGTTTTTTTTTTTTAGCGGTTCATCAACAAAGCCAGTTGAAAGCAGGGAAATGCCCTGCCCCCTTTTAGCGGGTAGATGAAGTGGTAGGGTAACAGCTGTGTTTGGGTACTGCTGCTGCTCAGCAGCTCTGGGATGATCAGAGGGCTGCGAAGTTTTCAGACCGCCTGCCTCTTCCTGTGCCCTTATATCTCTGCAGATGGGTTCAGCAATAGCTGGCTTTTGTCCTGCAACACCTTGCCCTCGGAGCAGGAGTCCTGCAGCAGACCCCAGCTTGTGTTCCCATGATGCACTTGTTAGGAGGTCCTGAGCCTATCGCTTGGAAAACAGCTAACTTGAAAACTGAATTTCATTTCTTTCTTCTCAGGCGAGTGTGGCCCAGATGAGGCTTTGATCTGGGGCACTGAGATGAGTCTGACCTGGTCTGTGCAAGGGTCCCAGAAACCAGATGGCTTTTAAGCTATGATTTTAAAGTCAGATGTCTGCTGCTGTATGAGAATGGCTTTCTTAACTGAGAGCTCAGCTTCGTGTTTTAAGAGGGACTTGATTTGTGTAAGATGAGCTTTGCTTGGAAACTGTGGTGTGGCTTACCTAAACCTTGTCAAAAAAAAAAAAAAACTAATCAATTTTGAGATGATGGAGTTTTTAAATGCCAACAGGTCCTGGGGTCTTGCTCTCTAGAACTATAAAATATTGTCTGCCCTTTAGAAAACAAGCTCTCTAGAGAAAGAGAAGAACGGCACGTACTACACAACACATGGTGATACTGGAGCGCAGCATGAAATACCAAAGGTGGATGAATACCAACAGTGCTTGCTTGTTGGCTTGGCACTGCCCTGTAGAGCTGGTCAATCTGTTGCACACGGTCATGTTTTCAGAAGTTATTGCCCAAAGAGCTGTGGGTGTTGATAACTCATTAGCCTTGAGCTTCTGGTCTGTTTACACCTTGTGAATCAATGGGTTAGTGGCATGTCTCAACAAGGGAGAGGAGAGAGAGAAAGGTGGAAAGACACAGTTATTTCCAAATGAAGAATGTAGTTTCAAGCTGAAGTGGCCTTTACAGTTAACTTATTCAGTTGCCTGTCCCAGATGTTTTCCTTGTCCTCGTCCCTAATCATCCAGCTTCTAAACTAAGGGTGTAATTGCAGTCTTGGAAAGAATTTTGTGCCGTAGAAAAAATGGGAGTGACAATTATGCAAGATGGTGCTAAACTTTTGTTGCTTTTTCTTGCATAGGGACCCTCCAAAGGGATCGAATTTTTAAGAACCTCACTCGGAAGCGCCAGCGGGCTATGCGAAGGCGAGTGCATCAGGTGAACGGGCACAAATTCATGGCTACCTACCTGCGACAGCCAACCTACTGCTCACACTGCAAGGAGTTCATCTGGTAAGGATGGATCAGTAGCAGCAGTGAGGACCTTCCCTCCCTTCATATTCTGGGGAGTGACATGCCACCCCAGATGCCAAACTTTTCAATGGCTGCGAAAGTGACTCCCTCTGCCCACCAGGATTAGCAGGGTACATTTACACTGCAAACCACAGTCTACGTCAGAGAGGCCAGAGCTGATGTGTGGGTTGGTTGCTGAAAGCCAACAAGGAGAGTGTGAGGATAGGAGAACATTCCTTGCCTGTATGCGCAGATGTTGTTTCAGGAAAAAAGTAACCCAAGCAATCTGAGGAAGCACTGCAGATGTTGGCTTGTGTGGGGCTTTGAGATTACAATGAGAGGAAGAGTTGCTTGAAAAACTAGAGAAAATGCCAGAGAACAGAAAAGCCAGCAGAGGTGTAAGGAGTGGGATGATACGTGTGGGGGAGTAGGCAGAGAACGGAGAAAAACTTAAATGTCTCAAAAAAATGTGGAGTGGGAGAGAGAAGAACAGTGTGTGGGCCATTGGGATCCATTTAAGTAAGTGTGATGTATGTTGTAATACAGTATTTTAGAAACTAGAGTGAGGGGGAATGTGAGGAATAAATGGACACGGACAGCGTTGCGCTGTGAGCTCTGCCCCTTACAGTGGTCACGCACACCCATACTGAATTGCACCATTATTGCTGGACAGTTTTACCCTCGGGATCTGGTCTTTTTGGGGGTCCTTTTGTCTTTTGACTCTGTCTGCTGTAAGTGGTCTACAGGTAGGCTGGCTTTCTGATCTTAAATTATCTTCATATTTTGTTTTGAACAGGGGCGTGTTTGGGAAGCAGGGATACCAGTGCCAAGGTAAGGTGCTCGGCTCTTGCACTCTGTGTTGAATGTGCTGCCTCAGGAGCACTCCCCCTGCTGCTGGTTACAGGCCTCTCTGAAATCACTGCTCATCTTCTTCCCCAGCCAGTGGAAACTGAGCAGCTGTCAGGCTGTTGGCTTGAGCACATGCGGGAGCAACCACCTATGTTCATGCAAACACTCAAAGGTCCAGCTGCTGTGTTTCACCCAGTGTTCCTCCTGCACAGATCCACTGAGTTGCACTTGATATACTCAATGCCTGGCTAGGCTTGAGAACCAGCATCCCTTCAGTGCAGTGTCTGACTGGTACTAGGACACAGTTACCCTGTCTGAATGGCCACCTTCTTCCTTTCTCTCCCATTGTGGCTAAACAAAGTGAAATTAGGGATGTGACTTCAAAGGGTAGTTTCCTGGCCTGGCGCAACACTTCAACCTGAATGCATGTTTTGGCTGCGTAGCTGTGTAGGTGTTTGTGGTCCTCATTTGCACTTAATTATTGTTCTTCCTTTCCATTTTCCTTCAGTAAGAAAGAAGAGCTGTTCGCTTCACGGGTGCGTGGTCACTCAGGCCTTTTAACATAGTCTGTTTCTTGTGCAATAGGTATCCTGCATTAAATCTCTGAGTGAAAATGAATGTTAATTTTCAGGCCCTTGTGTATGCAAGCTTGAATCAGCAACAAACAAAATAGCGTGGGACTCTGAAATGTACCTGCAACTTATGGTTTCCATTAGACAAACCTCCTTGCATAGTCAGTAGCTACAGCCCTTAGTGGTGACTGCAGTGCACATTGGGTTATGGAGTGGGGGAACCCAAGTTCATTCTAGCCAAGCCTGCTTCAGAGCTGCAGAGACCCCAGCTGTGCTTTAGGGCTAATTAGTCCTCTTGATGAGGGCCAGCTGATTAGCCCACACCACAGCACCGTTCTGCTGCAGTTATCCCAGATCCAGCACTGCACTGAGCCTTACTGACAAACTAATTGACAGCGCTCATGTGGGTATCCAGCAGAAGAGACACTGCCACTAAGATGTAGGGATGGCTTTTGCTATCTCAGACCTGTGTTTGTGTATGTTGTATGACATACCACGTGATAAGTGCAACAGCAGTTTTTTGGGTTCATTTTACAATGTTGGTTCTGTGTGCATCACCCTTATTTTAGCAGCTGTGAATGATCTGGTACAGAATTTCTGTTGAAACAGGTTGGAGATAAATCTCCAAATCTGTTAGGAGATTTTGGAAATTCTGAGCCACCGTGATTATTTTTCATGTTTGTACTGTGTCCTGATGATATAACTGAACTTTAAAGAAACCATATGAGGTGATGTGTTATGAGTCTTTCAACAGCTCTTTTCAGCATGACTCTTTTATTTCCTAGTATGCACCTGTGTTGTACACAAGCGCTGCCATCATCTAATTGTTACAGCTTGCACGTGCCAAAACAATACTAACAAGAACGATCTCAAGGTAAAAATGCTGTTTGTTGTTTTGGGTCATCATAATTAGTGAATCTTCAGGACTGTCTGGGTGGCTGGGTGTTTTCCCATAATGGCACTTAGTCTGTGTCTATGGATTTAAAACTGAGGAAGAATGATAGGGGTGTGCATTGCTATTGTTGTAATAGGCAGTTTAGTATCATCTGGTTGTTCTTCTGTTAATTCCACTAACTAGTTGGAATAGCATATAATTTAGGAAGATTCTTCATACAAAGACATCAAGAAATAGCAGAACAACTGTTTTCCTTGATAATTTATTTTCATGATTAACTGTCATCATCAAAATTTGGTACCCAGTTCTTAACGTGGATTTCTCTGGCTTGAAAATCCAACCACAGCTCTTCATTATGCCTTTTTTTTTCTGTGTGATTTAATGTGGCCATTTAGTCATTGCATCATACCTTTACTCTATGAAATTATTTATGTTGTAATAAAGAAACCCTTGCGTAACTTGTGTTTCCGAAGGATTTTTTCTTTTTGTGCTAGTTTTGGCTACGTTTAACAGGAGTAATGTCCCCACCTAGAATTGCACTGTGCATTGTATGTCTCATTTCTATAATTGGAAACTGTTTAATAACTCTTTGAGGAAAATTCAATTGAAATGTTCTTAATTGAGAGGTAGTTACATTGTATCCCAGGTGGAAACCTTCTTTGTAGTGCGTACATGTGATTGCCTTTCCTCATTATTTCTTAACTTGGAACTGCTGAGCTAGACTTCTTAAAATGACCCCTTGCCAAACCAGATGAAAATAAGCTAAAATGCTTAAGGCTAAAGTGCAAGTTCAGTGGTGAGTTTTGTCACCCAACTCTTAGGGTTGTGAGTGATTTATAACATACCTGAGTGACATGGTTTAGTGGGCATGGTGGGGTTGGGTTGACGGTTGGACTAGATGATCTTAGAGATCTTTTCCATTCTTAATGATTCTATGATTCTAATTAAGCTACTTGAAAAGGTGACAGAGATGAAGAGGTAACACTTGCTTTAAACTTATTGTTTCAGTAGCCCCTGAAGCATTGTTAAGCCACAGGTTCCCCTTGTCACTCTTCCAGCATCTGCTTGTTGAGACACAAATTAGAAAGTAATGAAGAGGTTAAATGGGAATGGGTTCCTTTAGCTGATGTAATATTTTCTAAGGTGTCTTTGAGATCAGAATGATTCACAGTTGAAAAAAAGATAAGGTTAAAAAGGAGAGCAAGCAATAAAGCTAAATGTGGGTCTGAAATGAATGAGGAGGATGAGAAAAGAATTTTAGGAGGAAGTGGGAAAATTATTCCATACTAAATCTAATAAATAGGTAGTAGATAGTGGTAGGACAAGAGAGAATGGTTTTAAGCTCAAGGAGAGAAGGTTAAGATTAGACGTCAGGGGGAAGTTCTTCACAGAGAGAGTGGTGAGGTGCTGGCACAGGCTGCCCAGAAAGGCTGTGGATGCCCCATCCCTGGAGGTGTTCAAGACCAGATTGGATGGAGCCCTGGGCAACCTGGTCTAGTACCGGATCTGGAGGTTGGTGGCCCTGCCTGTGGCAGGGGAGGGTTGGAACTTGATGATCCTTGAGGTCCTTTCCAACTCAAGCCATTCTATGATTCTAATAAAGTCAGTGACTGGACATAAAGTTAAATGTTTGTACATAGTATGCAAGTTGATTATTTGGAAGCTGGTTGGTTACAAAATGCTGTAGCTAGCGATTTATATTTGGCTCTTAAATGTAATAAGTTTGTGATGAGTTAATCTATGCTTCCTAATTCTAAGTTTGTTGTAAGAGTGTAAAATTGGCTAGGCAGCCCTTTTTAAAATTGGCTTTGTCAGATATTCTGGGCTGCCAGGCAAGTAAACCAGAGCAGAGAAGTGATGGATTGGGACGTTTTCTGAAACGGAATTAATTCCGTAGTTCTGCAGTTAGATGTTGATATGTAAACAAATATCAGTTTATGTGTATATTTGAATATTTAAATCTGTGCTTTTCTTCTGGTGCCTCAGGTGACTGAACAGAGGTTTGGCATCAACATTCCTCATAAGTTCAGTGTCCACAACTACAAAGTCCCGACGTTCTGTGACCACTGCGGTTCCTTGCTCTGGGGAATTATGCGACAAGGCCTACAGTGTAAAAGTGAGCACCTTCTTTCTGTAGTCTTTCCACAAAAATGTGTATATTTTAGACTCTTGATGCAGGCTTGATTTGTGCGACCTGCTAGAGAAAGCCAAGCAGTAAGTATTCACCTGTGCCAGAATTACAGAAATACTGATCCACTTGTTAATCTTAGGTTTCCAGGACACTAATTTTTTACTCTCAGTACAGCTTTGGTTAATTTGCATTGTTGAGTTTTTTTTTTTGAGTATTACTTCTTCCTGCGTTGATTTTACTCTTTACCTGGAAGTTGATTAACTGTGTCACACTGTTAATTGATGACAAAATATATCCGTGTTTTTGTTTCAGTGATCCAAACTGTAGAATCAAATGGGTAACAAACAATTTCCTTCATCTCCCACAAGAGGGTGTCTGTGTGTCTGTGAGTGAGAGCAAGAAGGTTTTTAGTTTCCCAGTGAACAATATATCTTTAAAATTAGATAACTGCAAATGCAGGTGAAGTTTAATGCTAAATGTGTAGCATTATAAATCCTAATTTATAGGCAGGCATAGCTTCAATGCCATTTATATACCTCACAAACATATTTGAGGTTATGAATAGCTGCAGGTAACATAGCACCCTACTTGAAGAATTCAGCTATGCATACCTGCTTTTCGGGGAGTTATTCTCTTGAGTCCTAATCCTATTTCTGCTGATATCAGGGGCAAGAATACACTCTTTGTTCAGACCCAGTGTAGAGTCAGGTCTGTCTATTTCTTTAAGCAGAACAATCTTTTGCTAAATTATTTCTCAGCAGTAAAGCCCCCCAAGTAAATCTAAATGTTCCTTTGCTTTTATTTCCCACCCCTACCATCGCCTATGTCAGTCTGTAAAATGAACGTCCACATCCGATGTCAAGCAAACGTTGCACCAAACTGTGGGGTGAACTCAGCAGAGCTTGCTAAAACCTTGGCATGCATGGGCCTGCAACCAGGAAGCATTTCCCCAAATTCGGTAAGTCTTTCTTTTTCCTCCTCTATTTTTAAACATTTACAAAGAGTTCAGTTTGTATGGGTGTAGGAGAAATTGGAGACTTCTGTTACAGCAAGTGGCAGTGGGCTGCATGAGTAGACTGTTGCTCTCTGGATCTTGTGGCAAAGATTTCTCGTGGAAAAGGAATGTCTTCTATCCAGATTTCCCTGGTTTCAGCTAGTGTTCAGGAAGTTAAATTTGAGAGTTCTGTTGGATGTTGTCCTGAATGCTTTTGCTTCTGTCTGCACTGCTGGGGTTACCATTTCTGTAGCAGCAAGACAGGTCTTCTTGTACATGGAAGAATTTTGCATTACATCAGAGTAATCACAAGGTGGAGCTCAAGAAGTCCCTGTGACTTTGTTCTTAGTAATAAACTGAACAAAAGTAGTTTCAATTTCTGTGTATGCTCCTACTGAGTATGGAAAGCTGAGAACTGAGGACACGGAAGACTCATTTGGTCCTCATTTAGGGCAAGAACATGAACTCTAGAAAGACATGCTAAAACTGATACAGTTGCTGAAAATGCAGGCACACATTGCTAGCATGGCTGTGAACAGTATTCATTTAAATTTGCAGCAGTGGAGGAAGGCAGCTGTGGGAAAGAAAAATACTTTGAGGTTTGGATCCCTATGAACTCTATGGGCTTCTAGTAAGAGGTTTCACATCAGGTATAAACCTAAGAGTCAGATGGTCTAGTACCAGATGTGGAGGTTCGTGGCCCCGCCTATGGCAGAGGGGTTGGAACTTGATGATCCTTGGGGTCCCTTCCAACCCAAGCCATTCTATGATTCTATGAAATCATTTTTGATTCCAGTTTTCACCATCAATTTTCATATTTCAGACATGGCATAGCCCTCCTCTGATGTTTGGTGGGAGACTTTATTTTCCACACTCGTCCTATTTTTATGGGGAGTGAGGCTGGAGAGAGGCAGACTATCTCTTGGGTCTGCTATGGAGAAAGTTTACAGCTTAAAATGCATGGATCAGGAGCCAGTTCTGATGTCTCAGCACACCTTTGCACAGTGACGAGCTTGGCTGGTCACATGCAGCAGTTGTGTGGGGTGTCAGTACCCATGCACTTTCCATTCCAGTGGTCAGGCAGTGCATTTGAGCAGGTCCTGCATGCCCATATTGCTGACCTGTGATCATCTCTGAGGCAAAGTAAAATTTCTATGCAGATTGATATTTATTTACTCTTTTCCACAGAAACTGGCTTCAAGATCTTCTTTGAGACATCAGGGAAAAGGCAGCTTGAAAGATAACAATGGGGTCAGTGAAAGTTCAGCGAGCAAACTTGGGATCAATGACTTGACCTTCCTTCGTGTGTTGGGAAAGGGCAGTTTTGGAAAGGTGAGTGTTTGTGGCTCTCTGGGGAAATACTCTGTTTCTTGTTTAAGAAGCTCTGAGGTACATGGAATTACTTCATTATGTGACATGCAGGTTGCCCAGTGGGCTGTGCTTTGTATAAGCCCTGTGTGACAAAGCTGGTTAGAGAAAGTATGGAGAAAAGGGAAAAGAAATCTGATAGCAAAGTGAAGAATGGGTTATCACAAAATAAAAAAATATAGCAACCGAAGATGCTGTGTCCCATCCCAAGCACTCCAAGCGTGTGCATTGGCACTAATTTTAGCAGCTTTTCTTGGAGCACATGAAAACTTTTCCTTTAAAAGAGCCAAGGCAGTAGCTTCAAATGCAGTGAGACTGGGGTTTCGTTTCTCTGCTTTCCCACAAAGCCATTGTAAAATATAGCACTTGAAATTGATAACTGAGGAGGGGATTGGGACAGATGGTACTGCCCAGAAGGTCTACTCTGGCACAGGTGTTTAACCATGGAGGATTTTGAGCATCTAGCCCCACAGCAGGCATTGGAGTGTGTGGGCAGAAGACTGTTGCAAACAGTAGCGTATGTGTCATTGGTTGTACACTGATGCCAATACTAACAGTCTGATTCACTTGCACCCACAAGCCTGCTCACAAGATAGCTGATCTTTCTAGTGTGAGAAGGTACGAGAATCTCTGTGTTGCTCATAGAGACCGAGGGCTCAGCCCTTGTGATTCACTCTCTCCTTTGGTTTAGGTGATGCTTGCCAAGATGAAAGAGAGTGGGCAGCTCTATGCAGTGAAGGTGCTGAAGAAGGACGTCATTCTCCAAGATGACGACGTTGAGTGCACCATGACTGAGAAACGCATCCTCTCCTTAGCAAGGAATCACCCATTCCTCACCAAGCTCTACTGTTGCTTCCAAACACCTGTAAGTATAGCTCAGGCAGTGGAAAGCCTTCTTCTTGATACTGCCTGGCATGTTCAAGGTAGAGGCACTCACTCTCCTGTGTGTTTCCCCAGCTGTTATAAACATTCACCTTAAACTCAGGAGAAAGCTCTCTGCTCAAGGGTGTGCTGTGGACCTCTAACAGGCATTTGTCAAACAAAATCCTGGCTTTCTGTAAGCTCTCTAACTAACTGGTAGTAACAGGGAAGCCTGTGTTCATGTCTTTCGTAGAAGCATCTTTTGTGCATTGAGTGTTTCCAAATGCAAATGCCCACAGACCTGCAGTATCCTGCACTTGTTGTGGGATCTCAGGCCCTACCGATCTCCTCCCTGAAAGTTAATAGCACTGCTTTTGCCATGCCTGCTCAGAATTGAATGAAAGATCCTTCTGGGGTTAGTGGTCGGGATCTTGCTGATACGGGTAGACACTGAATCAAACCCTTCTACAGTCAGTATTTATTTGCATGCATACAAGACAAAAGACAGCATTGCTGTCACTTGTGATATGTATACTTCAGTGGAAGGCTATGTGCTGCCTGTCAAGCTGAGAGCTTCCTTTGTGCGTGTGGATGTGGGTGGGAGCTTGTTGCTGATGTGGATGGTGGAAGTCAGAGTGGCTGTGATGGAGGCAGTGGCCACAGCAGTATCACAGTGAGGTGAGTTTGGGAGTTCCTGAGCTAAGCTGTAAGTAGGACCAAAGCGTTTTTGCAGTGTAGCTCTTTCAGACTGCCTGGGCTGACTTCCAGTTGCTTTTTGTCCATTGGTAAATGCTAATAGTTTGTTTTCCTCTTAGAAGAGGAGGGAGAAACTTGCCCTTTTAATTGTTGCTTCACTCCTTCGTAAACCCAAAATGCTCAAAAGAAAAAAAAGAAAAAGGAAAAAAAAAAAAGGCTTTCAGATGTGTTCAGCCACCCACCTGTTTCTCTTCTCGTTGGGATGATGCAACAGCCAGTTATGGAGTTCAAGAATTGTGCTCGTTTAGGGTGGAGCCCTTCAGGGAGGCTCATGTACTAGAAATGAGGTGTTGTGGTTTTTGTATATACAGCTTACGTAGTTTCACAGAGCAGTTGTACTGTATAGCAGAAACAGTGCGTAAAGCTCACTGTTGTCCCTTGTAACCAAGGAAACTCTTTAAGTTTCATGATATGAAGAAGTAAGGCCCATATTTTAATGGCCTTACTGAATTTCTCATGTAAAATATCAGCAGTGTCCCATGTTAATGTGTGCTGTTTGCGGTCAGATCCAGGACAGCAGCATTTTTTTTGCAACCTGTTGCTATGACTTTTTTAGAGAATTGCAACTTAGATGTGAAAGTAGCAAATGCCGTCCTGGGCTGCGTATTTTCAGTGAACTGAGAGAAGATTTAGGGTCACTACTAATATCGTCTGTCATCGTCAAAGAAGGAGTGCAATCTGCTATGGGTGCAGAGAAGGTCTTTTACAAACGGAAGAAAGGGAAGAGCTCAGCTTGTTTAGACTAGCAAGTTGAAAGCAAAAAGAGAATCTGATTGATGTCTGCAGATGTCACAGAGGAGGGAACCAAAACTGTCAAGATGCTGGCTGAGATTGAATGAGTCTAGACTGGCCGTGGGTACAGTTAGACTGGAAATGAAAAGGAGGTTGCTAAACGGCAGGACTGCCTGGAACAGGAATTTCTGGATCAGCTTCTCGTCAGAGGAAGGGAGGGAAGAACCCCTCAGTCCTCATTGCCCTCGGCCTGGTCAGTCCCTGAAAGGATGCCAAAGGAGTGGTGCTTGTCATAGCAGGGCCCTGCTATTTCCAGTTTTTCCCAGGTTACTCTTTGGCTTGAGTTCTGCATTGTTTCACCATCTGGGCTGGTAACTTCTCTCCAGTAACAAACAAAAACAGAAGGAGAAACAAAGGAAAAGTGTATTTTAGACTCATGTGCTTCATTGCGTCTTCTGTCCATGTTCTGCATACAGTGACACCCACCTCAATCCAGAATAACCAGATTTAAATTGCTTATAAAGGCATAATTAAATCCCTTTGCTATAACGAAGAAATGATTGCAACAGTAGGGTATTTGTGGCAGAGTGCTCCCAGGAGGGCTTAAATGGGGCTGATACAATATGTAGGGTTTATGCTTGTTCTTTATGTGGCTTTGGGTAATCCCCTCCATTAACACTAACTGGTCAGAAAAAAAAAATATATATATACATATATATATATATATATACACATATATATGTATATGTAGAGAGGGAGAGGGAGTAGTCACTAACTCAAAATGTCAGCCTGAAGCTGTGTTTGAAAATAACCAAGCCAATTTCTTGTGTTTGGAGTTGGGGGGAGGCTTGCACAAAACAGTGCCGATTTTCACTCTCAGTTCTGTGGAAACCACATCACATGGATCACAATTACAGTCCAAATTCTGAAAATGTGGTATTAACAGTTTGTGTCATAAGAAAAACAAGCATGACCCTAGTCTGCAATGGGTGGAGATTCTGGATAAATAATAACTTACTTGGCCCACTTTTAGCATTTTTTCTAGAGAAATAGCCATTTTGAGGCTTCTTACTCTTTCAAAAGAAAATAAGAACCTGATGCCATGAGATGCATCAGGACAAGCTGGGAGCAGGTCGTGTCCCTTCTGCAAGACACATGGGGCTCATGGTAAGTGCCGAGTTCAATATGAACCAGCAGTGCAGACTCATTGCAAACAAGTGAAATTATCTCGTGGGCTGCTTTAGGAGGTCAGGGAAGTTGTTATCCCCTGTGCTTGGCACTGGTGAGGCCACACTTAGAATGCAGGTGTCCAGCACTGGGCTCCCCAGTACCAGAGGAAGTTATAAGAGCTGGGAAGAAGGACCTCAAAAATGTCTGAAATGCTGCAGCACTCTGAGAACAATTTTTGAGTGTTTGAATGGAGCTAGAGCCATTGGAATTCACACTCTTATATAATATTCTACCTACACCAGCAGGCTGTTCTGATGTGGAGCCTAGGGCTGACTTAAACTGCCTAGGGCATGTCTGTGCTGCACAGTGCGATATTGTGTAGTGCTAGTAATCTAGCATTAGCTGAGCTGGCACAAGTACCAGAAACAGCAGTGCATTGTCTGAGTTAATCTATGCTGCTGCTACTTTTGCTTGCCTGTTTTGAGTTAGCTGAGTTTTTTCTGTGCTTACACCGGTCTCTGATCGTGTTCAGAAAGGTTTTCTGCTCTGTGATGCTGCCTCTGTGCAGCATTTCTGTTGAGTGTGGTCCCAGCTGCAGCGTAAGGGATGCACGCTAGCAAGGTCTGCTTTAATATCCCACGGTGGGCTGAGGCTGCCTGCCCTCCTGACAGCCTCCTTGCTCTTTTACAGAGGAGTATTGCAGCCACTAGGTGGTAGGAGCTGCAAGTGTTGTCTCTGCTGGGTAGCTCGCAGCTTCCAGAGACAGAAGGGGAAACACAGAGTGGCAGAGGCTGGGCATGGCCCTGGGCGTGCTGGGCACCGGGCAGGCAGGAGCTGGGGACTTGCACCTCCAGATTCCTTTCCTCTGAAAGGATGGAGCTGTGCTGGTCCTGCTCCAGCTGCACCTGTGTGAGGTCTCCTCTCTCACCACAGAGATACACCTCTGTTATTTTATTTCTTTTTTTATTGAATGTTTTGGTTTGAGTACTTTCAGCCTTGCATAAGCCGTTTACCTCTGCTTTTTCTAGGGCCTTACAACCACCCTTTAGTGTCAGAGAGGATTACGCTCCTGCTGCAGTAATCTGTGAGTTGCTGACAGGTGCTGGGGCTGACCTGCGGATAATCTTGGATTCTGTGTTAGGGGTCACAAGCACCCGAAATTGCTTGTTTCCGTTTACCTGGCGTTGGTGTCATCCAACACCTTAACAATACCGGCCTAGAACGGGTGAAGGAAGCTATCTGTTTAAATAATGAAGTCAGTAATTTAACACTGAGGAATGTAGATCCTGGAATGTTTTAATTAAAATGAGTTTGCAATAAGTAGATCCTGTCATCTTTGGGGTTTAGGAACCATTCTTCCTGCACAGGTGGTTTGCTTTTAAATCCTTTTGTCTCAGCTCTTCTGCATGAGAATGAGGAGGGCTGGGGGAGATCTTCTTCCCGTGCAAATACTGTCAAAAGCACCGGTTAGAGGTTGCTGCCTTTTATGTTTATTGCCCTTATCCCTTTTCTCATGACCACAGGGTGCTATCAGGGGACCATCCCTCAGGCGATGCTGTTTCCAGCACTGTCCCTGTTTCTCTGATCGTTATATGGATTTGCTCTCCGTGTGGCTCTGCTGACAGTTGCTGAAGCACAGAGCCTGCTTTTGCTGTTCCAAAAATAGCGAGACACCGGAGCGTGTCTTTCTGTAACAAGCGTCCTTCAGAAGTAATAGCTAGCAGGGTGCTGGTGAGGTCAGTGGGGATTCCAGGGCAGCTAATGGAACTGGTGGTACCTTTTTCTCTGGGGGCAGCCTGCTGACTGGCGAGCAGCTTTCTGCCCCCTTTACAGGCTGTGTGCTGATACCGTGCTTGGCATAGAAAGGAAAAGGTTCTCTTCATCTCTTCTGGTTCCTGGAGCGCTGAAACAGTTCTCCCAGGGTCAGCGCAGGAACTGTGTCACAGGTTTTTGGGGGGATGAGGCCGTGAACACCTCCTATAGGTGTTCAAGCTAACCTGGAGCCTTTGACAGGGCATAGTTTCAAGTTGGGAGCTTGCCAAGGACCAGCAGAAGCGCCTGTTGGGATGCACAAGTGCCCTGACACAGGCCTTGGAGCATGCTGGTGGGAGACAGGGAAATGGAGAGGGCTCTTTGATGTTGTTAGAAGGGTGCTGACAGGGAGCCCCTTGGGAGCAGCGAGGAGAGCTTTGATCATCTCCCAGGCTCCAAACCCCCAGCCTTCCCCCTGGCTTGTCAGGGAAGTATGACATGCTGTGTGCACATACCCAACAGCCAAGCATGCTGCTGGGAGGTTTTTCTGTAGGCTTGCCGGTCCTTTTTCCTCTTTTCTTAAGCATCAAGACTGGTGCTAGCCCCAGGCTACCATGCTGGGAGGCCAGTGTGTGCTTCTGTTTCATTGCTGCCAGCCTAAATCAAATGAAGAAGGTGGTGGGAACATCCTGTTTCTAGGCCTGGTGTTCTCCAGAAGCCTTTGTATGGCCTAGCATGCTTTTTGGTCATAAACACTGGCAAGAAAGGGAGGCATCCTGCTGGGGGCTGGCTGCAGAGCCCTTGTGAAGTCAGGCTTGGAGAAGCTTGGGTTGTGCTTTACCTGGGTCTTTGGGGAGACAAGCCAGGGTTTTTGGGGAGTGAGCCCTCCGACATGGTGGGAAGCACAGAATCATTAAGGTTGGAAAATACCTCTAAGATCCCCATGTCCAACCCCAGCCCATTTCCACCACATCCACTGACCATGTCCCCCAGTGCAACATCTCCACAGTTCTTAAACACCTCCAGGGACGGTGACTACACCGCTCCCTGGGCAACCTGTTCCAAAGCATTACCACTCTTTCAGAGAAGAAATTTTTCCTAATATCCAACCTGAACCTCCCCTGACACAACTTAAGGCTATTACCTCTTGTCCTCTTGTGGAGAAATTTCCTCCCTCCACCCTTGTGCTCCCACTGTACAGCCTGGGTGCAGGGTCACCTCAACCACTTCAGGGTCACACTCAGTCCACTTCTGTTTTTCGATCTGACTTATGTCCAGTGTAACATGGAATAAAGCCAGATCTCTGAAAACTGTGGTTTTGTGGGTGTCCACCGAAAAAATCCATGACGTCTTTGGTAGCGCAGTGATCTCACTTGTTGGTAAAATAGATGTGTCACAGTTTGAGAGGCTCAACTGTATCTCTGGTGTGCACTATCACACCTCTGGTGGTCTCCTCATTGCTGGAGGTTGGGTGGATTTTATGTGTAGGGGCAGAGCAGTTCTGGCTTCAGAAGATGAAACAAGATCAGACTGACATTTCTGACTTTATCTGTGAACTTTGCTGCGTGTCCACACTTAGACTGCACACTGAGGTGATAGGAGCTGAAGTGAAAATATGACCTGAAGTGTTAGCTACCATCATCTTAACACTGTTGCAGTCATTTTCCTGCCCTGGGCACTGAGGGACTTTGGCTACCTGCATTTCCGTGAGGCTGAGAAAATGTGTCCATCCGCAGTGGTTTATGAGAGTTACTGCACCTGTTAGGCAAAATGATGGAGCTTAGAACAAGGGTAGCCAGAGGACGTTTTGCTGCATATATTTACTGTGGCTAACCGTAAGTAATACTTTTCTTTGGCTTTAAAATCTAAAAAGTTGCAGCACAAAAAGAGTTGAAACGAAACCAACTCACAAACAGCCTGAATGACCAAGTGATGTTTAGCACTGAGAAAGGATTAGAAAAAGATGGAAAAAAAAGAAGCTATCAATCAGTGCTCAGAGAAGAGCTAACTAGCTGAGGCTGAACCCAGCAATGCTTTCAGCTTAAATCTCTTTGAACTTGTATAGCTTTCCAGGCAGCGTTGGGTGGATTCATAAAGCCCTTGCTTTGCCACTCTGATTTTCCTGCAGACCTTTAGGTGAACTTTCAGAGGTCTCTGGCTTTCCCCAAGTGCAGCCTGAAGCCAGCAGATATTGCAAACAGTATTTCTGGAAAACAGGCCAGAGCTGTCTCAAGCTGATCGATCCAAATTGGAAGTGGCAATTCCAGTAGCTTGTTCTGAACTGAGGGCTGGAAAAATGGTAATCTTTGTAAATCTGCTCTCTTCTGAGACACCACGACATTAGACGCTAGCTAGGGAGTGCATATGTCCTATAAATTTCTGACTAATGAGTGATGTCTATAGCGTGATATATTCTCGCTCCTTATTCCTGGGTTTATTCCTCCTGAAGTTCAGCCAGCCCTTTGGTTTTTGATCCTTCAGGTGGGAAAGAGTGTTTGTGTACTTTGCTGTGCTGTTTAATAAGATCTGGAGGGTAAGATTTAATTTCTTCTTTCCTTCTTCTTGCATGGTATTCTACTTTTAGAATATTCTGTTTTAGAACCCAAGGTGGCTTTATTTTCTTCTGAATTGGGATTCCATAAGGATTTTTGGTATGAGCTGGTTGATCTAGTGCCTGTGATTTTGGGCTTCTTGTTCCTAACAAAGCAGATGCAAATGAAGTGATTTAAAATTGTTCTCTTGCCTATGTGTTGAGTGAAAGTTTTTGGTCATAAAATGAGCTAATCCTACTATGAATTAGACCGTCTTGAGGTGAGGAGATGAGGAGGAAATCTGTGCATTTGGCTCACCTGCATCTCCTAAAGGCTTCATTGTCCCAAAGAAATAATGGTTTGACTGCATGTTAAAAAACATCTTCAACCTGCGAGCTTGAAATTTCAGCCCACCAGTAAGAAAAGGCAGGCAGAAATGTGGAGGATGTAGTAAGATTTGTGATTTTTTGGGGGAGCAGGGTGGGAACCCACAGCTCCCATCTGCTTGCCCTGGGTTGTGACAGTCACACAGCTCTTCTGGAATGAGCTCAGCATTAACGCTGTGCTGCATGCACATGTGTGCACAAGGCAGCCTTTCCCTCCAGGGACTCTGGAGAGTTTATTTATGCTAATGTAAGAGCCAGTTTGCTGTTCTCTAGGCGATGTTTCTGTGCCTGGCTGCTGCTGCATAAGGGAAGCCAGCGTTGTGCCCACTGTCAGCAGCGTAAAATAGCAGAGCGCGGTCATGAGCGGTAACTGCCCCGTTCCCCAGCTGTGACAGTGATGCAAGAGCCAAGAATGGGGGAAGTTAACTGTTCTTCTCAGAATTGCATTCACTAGCTCATCAAGCTGTGAGGAAATGCAGCGTGCAGCTTCCCCTGCTTCACAATCTGAATTGTCACTGCACCCTTTCCTGGCTAAAAAAGAAAATAAAAACAAATGAGAGAAAGAGAAACCTTCCTTTCCTCAGCCCTTCAGATGTGGTGGGCACACCCTGATCTCTCCCGTCTCAACAGCCCTGGGGCTGTATGGTGCTGCCTCCTGCATGCTTCCTTGCTGTGGTCTGATTTCTCCTCGGCGTAAGCAGTTTTTGGGGCTGGCATGTACTTGGGGAGCTGCTGAAGCACAGAGAAAATGGCTGATGAAGCAGCAGAGGTCAGCCAGCAGATTGCTGCGGAGCCTGCTGCCTCTGCCATCCTGTCTGTATGGGGTCTTGGGCCACGGTGGTGGGTGCTGGTGGCAGTCATCGCTGCGACCATGTTTAGGAAGTGTAACTAATGCATCCAGATAATTCCAGCTGAGCAGACACGACATGGAGCTGTTTCTTCTCTTCTGCTTAATGTAGTCACTCTGATATGAAATCAAAAGACCAAAGCTTCGCCAAGCATAAATCAGCATCTTGTTCCATTGCAGCGGAGTGCTGCGTGGGTGCTGCCTGGAAATTTGGGGCTGAGCTCAGCTGGTTCAGCTGGAGGTTAGATATTAGGAAAAATTTCTCCAGAAGAGTGGTCGGGTATTGGCACAGGCTGCCCAGGGAGATGGGGGAGTCACCATCCCTGGAGGTGTTCAGGATCTGTGGAGATGTGGCACTGAGGGACGTGGCTTAGTGGGCAGTAGTGGTGGTAGGTGGACAGTTGGACTAGGTGATCTTAGAGGTCTTTTCCAAGCTCAGTGATTTTATGATTCAGCTCTTCTGCCCATGCCTCATAGTGTGCCCATTCTGATGACACCTGTGATCCAGCGTTATTGGTTGTGTTACACCTACAAAAATAAATACTGGGAAACAGACCTGCTTATTATTCCTCCTCCAGGTCCCATGCTCTGGAGTGCATTGACCCAGATAATGGTCACTCACCCTGCTGGTGGGGCTGGATGTGTGGCTTCCCAAAGCCCAGTCCTCAGAGTGTCCTGCTTGTTTGCATGCTCCTGGCAAGACCTAGGGCAGATTGCTTTGTGTGGGGGTTGCTGGCCACAAAGGGAGAAAGGGAACATTGGGAACACTGAGGGAGCCTGCCAGCTCTTGTAATTATCATGTAATGATTTGCTTACAAGCTCCCTGAGCTCTGCTACTCATTTTTGGAAGCAATAAACTTTTGCTGTGAAGCAGTGACACAGCTGTCTCTGTATGAAGATAATTTTGAAAGCCTGCTTTCCGCTCTGCAGAGCTTATACTGCCAAAACAGTGAAAAATGACTGTTTTCTTGGGGAAACCCTTTGGCTTCAGTGAACTCAGATCAAGTCCAAAGCTGATTTTCTAAGGAGTTGTGTGCATGAGTTACTTTGAAAAGGATGAAATGCAAGCTTAGCAGAATTCCAGTGCCAGACATTTTTTTTTTTGAAGGACTGGACCATTGCTCTAAACCACGTTTGAACAGCGCTCCATCATCTCCTCTAGACGCTGCCCTAGATGGCAGCTGTCAGCAAAAGAGCAGGCTTGTGTGAAATTCCTCCTGGGCTGTGTCCTTGTCCTGCAGGGAAGCAGCGTGGGCAGGAGCAGGGCTGGGGGAGCTCTGCTGCGGAGGGGTGAGCAGAACTCCTCCAGACCCATTTTGCTGGCTCTGGCACAGAGCTCTGTTGTCTTCTTCGATGTCTGCGCACAGGAAATGCATCTCATCTCCTTCTCTTCCCTCCACACCCCCTAAATTGGGGCGGTGATGCTGCCGTGTTGCATTTACTTAACGTGGAAGGAGGTAATGCTCTCACCTCAGCTGGATTCAGAGATCTTTGGCATGACACTGGTCTTGCGTGGCTTATGCATGGGCATTGGCTGTGGCACTTAACTGGAAATGGGTAGGAACCAGCCACTGTGCTGGCCTTTTTTGGGGCAGGGAAAAGATTTTAATAAAATCTGGAGTTGATTAAAATTCCTATGATGATAGCAATCTTAAATAAGAGGAAAGTTATGAGGATTCAAAACAGCTTCCTAGTAGAGCTGGGGAGGACAAAGGGCTAGACCAGTGTTTGGGTTGGAGTTGGTTTGTGAGGGTAGCTGGTATCTGGGTTGGTCTTTAGGGCATTCATTGTGTGTTCTTCAGATGGCCCCAGCATGGCAAACTCAGACAAATCTAGAAACCCAACTAGCTGTCTCTCACAGAAGTTGGCAGGGCTGATCTCTAGCTGTCGGCCAGCCTTGAAATGAACTTACCTGATTCCATGGACTGTAGTTATGCTTCCTCCAAATGTTTATTTTGTTTATCGTAACAATTGCTCTGTGGCTTTATTCACCTCGATCTCAGTACAGAAATGCTGCAGTGTGATTTCCTCATGTGGCATTTGCTGCTGCGAAGGCTTTAGCGTCACCGTTTCCTGTTGACTCACATGCTCTCTCTTACTTTGCCAGTATCAAGAAGAGATAGCAAATCAGGGAAAACTTGCGAGAAGTGCAAAACAGAAAACAGTTGTGAGGATTTCAGCGTTGAGCCCTGGCAAAAACACTCCAGCTTTCTCTGCCCTCTGATTCCCACCAAGAGGACCCCAAGGAAGGAGCTCACGGCTCTAACTGGCAATTGGGGTTAGACCTGAGAGAGGAGCTGCAGCCTCTTGGCATGAAGCAGAGCTCACCTGAATTTCCTCTCACCTGTGTGCAGAGCACCTGTGCTCTGGAAAGACAGGGAGAGCCGGCTGAAATTTGCAAGCATCTGAACTGCCTGCTATTTTAGGCTTTCCCTTTCCTGACCTCTTTTTAAGCTATTTGTATACTCTTACTTTGCATGCTGCAGATTGCCTTTTTTTATTTCATAAAATACCGCTGTTTATTTTACTTTTCAACAATTCCTGGAAGAGGAGTTGGTCTTTGTAGCTTGGCAAGCTGATGATCTCACTTAGGAGTGAAAATGGCAGCCCTTCCTTGGTCCTTAGATCCATAATCCCTACAAGTGCTGATCTTGCTGGCATTTGCTGCCAGGTATGCAGGAGGCCAGTGCACACATGCTGTGTTATGAAGAAGCTGTAAAACTCATCCTGCTCTTTTCTTCAACAACCATGTAGGATTTCTGTGTTTGAAAACTGTAGACTTTAGCTGGACATTACAAAAAAAAAAAAAAGTAAAAATAAGAATTTGGGTAGTCAAAAGTTGTGTTAGGCCTAAACAGGAGAACTTCATTAATTAAATAATAGATTATTTATGCTTGACCTATGAAACGAGACCGTGAGTGGAGGAGAATCACAGAATCATAGAATGGCTTAGGTTGGAAGGGACTTTAAGGACCATGGGCTGGTTGTCCCCCTCAGTTCAGGCTGCCCAGGGCCCCATCCATGGCCTTGGGCACCTCCAGGGATGGGGCACCCACAGCTCTGGGCAGCAGGGCCGGGGCCTCATCGCCCTCTGACTGAAGAATTTGCTCCTACCATCTAACCTAAATCTCCCCTTTTAGTTTCAAGCCATTCCCCCTTGTCGTATCACTAGCCTTAGTTATCATTCTTGTGAGCACCATGGAACTCATGCAATGATACTCTCATGTCTGCTGCATATTCCCACATAAATAATGATGTAAATGTTGTGATATAATGTTTCAGTGCTTACTGGAATGCTTAAGAAGAAAGTATGAGCTTCCTTTAAGCATTGGAGAGCATAGAAGTACATCCAGAAGTCTGAGATAGGCCATGGAGCTCTGCCAGCGCTGGAGAAGCAGTGTATGCTTTAAGAAAGGGTTAACTTTGTCTCCCTGAAGCTTACCTTTGAGAGAGTAGAAAATTCATATTCCTACCTGTGTGCATGTTTATACAAGCATATGTATTACTTACGTAAGTACACACATCCCCTGTCAGGTTGCTGGTAAACTAAATTACTTCCTGTAGAGGACCTGGCAAGAGGGATTTTTTTTTTTTTTTTTTTACGTGTGGGATTGTAAAGATGCCTGGGCAAGCTGGGCTGGGTAAGCACGTGGCATGTGGAGAGATCAGCGTGGAAGGAGGAGGAAAGGAGATGTAAAAGCTGGCCTGACTGGCATGGCAGAGGCGATACCTGGGCTGCACAACAGGTAGGCACAGCAAAGCCACATCCAGTCCAACCAACTGCAGTGAAGATGTGGCTTGGCAGATCTGATGTGGGCTGAAGATCCAACGTTGGTGCTGGGTTTGCAGTGTGTGCTGCTCCAGCTAGACGTAGCCAGTCCAGCCTGGGTGCTTCAGCTGCCCTAAGCTATGCAGCCAGAGTAAAACAATAAAGTCCTGTTGTCTGTATGGACTGGAAAGAGCAGTCAGCATGTGGCTGTGGTTAGATTGCTGGGATCTCACCTGCCTTAGCCTTGCTGCTTTCCAAAGGAGCACAGAAGGAGCTGCTGATCTAAAAGCAGGATGGTGACAAGAAGCAAGCTGTCCTCTTCTGCCACGAGCCATTTGCTCATAGATGGAAAGGACTGAAGGGATTCCTGGTTGCTTTTCTGTGTATGTCTGGGGATGTTAATGCCATTGCATTAGCAGTCATTGCAAGCTGGCTGGCTGCCAGAAAGTGGAGAATAACAATGCTCATCCTCTTAAATTTAGAGAGGGTTTAAAGCCAGCTTGTAGATGATTAACATCAGACCTGGGAAGGGGCTTGTGGGGAGAGAAGGGCAAACAGTACCACTGCAGGGCTGGCTGGCTTCATGTGAGAGGTGTGCCTGCTCTGCAGTCTGCTTGTTCCTGTTACCAGGAGTAAAACTGAAACAATTAATGCTAAATGTCCTGAGACACGCACCAGGGGAAATTCTCAAACAGTCTGAAACAATCCTAGGGTTCGGTTTTGTGGCAAATCATTGTGTATCCATTCTCTCAATTACGTGAGCACCCCTTGGGCACACACTCAGCCTGCACTCAGGCTGTTGAACTTGCAGTTTAAGCATGTGTCTTCCTATCTGCAGACTTCTGCGAAATCCAGAGCAAGGCTAAAATAGAAACTTCAAAGACCAGCGGCTGTGGTTAATGGGCTGAACTTTATTGAGCTGCTCGCGCTGCTGCCCAGTAGAGACTTTGGTTTATGCTTTGTCCTTGTCAGTTCCTTTATCACACAAAGATCTTTAGTTTAATCAGAGCTGTCAGGAAGGCTATAATATGGAGGCCTAAAAGGCAGCTGCCATGCAGTGGATGGCAGGAAATTCCTCTCTGTAAGACAATGCACGTTCCCTAGAAATAGTGTCAGGATACCCTAGAGACAGTGTTGTTATTGCTGCTCAGAGCTCTCGTGCTGCTGTGGCAGTGCTGGTTGTGCACGTTGTAATATGGAACATCTATCCCCAGAAAGCTGCAATGAGTAAGGTGGGAATGACTTTTTGTAGTTTTCTGACTGCTTGGCTCAGAAAGTGCTGCTGAAGGGGTATCCTACTGCTGGAACCAGTTCAACAAACCCTCTGTATCAGCACCTGCTGATGTGCCCAATCCACATGTGAACAGGGATTCTTTTCTGGGGCAAAACTTTGGGAGGTGGGGGGAGTGCACAGCAGGGAGGTATTAACAGATCTTCCTGGCATTGTCTTAATTCTTCCCTTCCCTTCCCCCCCCCCCCCCCAAACAGTGGGTTTTTCCCCCAACATCTCATGGGTGCTCAGCCTGTTTTTGTTTGGGAGATGATGGTTAGAATTTTCTAAGCCTGATGGAGGATATGATTAATGCTGTTCGTATCTGTTGTGTTTGCGTGTGTGAAGGATCGCCTGTTCTTTGTGATGGAGTTCGTAAATGGCGGGGACTTGATGTTCCATATTCAGAAGTCGCGTCGCTTCGATGAAGATCGGGCCCGGTTCTATGCTGCAGAAATTATTTCAGCCCTTATGTTTCTCCATGAAAGAGGCATCATTTATCGGTGAGCAATCCGTTCATTCATTCATTCTCTTTGTCTGAACCCCATGGCTGAGCTGATAGCTTGAGTTTTCTGCTTGAGTAAATAACTGTCTCTTGCTGCCCACCAGGAACAAATTGTCAGCTGGGATAACAGCACCTCTGCTTTCCCACTAGAAAATACCTGAGGTGCACCCAGCTTCCAGGACAGAATGAAATTTCTGCTTGCTGTATTGTCTGTAGGGAGGGTGTTCCTATGATGTGTGTGCAAATGCAAAGAAAACTGGTTTTCCTTCCAAGGCATGGGGTGTTTGTGTTGGTGTCAGTTCACATGGCTCTGCAGACCTGGCTGCCCATCAGCTCATAGCTGGCCTTGCTCTGCACACCCAGGTGTCTGTGCTCTTGGTTGTGGGACATTGCTGCTGGATGACCAGAGCCCCAAGGCCCAGGGGCCTGTCCTGCTGCTGTGGAGCACATTCCAAGCTGCTGGCAAAGGGGGAAGTGTTCAGTGAAACCCTTGTAGGTTTTCTGGGAGGTAAAGACAAGGAGCTGTTGCCTTTGTCACTGTGTGCCTTGTTATTTAAAGGTAAATTGGTGCTGGTTACACCCAAGCCTTTTTATTTCCCTGTATTAACTGTGGCCCTGTGCCTAAATCCTATCCATTTGACATGCCTATTCGGTGCCCTTCAGCTCAGTTACTAAATGTCTTTTCATTCCTGCCTTGGTCCTACAGGGGGAGATTTTTCTTCCTGCCTGTGTCTGTGTTTGAGGTTTTTGCATTTGCACTAGGGTCAGCATTGCCTCCCTGCGTCAGCCTCCGCTCCCAGGTCTCCAGGCTGTTCTCAGGAAGCCGTTTCCCATACGTAGCTCTCTTGTTTTGTCCTCCCCCAGGACCCAAGGGGGCAGTTTGGTTAATTTTTTTCCTTTCTCTGTTGCCAAAGTGCTCTGTTATCAGCTCAAGCATCAAGGCATGGGGCAGGCAGCGTGGATCAGCCAGCCAGTCTGCTCTGTGGCCTACCTGACCTGGATGGCCATTCAGTCAAGGAGCACTGTTCTGGGGTGGCACAGGACACTATAGCAAGGAGATGTCAGTACTGAGACTGTCTAGTTTAAGAAAGAGGTTTTTCTGACATGCTTTGCATAGCCCCTGGCATCCTCTTGCTCGTAGCATTGGAAAGGAGGAATAGTCAGTTGTTTCATTTGGACATTGTTACCTGGGTTCCATTGGCAAAACATGCATATTTGGGTATGGTCTGTTGTGGCTCTGCTCAATCCTACTTGTGACATGCCAGAACAGCGAAGGATTGGTTAAAGCTGCACAGCTGTGACCCACCTATGGGACCAATTCCAATGCAAGTCAGGCTCTGTCAGTACCATTTCAGACTGTGAGTTGGGCCAAGCGCTGTTTGGTTTTGGGTTTTGCATAGTTTAGCTCAGGTGATGCTGCTTTGTGTTCAGTAGTGCATTCTGCCATGTCAGATAAACCCAGGTTTTGATACGTTGAAATCTGAATCGCTGAGAGCTAACCTGGCCCAAGGGGTTGTGCAGAAGGTGCTTTGCTATAGTGAGATGATAGGATAAATCAAGTAAAGATAACTTCTCCTTTTCCTCCTGGTTTGGGCTCCATAAGAAACAGATGGGCAGATGAAGACAGAGAATACTTATTTTAAACTATGAAATCATGTGATACATATGGCACAGTAAAATAGAGAAGGAATATCATCTTAATATTCTCCAGGGCCCGGGAGTATGAAAATTACTGGTGATATATACCATGCAGACTGAGCTTCTAAAACATGGTGATTGTCTGTGTAGAATAGCAAATCTGCTTATTCTACAGCTGGATTTCAGTCTAAGTCTTCCCTTGTGAATAATGCCAGCTGCTGAAGAGAGATGCTGCCAGATAATTAGGCAAATGACATTATCCCTAAAATAGTGACATCCAATAGTTCTTGTCAATCATTCAGCAGCAAAACTGTATCTGCACGTAATATAATGCCACTGTGCTTCCAGCTTGTCCTGTACCCCAGCCCACTGCCTGTCACAGGTCAGAAGTAATCGATTCCTCTGGGTTTTGGCACTCTTCAAGTGCTGCTGTAAGTCATGATAGAAACAGGAGGAGTAATTGAAAAGCTGCTTGAACAGCTGAGCGGGCTTTGATCTTGTTGTGAAACTGGTTGAGCCGTGGAGTCAGGTAGCTTCAGCTGCATGGGGTGGATGTGAGGGGTGACTTTTTAATTAGCCAGGGAGAATCCATTCTGGAAGGTATAGGGGGAGAGAGCTGCTGGTCACAGTTGTGGTTGCTGATGTTGGGTCGCAGACACGGGCTTTGGAGAGGTGTGTGAAACTGGCTCCAGAAGGGAGTCTGCAGATGGGAGGGAAATACTTGGAAGAGAATCATTGCGTTTCTCTAAGAGGGTTTGATGATTTTATTTTCCGAATCTGAGTGCTTTCCTAGGAAGCTGGGAGGAGTGGGGAGAGACACCAGGAAAAACCTGACCAGAAGGTGTTTTGCCAGAAGCTGTTCAATGAGCCTCTTCGTTTTGGATTCCTGGAGTCAGTGGAGTAAGAGTCACTGGCCCAGAATACGCTGTGTCATATGTTTTCCTTCTGGGCTAACCATCAATAGAACAATACGGTATTTCCCCACTCCCTTCAAGATTAAGCAATTCAGGAGACAGCCTGCATTTACCAACACCGTGACTGTACGGGACCATCAAGATTTGCAACATGTCCTGCCAAAAGCTGGGTTCCTTTGCTTCGAAATGCCAGAGAGTTTTGGGAGTGAGCCCTGAAAGTTCATTGATAAGCAGCTGAAATGTGTCACTTTGTGTTTGCTGAGTTCTTTTCTGGCCACACATACAAGATCTGAAATAGCTGTAGTGCAGTATTTCTGCATTGCTGCTGTGAGCCCTTGAGAACAGGGTTCCTCAGGCCGACGCTGTTGGTTAGACGTAACTTTTTAACAAAGTCAGCCTCGTGCTGGAAAGATGCTCTCTCAGGATGACTTCCATGATGTAACTGATATTTTCAGTGGTTGCCTCTCATTTTGTTGAAAGTTTCCTTTTCGTTACTAAGCTCTGGCCAGAATAGAAGTGCTGTAAAATACGTGTGTGTGTATTTGTGTGTTTTTTTTCTTTAAGTGAGGTTTTAGTTTCATAGATATTTTTTTTCCTTCCCATTTGCAGCATGGCAAAGGAGAGGTGGCTTTCTGGCCTTATCAAGGAAACACACCTGGCTTGCCCTAAGCAGGAGTTTAGCTATCATCTCAGCAGTGCCTATTTATAGTTGCTTCCTGGAAACACGGTGTTGACAAGTATAGCGTGGTCCTATACCCTATCATGCAAGGAATAAAGCTAGAACAAATGCAGCCATGAAAATGAGCTTTTCAACATATCAAATCATAGCATATTGCACACCCCTAGGCCCAGAGGGGTGGGACAAGGACATGCTTAGGATCAGCTCATGCTCAGTGTTGCCAGGAAAAGGTTAGGCAGTAATCAAAGCTATCGTAGGTAAAATCTTTGCTCACGGGGCTCACTTCTCGCACTGCTTCTTTATTTAATGACACTTCTAAAGAGAAACAGCATGCTGGGCCCTGCTGCAGGTCGGTGGGTTTGTCTGTGATTTTTATGTAAAGACTGCATGCCTTATTTTTCTTGCGGCAGCTCTTCCCAACTTTCACTTTCCGGTTCAGCAGTTCCCAGGCTGTGGGAAGCATGCTGTGGCTTCTGTGCACGCCGGGAACAAAACAAAACAGCATTCAGGCTGAGCACTGTGAGACTGCACCGTGGCTTACATAGTGCAAATGAGCTTGTCCGCTTGCAGTCTTCTAGAAACAAAGAGTAAATAATTATAAGGATTTATTTTAAAAGCAGAGCTTATTACTTCCAGGTAGCGTTAATGTGAGAATGTCTGATCTGCCCTTCTGCCCTCAAATCCATAGCACTGCATAGAGTGGCATACAGCTTTGCTGGTGGCTATGTCCACTTGCCCAGGAGGCATCCCTCAGTAAAGGCATCATCCTGCACATTGAAGGGAACTGCAAATGGTTTCTTAAACTGGGCTGTCTCGAGGGGAAAGGATTAGGGGCTTTCCCTGTAGACATTTTAGATTTCAGAAAGATAACAGCCTATCTGCATCTGTATAGAGCCATCAAACCAACCTGGTGGCATGGTCTCGATTTTCGACAAACCTGGTTTCTCTGCAACTGTATCTCACTGGCAGGATGAAGGGGTGATGAAACTGTTGCTTTTCAGAATGTCTCTGCTACCTGTGGAAGTGATACAGGATGCAGTGCATGGTGACGTACCCGAACTAGCCTCGGGCTAGTAGTTCTCTGGAAGGAGAAGCAGTCACTCTGCACATCAGGGCTGGTTTTGCCAGGGCTGGGTATGGGACTGTGTGGCCCAGCTCACCTCTCAGTACAGCACAACAGCAGGTGTATCACTAAGGATGTAGGCAAAGCAAGTGATGAAAAGTCAGAAAAGCTCAGGGCTGGAAAGCTTGGAAAAGGTTTGCTTGCTGGACAGATGAAAACCTTTTTTATATTCTGAGGGCTCGTGCTGTTTAGCCCACTCTGTTGCCATTGTGACTGCCTGATTTGTATTGTGGCTGGCCCATGAAGAGGTACATGGGTCTGCTTGTGCTGTCACACCTGTGAGTGTGGGATGGTGTGCACTGAGTCCCTGTGCTCTGTTGTGCCACCAGCACTGAGATAAGCAGCCGAGCATTACGTAGGTCCTGTGACTTGACTGTTTAATAGCATGCGTGGTCCATTTTGAAGGCAAAAGATAATTATGCAATTATCCAAATGAGCACGTGGTCTTGCCTTGGGGCTGAACACTAGCTCTTGGGGAAAATATGAGAGGCTCGTTAATGGCAAGCATTTACTTTTGTCTGTTATCTGAAAGCATCACCTTCATGTGTATGGTGCTCCTTAGGACAGGGAAAAGCTTCTCCTCTGAGATCTGGAAGGCTTGCTGGGTGCTGGCCAGCTCTCTGAAATCATCACCTTCCTTCGTGTAGGAGGCCTGTCAGGTCTGCAGCTGTATGTCTCATGACTGGTGGCTTTTATAGGCAGTGTGGTTTTTTGCAACGAGTTAATTCCCAGCCAATTCAAACAGTAAGCCTGTGACATTTGGAGGGAGGTTTACATAAGCCTTTTAAGGAGAACAGTATTGCTGGAAAGACTTTTATTAACTGAAACAACACTAAAGTTTCTTTCAGCGAAATCAATTAAAAATTACATGCTGAAAACAGGAGCTGGATGCCTTTCCTAATTACACAGAGCCACTGTTAACAAAGCAGCTCTTATTAGCATGCTGTTTGCTTTTGCCATGGGTCAAGACATTGTAGACACAGGATCTCTCATGTTTTCAGTCTGTTTCTTTATTTTGCAACTGGTGATTCTGTTTATTCTCATCTCACATTACCCCTTTTCACATCTGGAGTCAGATCTGGTTTCCCCTGAAGATGAGAGGTTCTCCCCAGGGATGTGAATGGGCAGGTGGGCTGGTACTGCTGATAGCACTGCCCTGCAAGGCAAACTGCCTGGTGGGAGGCGAGCTGGGGATTGATTACTGCTGCCTTGCCTAGGTGCTGTGTGTGACTTTGTTTTCGTAGCAAATCCAGGTGAATCTCTTGTTTCATGAGCTATTACTAAGCTGGACAACTGTTCTGAAAGCTCTCATGGGAGCACGCTACGTGTGATGCACCTGTAGGTAGGCTTTGCTGTGCTCGATGCTTCCCTGCTCTGGTTTGGCATAACTTCAGCTGAGGGATGTGGTCCCTGCTGCTTTGAGACCTCGACTGAGATTGCTCCTGGGCTTGGTGCTTTCCTGATTGGGACTGAGAAGGCTGCGGTAGATACGTGTAAGCGGGACCAGAAAAAAAAAAAAAGGATCTGCTGTGTTATGAGAGCAGCAGAAAGAATGTGGTGTAAACTGATTTTATGGTGAACAAGTGAAGCAAATCAGCTACAAGCTGCAAATTGGCACAGAATGGCACACCGGCAGCCCTGTCCCTGCAGCAGTGCTTAGTGCAGGAGAGAGAACTTCATGCTGGAATACTTGCAAGTGCTTCGTTCAGAAAATATGAAGGAATGTCTCTCAGGGTGGGGAGCGTGGTAATGTCTGTAGCTCTCTTATGTGACAGTCAGCAGCTTCTGTGCAGTGATTTGCGCTTATGGCTGGTATCTCTTCTACATAATTTTTCACTAAGCTGTGGTTGTGGCACGCTTGCAAGCTGGGCTCCTGCCTGCACCGTTTGAAGTGCTGTTTCTCTGCACTCGATCAGATGGAAAGTGCAGAGATAAAACGCAGCCTCTCACGGCTCCATGTCACATTGAATCCGTCAGCATGAAGACAGCGCGGTCCTGATGTACAGTTGTGCTTACAGAGGGCAGTCCTGCTTTGAGATCCGCAGATCAGATCTCTGTGCCCCATTGACTCCACTGTGTATAGTCTGTGAACTTTAATGCAGCTTTCCACATGACTAAGGGCTAATGAATAGCCGACAGAAGTTTTTGGCTCTGCTAGTGTCTACTTTTCCTTTATGCTTATTTAAAGGGATTGATTGGAAACCTGCAAACTCTGCACACGATAAGCTTGTATAAATCATTAAAAACAGAGCTCGGAGGGGCCTCAAGAGTTTGTCTGGTTCATCCAGCTGCCTCGGGGCTGGATAACCTTCACTTCAATATACGTTCCTGGTACTTTTTACTCTTGTTCTTCTCTGGTGTAGCTTTGCTTCTGCGTGTAATGACTTGTGTACTGCACAGTGAGACACGGACTCTCATTGCGGAGTGCTTGAAATGAGGGCTTTGTGCTGCTTGGTAATCCTGGTACCAGTTCAGTGGAAATAAGCAATATTGCTCATGTGTGGTAGGGATAAGCAATTAAATGTTAATTATTTTCTGGCGTTTTTAGGGACTGCCGCATCCTTGTGAAGACATTTCACAGTTAGCATACAGCTTATGAATTTGCTACATGTAATGGTTACAGCCAAGTTCTCCAAAGACAAAGCCCAGAATTAGACTCAGGTTTTTAGGTCCCAGAGCACCTGGAAATACATAGATTAGAATTTTTGAAAATAAGAAATGATCTTATCTGTAAATACCAATTTTCCCTCCTTTTCCATTTCTGTTTAAAGGAGTGAAGGGGACAAAAAGGAGAAAGAGTAAAAACGAAAATAATTTTAAGAAATCCCATTAAAATTTATTTTTAAAACTACCATTAAAGGTTCTTGCTGCCTTTTTATCCAGAACTGCTCATCTGATTTTTAATTTTTCCCTGGTATCAACAGCACTCTGGTTAGTAATTTCCCAGCATCACAGCATCAATCCAGTTGTTGCGTTGGCCTCTGGACCCACCTGCATTCTGGAAATAACATTGAATTGAAGAAGCTTTCAGCATTAATGTCAGAGAATATGACCCGTGAGTTAGCATTAGGGAGGCTGATATTTATAGCTGAGGAAAAGGTCCCTGTCAACCTTAATGAATGTTTTCTACAATGTTTTTGAAACAAAGATTATGCCAACAAAATGCTGTTGCATCTGCTCCCTCTGGCTTGCTGAAATGGAAGATTTCTTGCAACACGACGTGTCGTGGTGAGTGAAGCTGCTAGAGATGTAAGAATGACAGTGAGGAATCAGCTCTGCTGACATAGTTGGCCTGCAGCAACCGCCCTGGCTTTCCAGGGAGAATTTGATTTGTTCTGGAACTGTATCAGCAGCTGATCCCGACGTTTCCTTGGTCAATAATCTCAATGTCTAGATACTGTTGTTTATGCATGTAGATGCACTGTCTTTATGAAACAGAGGGATTTTGTGAAGTCACCCAGCAGCTTCTGATACCAATGGAGCAACTAAAACACCAAAGATTCTTGTTCAAAGTCACTAGCTGCCTGTGATGTTTACTTAAATAAACTAGAAATAATAAGTGTTATGTGGTAACGCTGCAGTAATTACCGTCTGTTTTACAGTAAAAAATTTCTGGGGGAAGAAAAGCCTACAATTTTTACTTTTGTTCCAGCAAATAACGCAAATTTCCAAGTGAGAAGTGATTCTGCTAGCTGGAAATTACAGGTGTTAAGCAGCTCTGATTCCTTTGCAGTGTTTATCTAGCACCTTGCAGTTGGTGGCCATAGCCTAGGCTTTGCTAACCACCTTAGGAAGAAGCAGTGGGCACTGTCACTGCTGGTTGTCAGACCTACTTGGCATCCTGGTTGTGCCATGGGGTAAGGAGCATGCCTTGTGTCCGTGTTGCCCCGGGCAGGATGGCGGGCACAACTCTGCTCCTGCCCTCTGCGTGCCAGCCAAACCGGCTCCTGGGGTTGTAACTGGCTGCTGGCACAGCACAGGATGCAAATTGCAAAGCCTGTTCCTGTGGAGCAAGGGGAAAGCGTTGCTCATCATTTGGCCTCTGAGTCATAACAGTTTTGCTGTTGATGGGATCGAGATCTTCCCGTTTATCAGGCTGTGCCTAAAGGCACAATTTAGCCTCAGAATTGTATTACCTGATTATTATTCCACTAAAGCTAGTGGAGATATTCCAGCTGACAACAATGGGAACATCAGCAGGCCTTCAAGTCTCAACTGCATACAAGGTGTGATGTATTCAAAACTGCGGAGATGCACTGTCACCACCATGCTCACTAAGCCATGCCCCTCAGGGCCACAGTCGGAATGCACATGTTTGCATCTGAACCGCTAATGTGGCAAGGGAAGGTGTGGCACTGCGAAGTGCCCGGGCTCTGTGCCACCTTGGGGTGGGCAGCGGTGTTGTGGTGCCTTGCTGAAGTGGGTCACAGTTTCATTTATTGTGGGAGAGGGCTGGAGGAGGGGATGGGTGGGAGATTGGGCACAGCAGCGTTAGCTGCACAAGCCAGCACAGGCAACTGTCAGATCTGTGTGGCAGAAGGGGCAGTAGGAAGCTGTCCCTTCCAACTTCATCATCTTTCAAATAAGGCTGCAAGTGCTGGCGCTGTGCAGCTGCGGCACATTGCAGCGTGCAGGCTGTGTGGGACACGCGTTAGAGGCTGAGCCGGTGCATGGCATTTAGCAAGCAGGCTTCGGGTTTTCTCCTCCCCTCTCTGGATCTGGTTACATTCCTTTTGACATTTACCTGAGCATGAAAAAGTAACAAGCACCAAGCAATGTCCTGAATCCTCATTGACTTGTGCCTGAAAGCTGAATTACTGGGCTTTGTATTTCAGTTTGCCAGCATCTCAGGGATTCTTTAATGCTTATTGCTATTTTGGAGATTTCGACCTCATCAATGTAATTTAGCTTTTGTCATGGCCTGTGTGTTTCTCTTGAACTTCCCTCTTGCTTTATATTTGTTCTTAGCTGAAGCTTGCTTTTTCAGTATTTCTTATATTACTGTTTCAAAACCTGGTGCCCAAGCAGCAACGCTACAGCTGGAATCTCTGCATTCAGCCTCTGCTCTGCAAAAGGAGCAAAGATCTTGGCAGTGGGCTCCTACTTCTTGTGTCTCTGCCTGGCCCCAACATCGATGAGGGAGCCAAGGAGCTGCCATGGCTCTGCCAGCTGGCCGTGGTCCCAAGGAGACAGCCCACCCGCTGCGAGGTCAGAGCTCTGCCCCAGCGACCCGGGCACAGAGCAGGAGCTGGTCCTGCTGGCTCTCCTCCATGGGGACTCATCAGGGCCAGGGCTGAAGCCACAGGAGGGCTGCAGTTCTCTGTCTCCTTTGTGCTGCTTGGGACACAGCAAAACAGTGAATCCAGCTCTGGCTGTTCCCACTTTCGGTGATGAGGTTTGTCCACAAACACTGGAGAAGAGGAAACAGCCTCTGTACCCATATTCATTGCGGGCAAAGTGGAACAGGGGCTGAATGCCATGATTTGTTTGAGGAACTAATTGATTGTGCAAACGGAGCCAGCAGTGGATAGCTTTATATAGTGTAGTTCAGCACTCCTTTGTGTCCTTCCCTCCATGCATTGCTCTGCTGCATGTGGAGGGCCTGAAACCCTCGTGCCTTGGGCTGCTGAGTTAATGGCAGTGTTGTGATGGCCAACTGATGGCAGCCAGTCTGGGTTTGGGTGATTAGTGTAACTCATAACTGAACTTGCAATTTGTTCAGTATCCCTAAAAACTGCCCAGATACGCCTTTATAGCACCGTATCTGCCAAATAGCTGCTTTAATATGTGAATGAGCTGCTTGAGACTTGTTTTCTTGTCTGCTCTCAGGAAGGCAGTGCTAACCTGTGCTTCTTGATGGAAAGTAGTCAGTGAAGTGAGGCTGGCTTTGAGCCTCTGAGGCCATGAAATATCTGCAATTTGAGTACGTACAAGTCTGATCCATGACTGGAAAGTGTCTGTGTTGTGTTTCTTAATCTGGTGATACCTCTCGGCTCGCTCATGGCTCACATTGGTGACTAATCTGACAAAAGACAAAAAATGTGATTAAAAAAAATAATAGAGCTGTCTTGGAACCTGCCCTGTTTGCTGCACCTCAGCCTCTCCAGTCACATCTGCCTTTCAGAGTCCTCAAGGACTGACAGCCTCCCCCAAGTGCTGACAGCACTGGGCCATCAGATGAGATTCCTTCCCAGCATCAGCTGGTGGCACCTCTTGGTGACCTGATCCCTGCTGGCCATGAAGCCAGACAGCAAACTCCAAGCATTGCCGTGATTCAGTGAGCTGACACTGGGCTAAGGATGTGTGAAAGGGACGGGATGTCAAAGGACAGCTTCTGGTGGCCTAGCTGATGCTTCTGCATCTGAGTTAAAAGTGGCTGGAGATTAATGGAGATTATAGAATCATTAAAGTTGGAAAAGGCTACTAGGATCACCAAGTTCAAACCCCAGGCCACCTCCACCATGCCCACTCCTCACGTCCCTCAGTGCCACATCTCCATGGTTCTTGAACACCTCCAGGGACGGTGACCCTACCACCTCCCTGGGCAGCCTGTGCCAGTGCCTCACCACTCTTCCTGAGAAGAATTTTTTCTAATATCCAACCTGAATCGGGTATCTTCATGCTCTGTCATGTCTAGGATGGGTTAATTAAAGTAATTATGTAACTGGCAGAGAGCTTTCCCTTCTTTCTCTTCGCTTTCTTATAAGCGAACCTCATGCTGAAATTCTCTGCCTCTTCCCTGGTGATGTTTCTCATGTGACCTGGGGTGGCTCAATCTGTTCTCCTGTGCCTAGTGGCATGCCTCCAGTTAAGAAGGTGGTTGTCTTCTAGCAGACTTGGTTTATAGATGTGAGCACAGAATTCCTGTAGGCCCTTATCCCCAATTCCCTGAAGCCTGCGCTGAATGAGTGAGGATTTATGTAGCCACTGGTATAGCACAGGCATTTCTCACTTCTAGTCTTTATTGGGCCACTTGCAGTCTTGGCCAAGTGAGTGGCTGCATCCCAGGAGCTGTTATGTAAGGAAGAAATTCAATGTTAATTGTGTGCCTTGGCTTTGGGATTCATTCTGTCACTCTGGACACGAGATGTAGTCTCAGAAGTTTCTCTGTTGCTTCTGTAAACGAAGAGAACCAGAACAACCAAACTTTATTTTGCAGGCTTTGTGTTCTAGTGCCTTATTCTGGAACATGCAGTCTTTGGGAAACTTTCCCTTCCTTTTCCTCATCTAGCACTTCTTCTGGAGGAGTTGCAGAGTGCAGTTAACACCCAAAAGTATTGGAGCTGCTGAAGTCAGACAGATGAAAACAGGAAAGTGTAATGTTTCTCTTTGCTCTCCTCATTCTGACGTCTGGAATGGACAGACAGACGGCTGTGATGCACTGTTGCCAGCATGGCTGTAGAGGCTGGCTGGGGTGTGCTGAGCCGGAGATGTCTGTGCAGCCCATGTTCTCGCCTTAATGGCTTTCCTCCCCCATCCTCCTGCAACTGAAGTCATTAATGTTTGTTAAGCCAGGATGGAAACAAACCCAAACAACAACAGTCTACAAAATAATTTGGTCACTCCAGACTGCTTTTTTTTTTTTCTCCTCCAGTGAAGCAATTAGTCTCCTATCATCCCCTTTTTAGCCAGGCAGAAAACAATGGGCTGGACAATAGCAATTTCCCCGGCAGGGCAGTCACCTGATCTGCCTCAGTTATGGGAAAGGTGAGCAGTGTTTCCTTGCGTCTGTCTGTCTGCTGGGACGAATCTCTAGAGAAATTCCTCACCTCTCTGTCTGCCTCGCTGAAAGTCTTGCATTTGTGCACCCTCCTCGTGAGTCACAGCCTGGCTCCTCTGAGGGCCCTCTCTGCCGGTTGCTTTTCCTCTCGACCCACTGCAGGGTTAACACTTGTGTGGTTTGCACGTGTATATAGCCCAACCCACTCGCCGACTGATGATGTGGATTGCGGGTGCTGGAAAATTGTGAAGTAATCGGTGGTTTATACCAATGACGAGCCCATATAGCACTCATGTGGAGGAGGGGGGAGATTTTTCCAGCCTTGCTCATCTGAATGGTACTTGATCCTAGGAACGGCTCACCCTGTGTGATGGGACAGCGCTGCAGAGCAGGGGACTACGCAATACGAGTAAATGCATTGGAATTCAACACCATGAGCCTCAACGCAGCTTGGCCAGGGTGATCTGGGAAGTCTCTGTGTTCCTGTAATTGCTTGCAACACGAGTAACACAGAATGGTGTCCTCTGCTTGGGTGAGGGCTGCGGCTGCGCCATGTGCAGGGCTGGGGTTGGGTGTAGCTATAGAGAAGCACTGGGTGCCCCTCCATCACTTCACCATTACCTGCCCAGCACTCCAATGTCACCAATGGGACAGGAAAGTAGTAGGAAAAGTAGTAGTAGCAGGAAAGTAGTGTCATGCTCCTGGACAAGAGGCCAGAGCAAGAAGGCTTATCCTTTGCTTATAAAAGCAGCTCTGCTGGTAGCTTAGCAGCTAAACCTGAACACATTCCTTTGAAGACTCAGGAAAAAGCAGAGCCCAAATCCACGTTCTATTTCATTTCTGCCCATGAAGTAAAAGCCACAGGCTTGCTCGTCAGATGCCAGAAAAAGCTCCAGCTGCCCAGGGCAATTGAGGACAAAGGAGCTCTGCTGGTAAAACCAGCAGCCGCCGCGTGTCTGAGTAACGCTTCAGTGGTGTCAGAGCTCCGGCGTCTGTGGTATGAAAGCAGTGTGGGCATCAGAGCTGTCGGGCTGTGGGGCACCTCCCCTTGAGATAGAAAGAAGTGCTCTGTGAATAAATTTGCTGTACAGCCTCGTCCTTGGATGCACAGCGGGAAGTATTTCTGCCTGATCCCTGAAGCTTGGATTAGCTCTGGGGCAGAGCCTGCTGCGTCCAAACATCATACTGCGTGTCAGCTGCTCCCACTCTTGTGTCTGGGCAGAGCTGCTATGGCAGCGTGCTTTGGTTGCTGTGGGGGAATGAAAAGCTGTTGATAAGGGTTTTCTTCTTGCTGGGCATTTTCTGTTTTAAGTCATTCCAGCCACGATGAAGGTTGCTGCTTGTGCCAGGAGGGCCCGCAAGGGTCAGGGGGCAGAGCACTTGGTCAGGGTCAAGAACTTGGTCAGGAGGCAGAGCACCAGATCCCAAGGCCAAGTTCTGTACAGTAGGGCTGGCTGTGGAGGGCGGGCATGGGTGGGGAAATGCAAATAGTAGATAAGAAGAGGAAGCAAGCTGGGTTTGCATTCGTATCTCAGTGGTGCTTCCCAAGTCACCGCAGGGACAACGTGAGGTGGAAAGTGAAAGTTGCCATGTGTTTGAAAGTTGGTTCCCAATGGAGATGGATGTAATCTTGATGTGAAAGTGGCTGCCGTATCATGGCGTGGATGTTTTCCTTTTGTGGTCTAGCCCAAAGGATGCCGCAGCACCAGCGCCCCCAGCCCTCTCAGCTCCCACAGCTCCACCATGAAGTCAGTTCGCATGCAAAATCATAAGGAGATTTGCAAACCATCTGTGGAGTAAAACAGTGAGATCTGCTTGAGAACAGAAGTAGGGGTCAGGTAAACCACACGTGTATGTAGTGTTCCCAAAGTGCAGAGAGGACACAGGTCTTCTGTTGCTCCTTGTCTGCATAGCCTATCTAGAAAAGTTCCAGGAATTTGTAAGTTTTAATATATATTTTGTGGATGATGCATTTTGGCACGTGAAAGTTAAAATAATTTGCTTTTTGTTCCTTTTTCTTAGGTCAGTAGTGAGTCCTACTTCTCCTGAGCTTCTATGGTCTTCCATTAGTCCTCAATCAATTATTTATTGATGGGGAGAGTATCTGAAAACAGTAGTCCAATCGAAGGGTAATTGTACTTCCTTGTGTAGGTGGGTCTGAAGTACTTGATGGCAGAACCCACTGGAATTGTCAATAACATTAAGAACTGCTTTCCTGCCACAAAATAAAAATACACAGTTGTAGATGAAATGTGCTAAACTTTGATGGGGACGTGAGCTGTAAAACAAAGCACTTTAGATGTCACCTGGGTGTTTGTACCTTTGGCAAGGACAGACAAAAGGTTCTTTGGAAAACATCTTGCCCTCCGGTTGGCTAACTTTTGCATTGTAATGGAAAATATGTATTGTTGTGCAATTCTGTCCTGTTCAGATGCAATATGTTTAATTCTGAGTTTCGATCTGGTGTGGTGTCCCAACAACTGTAAGCGGAGATTTATTTTCACTGTTGCTTCTTGTCTTGCTAGATTAGAAATAAGTTCACTGAGGATTTATAGTATCTAATTCCCGTAGAAAGAGATTTATAATAAAAAAAAAAAAGTAGTAAAAGCTTGCGTAAAGAGGAACCTGAGAGTTTCAGATCTTCCCCAGTTAAGATAGTAAAACCTGTGATTCTTGAAATCTGTGGTATTCGCCTGAAGAGTGGTGAGTTAAAAGCAGTCACCAGATACCTTCCGGTAATTGAGGTGTCCCGGTCCTGGAAAGAAGAGTGAGCACACAGAGTCAGAGTGTGAACTGACTCTAAATCAGCTGACTGAAAGGCACATGGGCAGCACCTCCAAATTTCCATCATATTTAGAGTTTGCTGCATGCTGAAGTTAGTCATTGTTCCCGTTGCTATCCTGAAAGTGCCCCTTTGTGCTTCCTGCACACAAACTTCCCAGTCTGCTCTGTGGGGTTGATACCCTGTATATTACATTATGAAAGGAAAGGGAGACAGAGCTTATTTTTCATTTTCTGATTTGTTTTGTACAGTACAGGGAGTTGGCAGCCTTCTGTGCATGCTAACCATGTCAGCTGAGCATTGCCTCCTGCTCTAAGTTACTTCTGCTGTGCTTGACATTGAGCAGCAAGCTAAGGCATCTACGCTGGAAACTTAGATGGCCTTGCCAGCTGGTGAATCAAATTTTAGAGGGGTTGTACTGCTGCAGGAAAGCACCCCTCTCCCTGTGCTATCTGGAGAGGGAGTCCTGACCAAAGAAACTCGTAGGCTAAGTACCTGATGTGACGCAGGGACAGTTGTTCACGAGTGGCTTTTGTTTGCGGCCTGCTTGGTACTCGCCTGAGATGCATCTCATCATCGTGATGCAAAGCTGAGAGGAGTCCCCAGAAGGAGGAGTGGAATTGCAGGGAGCTTGGCATACCCAGCCAGGAGCTTACCCTGCTCTGCCCTGCTTATCCAGGGTATGTGGGCTTCACACAGCCTGGATTGAATTCCCTGTGACGAGAGAACAGCAACAGTAAACCACATGAAATGAGAAACTAAATCTTGGAATAATGACCCATTCACCACGCTCTTGCAAATACTTCTTTCATCTGATTTCACTGCTGCTGTTTAAGTGATTGTTGTGGCAAGAAGCAGAGAGATCAGAGCAGTAAGGAGAGCACTTTGTGTGCCCGCAGATACATTGGAGCCTCAGAAAAAGGAGTCAGTGCTATCAGCAATGACCATAAACATCCCATGACAGCATCTCCTAGGAAGCATACTTAAAGTCTGTTCTGCTACGGGCTAGGCAGTGCTCCCTCCTGTGCAGGGATGGGACATCTGCGTGTTCTATGCCCACAATGTGTCACTAGTGCTGAGACTGCTTTTTCATCGTGTGCAGGAAAATTCTGTGCAAATGGTGAGATTTTCCAAACCAGCCATTCTGTCCCAGTAATGTTCCTTCCAAAGTTAACAGTAAATTTGACAGCGGAGATCTACAGGCCAAAGCAAAGCGCTTTCAAGAAATCCCCTCTAAAAATACAGAATACTCTTGCCTTCAGCATTGTTCATTCCGTTACAGAAAGGAGATTAGGGCCTATAGCCTTAGCTTCATAAATCTGGATCTGTAATGCAGAGCCTTAGTAAGGTTAATTTTTTTTTTCTAAGGGCTTAATCCAAAATTGACTGAACGTGACAGGACATCTTCTGCTGATTTCCCAGCATTCAGGATAAGGGTTAGAGTATAGTGAACCTTAGCCATGTTATACGAGTCTGAAGAAGTCTGACAAGACATACAGGTTCAGAGCAGGAGTGCCTGCTTCCCCACCAGGTGCTGCTGGCATTACAAATGCCTGTACAGGTTTGCTTGCTGCCCAGGTTGTTGCCAGAGGCAGTCTGCACGTAAAATCATGATGGATGGTGCCTCCTTTTTTTTCCCTTTTGGTATTTGCTGGAGTGAAATGTTCCTCATAAGACTGAGCATGGGGAGGGTAGATTTCGTGAGCAGCTGTGAGATTAGCAGTGAGAGCGCAGAGTCACTTGGGTTTGAACTAGTGGCTAATTCCCGTAGGGTAGGATTAGTGGCAGGAGTGGTGACATGAGGATATGTCACTGTGCTGTTGGAGAGAGGAAACTCTTGAGCAGCATGGGCCCGCACTGATTCTACTAGGACGGGGCCTCAGAGCTCTGAGGTGGGCTGTGGGTAGTTGGCGTTGATCTTGTTGGGTAACTCATCCATCCATCTGGAAGCACTGAGACCACGTTGTATTGCAGGCATAGGCCTGGTTTTATTTTAATTTCTGTATCAGGCTTTGAGTCAGCGCTGCTCTATTTTTGTCAAGGTGACATAACAGGCTTATGCTTCTTAGTCTTTCTTGGCACTATGCATCATAAGTCCACCTCTTAGTCTTGTTCATGCATTTAGGTCTCAAGCCTGTTGTACGCCTCCTCTGAAGACTTCAGGCAAAGGGACTCACAGAAAGAGGTGTTGTGTTTTGGATTTGTTTTTTTTCTCTTTCCCTCTTTTTTTGGCAGGGATAAAATAGAAGCTCTGTTGGGAGCAACTCAGCAAATGATGTTTTCTGGGCCAACAAATTCCAGCATTGCTGCCCAGTGGGACCAAGGAGTCTATCACAGGACTCAGCAGCCAGCCTGGCAGCTCAGCCAGAGAGGTGTGCATGGCGTGCATACCAAAGACTTGAAGCCTTTTTGTGTCCACCTCTCTCCTTCCCACAGTAAATGGAGAGACATTTACTTTGGGATTCTGGGAAACACCTCAAATGTAACTCCTCTTTTCTGGCAAGAATACCACATAAAAGTGCTGCAAATAATATATATGCACATATATGTATAAAAAAAATAAGGTATGCACACATGTGGACATATAAATACTTATGGGTTGCTCCATCCTTGGGATTATGTAGCAATCTCCAGCGCGTCTGTGTTTCAGCAGTAATGGCCTCAGCTCTCTGCTGCCCCATTTCACAAGAATGTCTTTCTGCCCTTGTAAAGCTGCCTGTGGAAGCTGTCATTAGCTGCTGTGCATATGGTAAAGGCGAAGCTCTTATAGGTGTGCCTGACCCTGAAGGGACTTGGAGCAACCTTGGGGTCCCCCTGGATTTATGCCCCTTGGGTTCAGACCCAGCGGTGTGATGGAAGCTTTGTGATTACATATTGCGGTGTGCCAGGGGTTTTTGTAGTCTATGCCTGTATGCTTTAGCCTACCACTCCAATTTAACTGGAGGGTGAATCATGCCCATTCATCTCAATAGCAATGAAATCATGTCAGTAATTGTGTTAGCTTCCACAGGTACTTTTCTGAAGTGCCTGGAGGGAGGGAAGGTGGGACTGCTGGCATTTCAAACCAGCAGAGATCCTGGATCCTGAGCAGTACCAGCTTGCCAGCTGCTTTACTGTAAGAGAAGTCAGCCCCATGGGCATCGTTTCATCTCCAGAGCAGCAGCCCAGGGAACATGGGGATGGGGCTGCTCATAGGAGCTGGCTCACAGAGAGCCCCCACCAGCAGGAAGGAGTCAGGCATGGAGGGAGCCTGGAGTGCCATTCCCAGCCCATCTCTGCCAGAAAACACACAGTACTGCCTTAACTGGGGCATGTGGCTTGCAGAAACTTGTCCTTATGCTTGGAGGGCTGCTTGACTTTAAGATTAAAATCTAATAACAGAGCGCTTCTGGATGTGAATGTTTGACAGTCTTAGTCTGAAGCCCAAGCCGCCAAGCAAGGATACGTTTTAAAGCTTAATCAGTTTTATCCCAGCCAGTGCGTAAGATTGATGCAGAGTGCCTTTGGACACACTGGTGAGCATGGGTACAGGTGGAGATCTCTCCCTGGCTTGTCCAGGTTCAGACACCCATCTGCTTGCCAGAGCAGTCCTTGGCTGTGTGCTTGGCATGAGTTCTCCAGAGCTTTATATCTGAGCCCTGATGTGAGCGCATGTTGCATCACTGCATGCCAGGCATGAGCCTGCAAGAGCCTGCATGGAGGCCGGGTGGCTGTAATCCATCGTGCCTTTATCCTACTGCACAGATGCAGAGCATCTCAAAAGCACACAAAGCAGCCAGCAAGGACAGGTGGATGCTCCCTGTTACGTGGCCTAGCAGTGAGTGTTAACTTTCACAGAATTTTCACTCACTTGAGCCTCTTAGACTGGGTCTTAGTTTTATTCTTGTATTATGATATTATACTTCTGGTTTTAATTTGTTTCTGAGAAAGTCTGTTCTGTTTGGAGATGTTGTGGCCCTGTTTATGGACACTGAACACGTAGGTGCAGGCAGCTTTGAAAAATAACTTCTGGATGTTGGGACAGTGGAGGAGAGCACCTTGCTCCATTTCATTCCTGCTTTCTTGTAACTGTGAATTTATTTATGTGTATATGGGGAGATCATCTATCTGTCCTTGGTTGCTGTCCTTGGTTGTACCATGTTAGCCTGAGTTTGCCACTGCATCTTGGAAGTTGGCTAGAAACTAGATGGAACATTTTCTTTTCTCAAGAGAATGTTTTTCAAGAAATCCTGGAGCTGAGCTAACGCTTTGCAGTCCCTGGCCTGTATTTTGATCCAACTCTATGCCATACCTGAAGGGTGGAATGTGCAGCTCTGACATCCTTTTCTTCACTTAACTGGGGAGCTGAGACTGGGAGAAATGAAGACTAAATCCCATGGGGATTTAAAGACTATGTTGTATAGTAGTGGGTGAGTAAAGCAACACTATCTCAGCATGTCATCCCCAGGGACTGTTGTACAACAGCACTGTATGATACCTTCAGTTCTTCCTTTGTTCTGCACCCAGGAATCAGTGCTATCCATAAGCACCACGGGACTGCTCAGGCTGTAGTGATTTTCCCCTTTAAAGTACCATAAGAGTTGTATTGGAATAAGCCTCCAAGGCTGAAAGGGAGCAGTTGCTCTTCATTTCGTTCAGCAACAAACCTGAGGCTTTCAAGCTGCTTTCCCAAGTGTTGCACAGCTTGATCTTTTTCTGATCTCTGCTTTGTGGCTTCCTTTTTCAAAGGCTGGTGACCTGGGTTTTCATTTGTGATTTCAATATTTCTCCCTATTCTAAAGATGTGGTTGTTATTGGAAGAATGTGGGAGATGCCAACCATTTTCTGTGAAGAAACTTCTAAGCAACAGTGAGTTCTATACAACCTAAGACTTGTGGAATTGGAAATTAATTTCCTAAATTCCTTAATTCTTTTCTTAATTCTCAGAGTGGTATAAAACCTTTGAAACAAAATTTGGATGTCCCTATTTCAAAACCAGTGGGAGATGGCATTGTGAAATCAATTAGATTCTTTGAGTTTGGCTGCTGAGCCCCCAGAGCTTAGTGTGGAAAGAAGAAAGGAAAGGAAGTTTCATTTGGGCCCAAAATAATTGTTAGGATGTCTTAAAAACAACTTATTTTTGCAACTCAAGAGATCTTATGCAAAGGAAAACTGAAATATTGTTAACTTCACAGAGGTATTTAGGGCTTTTCTTAATAAGAGGCCTCCTTCTGCTCCCCTCCTTATTTAGTCAAAGTATTAGTTTAAATGTGTTGTCCACTGTGTGTATTTGAAGTAGGTCCTCCAGCTTGAAAATCCTTCCTCTTAGATAAGTATCTTAACACCTGCACTGTTATGCCAGCTCTCTTTCGTTCTCCTCTACTGAAGTTGTTTCATTCTGGAAAAAAAGAATTACATTTTCACTGGAGCAGCAGGAGATGGAAACATGTATTGCTCTGGCTAGGAAAGCAAGAAATAGAAACACATTTTTTCTCTATCGTAATGGAGATTTTCGTATTTCTGCAAGGTAAAATGATTTCAGCAGAAGAGGTGGAGAAAAATCAAAGTCTAGTCCCTGCATGCAAAGGAGGTTAAGTGCACATTTGCTCTCTCCAAAGGAATATTCAAATGACTTTGCACGGTGAAGACTGAAAAATCAAAATGTTCCCATTCAGGAGTGCCAAAAAAAAATGACTTGGCTAATTCTGGGTTTTTGGGGGGTATTTTATTGTATAAATATAATATAAATATATATTTTTTTCACATTTGGATAGTCTATAATCCTTGTTGCAGCTCAGTTTGTGTCTAGCTGTTGCTACATTGTCTCTGCATCTTTTGTGACTAAATCGCTTGCCTTGAGATGGGATCACTAGGGTTTTTATGAGCTTTAAACTGTGCCTTTGGGATTTCCAAACCTAGGAGAACCTCAACATGAGGCAATTCGAATGGGAAGCCAGCTGCTCCTGCAGTGTAGATCCTTATTGCATGCACAGCCCTTGCAACACAGAGTGCTGAAGGCAAAAGAAGGAAAAAAATGAAAGGGTTCATCCTTTAAAATGTATTTCTATGTCATGAGTGAGGTTATCTGAGCAGAGTGAGTGGCAGGTACTTGTATAACACCTATTCATTGGCAAACTCACTGGTGCTGGGAAATTGTATTTGACATGCCTCAGAAAGGGCTGGATCATCTGCAATTGTAATTTCATTTTTTACAAATGTCAGACTGAAGTGGCTGATGTGTAAAGAACACCTCTCTCGGTGAATGACGCTTAGGCAGCTCATTTTGTCATTTCTTCTGGGTCTAGAATAAAATGACGCCGTTAACCTGATGTGCCATAGCTGCGTGTGAGGACAAAGGCTGCCTTTCTGAGTCGGGATGAAGTCTGTTTTCCAAGGGAAGTTTGCCAGTGAAAGGCTTATGGCAGAGCCTCAGTAGGACCTTAGAAACGCAGCCCTTAGAGAACCTCTCTGCCATTCTTGCTTCATGGAACTGCTAAAAATATTGAATGGAAAATGCAAGTATTAAGGAAATGAGGTAGATTTGGGCCCTGCGAGCTGGATGGCTTCCAGTTTCATCAGCTTCCCGGAATCCTTGCTGCTAAAATGAAGAGCTCCTTGTAAATCTTAGAAACTTGTCAGTGTTTTTCCTCTCACATGACCACACTGGTTCATATGGTGGGATGCACAGGAGAGCTGTCAGCGTAGAGCAGCAAGTACAGAGCTTACGACTGCTGCCGTCTGTGAAGACAGTGAAACCAAGGCCCAGCTCTGCCAGAGCTATCTTTAGGATGGGCCTGGGGTAGCCGGAGGGAGCTGCTCTAGAGCTACATGGCCAGGCCTTGCTGCTGGCCCAGCCCATGAGACCTGCTCCAGGTGGGGCCTTTTTTGTGCGGCCTTCTGGGGAGTTGGCCAGCGAAGAGCACTGGGAAGTCGGTTTGGTCATGGGAGAGAGTCAGTCATGCAGCAGAGAGGCCTTGCATCTCCAGCATCTCCTGCTGTGTTGGTGCTGTGATGAGGGCAGTGCGTTGTGCAGCCCGCAGGGACTGCAGGCCCTGCTTTTTCGAGGTTCTTGCCTCTGTTCCTCAGGCTCTGCATGAGGGACTGAGAGGGAATGGCCTCAAGTTGTGCCAGGGGAGGTTCTGGTTGGATATTAGGAAACATTTCTTCTCAGAAAGAGTGGGGATGCACTGGCACAGGCTGCCCAGGGAGTGGTGGAGTCACTGTCCCTGGAGGTGTTCAAGAAAAGGGTAAATGTGGCACTGAGGGACGTGGGCAGTGGGCATGCTGAGGGTGGGTTGTGGTTGGGCTTGGTGAAGTTGGAGGTCTTTTCTAACCTTAGTGATTCTGTGAGTCTGTGACTGTAGCCTTATTTAGTCCATTGACATGGCTGCATTTCTTCTGGCTCAGGTGTAACAAAGGTGTATTTTGAGGTGTTTCCTAAGCACTTCAGGACATGGCGGATGTTTAGGGGGGATGGGAGGAAACCTGGAAGGGGGATCTCCAAGCAAGTTCACCAAAATTCTCCTTCTGGTCACGTGGTTAGGTGCACCCTCCCTAAGAAGTCAGGCCTGCCCAGGGCTGAAAAGGCATTTGCTGCATTTAACACCAAGCCAAGAATAAACTCTGCATTTCAACCACATCACTGCAGATTCCTGGAAACAAGGCCTGCCTTTATGCTTGGAGGGCTTCCCTGCTCTGCCAGTAACCACAAGGAAGAGCAACAGCAGCTTTGACTGTAAACTGCTGTTGAAGGCATACTGTCCTGGACAAGCACGTACAATACCACTCATTGTGCTCACCTAATACTTTGCCCACATGGCTTAACGGTTATGCTTAATTCTGAGAAGGGGAAAAATAAGTATCTTCTGCTGAGCATCCCACCCAGAGCAAACACTGAAGTGTAAGACAAGCATGGGCACTGTCCTAGACCTCCAAATTTCACTGGCCACCAGATAGCCAGTGGCCTTCTGGGAAGGGCAGCATCCAGACAGACGGGTTTTTACTGGCTTCTGCTGCTGTATCTTGTTAAAGTTGAAGAGAGAGGATGCGTATGAACTTACGATTAAGATCTTGTTCTGATTTTCAGGAAGTTGGTGTTCAGTCTTGGTTCTGGCAAATATGGGTAAATTCTTGACCTCCACCCCTTGCTTACCCATCCATTCAAAAGAGGCTAATAATACTTTTTCTTATCTCTTTAGGGCAGGATGTGGCTCTGTTTAGCACAGTGTGTCACTGATCTTTCCATTGTGACAGTGAAGTGGTGAGAGAGCTTGTCAGAAACTCTAGAGAGGCTTCTGGTGGTGGTGCGGGCTGTAGAATGCTAATGCAAAGCATCAGTTAACTACCTGATTTTCACTTTGGGATCATAGAGGATGGGTGGGATCAAGCTGGATTCAGATTTCAGCTCTCCCACAGATCTTCACATCGGTGTGGAGATGCCATTTGTGTTACCATTCTCCTCGTTGCAGCCCCTTTCCAGGAAAACAGATGTCCAGTCAGAGGTCAAAATTGATTAGATTTTCAGTATGGATTTCATAAGGGGGCCCTGAGACCCTCAAATGATTTTTTTTTTTCTATGTGGGCACCCAAGTGACTTTGAAAGCAGCTTTGTCTAGGCCCATGACCCTGTCCTCCGTCTCAGCAGAATGCTGATGGTAACACTTGCCTCAGAGCTTCTGTGAGGACTGTGCAGAACTCTTGGCCAAGGTTAGCCACAGCTGAGATAGTTACTGTGAAAGAGCTGTGACCTGTAAATTCATTCCGTATCAGAGATATTTAAATGCATCTTGTGCGAGAAGCAGCAGAAACTTGTATTTTAGGATGCTGAACTACCAGGATGCTTTTGGACACCCCTTGATGCAGTTTTTCTCCAAAATGTGAAGAAAAAAAAAAGTGACCTATTTGCACTCCCGTCATAGCTGCTTTCCTCCATCTGTGATGGTGCCTAGAGCCCGTCTGACAGCTGAGAAACAGAGGTGCCAAGAGCTAGTATGTATTTTTAGGAAGGCATTGCTTAAGTCTGCAGATGACCCTGTGCTTTCTGGTCATGTTCCTGACAGTACTTATGGCTGCAGGCTATTCCCTAAGGCATTCTCCCTGATAAGCTTCATGAAGACTCTGTCGTTTTGGCAGCCCTATTTTTGATGAGGTGCTTCCTGGCAGTTACAGGTGATGCACTGGAAAATGTGCCTTTCTGCAGCTTGCTCGCTGATGGCATTTGGCTTCAGGACTCTCGTGGTAGGGAACAGGTATGAAACAAGGAAGTCCCCACCCCAACGAGCACTACAGGGGGAAATAGGTTATTGCATTAGCTGCTGGAAGGGGTGCAGCCAGGAAAGTTTAAAGGCTTCAAGAATTTGTAGGTGGGATTTATCAGTCAGGGTTGCCTCAGTACGGATAAGCATGGGAGCTAAACCCTCAGGAGCAGAGAAGATGCTCTCCCCCCAGCACGGTGCTTTGCCAAATCACAGTGTCACCTGCGCGGCGTTTTGCAGCATCAAAGCATCATTACACAATTTGACAGCTCTGGTGACCTCTGATCCAGTGAGTCCCAGAGCTGAGTGAGCAGGAGCTCGGCTGGTCAGGCCTGCGGTGTGTTTGGAAAGCCATGTGGGCGAACTCGCGTAGCACCTACCCATGTTAAATGCATTTTGGTGGAAAAATGTTTGTTCCTCCGTCCCTTTTGTAAGAGATGGATCAAAAGAAAACCCTTCCTGCGTGACTTCTGTTTATTTTATTTCTATTTTTTTTTTTATGATGATGAGGCTTGTCCAGTTCACAGGTTAAGCTTTTGAGGCCTGGGATGCTGCCTCCATTTGTGCTGGGGCTGCACCGAGCACGTAGCAACTTGTCTCGTTGCAGGGACTTGAAGCTGGACAACGTGCTGCTGGACCATGAGGGTCACTGCAAGCTGGCAGACTTCGGAATGTGCAAGGAGGGCATTCATGATGGCATTACCACAGCTACCTTCTGTGGTACACCAGACTACATTGCTCCGGAGGTATAAGGAACCTTTCTTTGCCAGGAAATGTCAGTTTTGAGCAGCCAGCCTGCACTCTGTTGTCTTTAGTTAGACCTTATTTGTCTGCTGGGTGCAAGGTTTCCTACTAGATGCATGCTTCTGTTACTGGTCCCTGGTGCAAACGAAACATGAGGCGCCAAGATAAGCATATCTTTTTCTTAAGCAAAGGTGAGGTGAAGAGTGGAGCTACAACTGCAGAAAACTTGAGGAAGAGGCACATACAGATCCTGGCCCAGTTTGATTTGAAAGGAGATCATATTCTCCCTCCTTTCTCTATTCATTTTTCTACCTTCTCCCCTTCCCTGTCATTCACCAACCTCACTACAAAATTAATAAACGCCTCTTTAAGGAACAACTGCCCTTCAGATGCTGCCAGATGTTTTGACAGGGTTTCAGATCCTCCTTTCAACACAAATGAATTTTTGTTTGTGGTTGGTGTTTGTGCCTTTCTCATACAGTTATGCTCCTTCCCCTCTCCAGCTGATAGTGCTGGTGTTGGAGCAGTGTGAGCATTTCATTCCCAGGGGCAAGGAAAAGGCGGTATCAGCTCATGCGCATAGCTGCTCCACCACTTCTGAGGCTCAGATAGTTTAGCTGAAATGTCTTTTTTCCTCCTGATAAACTCTAGCATCATTTCTAAGGCATTGTTGACCCAATGAGCAGCCAAGCTAATTCAGTCATTTAATAGATCTGATGTACCTTAGTGCAGATCAGTGGGTTCCCAGCTGTATGTCATGTAGGCATCCAGCCAGCATAGTAGAGAGAACTGTTAGGCCACAGCAAGAACTTCCGCAATGATATTTCCAAATCTCTTTTCCTCCCTAGTTCAGTTTAGGGACCTCTAGGGATGACGTGTCATTCTCATGCCTTTTCCAGATACTGCAAGAGATGCTGTATGGCCCTGATGTTGACTGGTGGGCCATGGGCGTGCTGCTATATGAGATGCTGTGTGGCCACGCGCCCTTTGAGGCAGAGAATGAGGACGACCTGTTTGAGGCCATTCTGAACGATGAAGTTGTCTACCCAACATGGCTCCAGCAGGATGCAGTGGCAATCCTCAAAGCGGTAAGTTCCCTCTGCTGTCTTCACTTTCTTAGCTTTCTTCAGTCTAAACCTAACAAAAGGAAACAGGGCTGGAGGATGGGTGCTCAGAAATTGTGGTTTCCCTGGCCCTTTCTTATCTTGGACGGAAGGATAAACTAAAAAAGAATATCCTGCCACACTTCAGCATGCTTTCGCAGTTACGTCCTTTATACAGTTCAGCAGCCAACTTGGCAAGCAAAGTGTGTGCTGGTCTGCCTGTCTGGGCATTCCCTTGCTGGCTTAATGATTTACAACATACGGTCATCTTCCAGAACAGAAGTAGCAGGTATATACAGTATTACCAGCAGTGACTGTATGATAGGACAAGGACAGTTTTAAACTAAAAAAGTAGGTTTAGATTAGATATAAGGAAGAAATTCTTCACTGTGAAGGTGGTGAGGCCCTGGCACAGGCTGCCTAGCAAAGCTGTGGCTGCCCCATCCCTTGAAGTGTTCAGGGTCAGGTTGGATGGGGCTTTCAGCAGCCTAGTCTGGTGAAGGATGTCCATGCCCATGGCAGGAGACTAGAACTGGATGGTCCTGAAGGTCAGTTCCAGCCCAGGCCATTCACTGATTCTGTGGTTTCCATGTGACTCAAGTGTCAGTGAAGTGAAGACTTCCTGATAATCCTTTGTTCTGACTGTTGGTACTGCCAGCTTTCCCCTGGGGACCACTGCCTACCTGCATACATAAGTTTCTGATTTTTGTGTGTTCGGGTGGGGGGGAGGGGGGAAAGGGAGGCTGTACAGCAAACAGTTTGAGGAGAGTTGTTGCTGACTGCACTTAGTTCTTGTTCTAACATGTATTCCTGAATTTTCCCAAGACCTCTCTTATCCTGTGCCTCACATATTTGCCTGTGACGTGAGGAGGAAGCTTTTTTAGATTTCAGACTGTGCGTGTACAAACAGTGCCTAGTGTACTGGAGCTCCTTGGCTTTGTCTTGAATCAGTGACAAAGGCATTAACCTTGGAGTCAGGAGACCTAACTTGGCTGTTCTGCTACTGACTTCTTCCTGCCCATGATCATATCTCTTAATATTTCTAAGCACACTTCTTATAGAGAAGGATCAGAGTTTGTCCTTCCCTTGCAAAGTGCTGTGAACACGAATGTATTCAAGGCTTGGTACTACTAAATGGTAATAGAGGGCCAAAGAAATAATTGGACAAGATAGCATTTTATAGTAATGCTATATGAGTGCTGACTCAAAGAAATGAGAAAGAAACAAGAAATTTCCTCTGAGGAAAGGTTGAGGGAACTGGGCTTGTTTAGTTTGGAGAAGAGAAGGCTCCGGGGAGAGCTCATTGTGGCTTTCCAATACTTGAAGGGAGCCTATAAACAGGAGGGGGAATGATTGTTCACGAGGGTGGATAGCGATAGGAGAAGGGGGAATGGTTTTAAGCTGAGACAGGGGAGATTTAGGTTAGATATTAGGAGGAAGTTTTTCACACAGAGGGTGGTGATGCATTGGAACAGGTTGCCCAGGGAGGTTGTGGATGCCCCGTCCCTGGAGGCATTCAAGGCCAGACTGGACGTGGCTCTGGGCAGCCTGGTCTAGTGGTTGGCGACCCTGCACTTGGCAGGGGGTTGAGACTCGATGATCTTTGAGGTCCTTTTCAACCCAAGCCATTCTATGATTCTATGAAATGGAGAAATTAAATATGTAAAGAACCATTTCAAGGTGAGGAGCGTTTGATTTTGTTGGGTCTTTAATCTGGTAGCCAGAATCTGTAAGGAGAATTGCTTATTGTAGTCTTCTGATGTTAATATTATTTTTTGTAGATACAGCATTATCATTACTGTGTGAGCACCTTCTAATCACTGTTGTGTTGTTTGTCTCAACGGAAAGTGAATGTGAGCTCCCTGATTTACAGCTGTGGCAGTACTTTCTAACCCATGATATTAAGAGCATGGAAAATCAGAGCACTGAACTGCTGCAGTGACAGAAATGATAATAAGTAATTACATGGCATGGGAGGTGTATGGAAGAGCAGGAAATTAAACCTGGGGTCTCTTATGTTGCAGGCTAAGGCCTTAATATCCTCAATAATTGGATTATCCCCTCACTAAAAGTTCTGGCCTCTAACCTTGAGCAGAACAAGTGGGAATTCACTTAGCGCTTGAGTGGTACAAAGCTCTGAAACTAAAATCAAATTCCCCTGCCAGGAAGATGTGATTAGGCGTAGGTACTAAGAGATTCTATACAAATGTGTGTATCTAGGTTTAGAAAGCACTTGGGCAGCCTGCCTTCTAGAAGAGCTTCCTTATAAATAAGGATAATAGGTTTTAGGACCCATTTCATGGATGCTGTTATTTTGTTTTGCTTACATTTACCATAACTGTGTGTCACCAGTTTCCCCTGATCAGAAAGCACCTGATTTCTGAAGATTGCATCCTGTTCATCTTTGCAGTTTCCTGATAATGACCAAGACATGTTCTTAGGCCCTCATTAAGAGCAGTTGGTGTTACTGGTTTGTTTTTGAGCACTGACACCAAGGAAAACAGAAACAACCTCAGTGCCCTGGGACTGTGCTTAGAATTCAAATCAGAAACATTTGGGCTCTAAAAGAAGTTTTCTTTTTCTGTTTATTAATGTTTGGGTTGGTGTGGGGTTTTTTTTGGTTTTTTTTTTTTTTGTCCTTGATACTATATTTCAAGTGCTGGAAGTAGTAGGGCAGAGCTAAATTGGTGTAGATGAACAGGATTTGGATGGAATCATGACTCTCAGAGGAGGGAACTGGGAAATCCCAAACCCTTCATGTTTACAGTACCCTGCATGACTGGAGTGAGTCACTGGGAAATTTAGGGAATTATGGGTTCAAATCAGGCAGAGTGAACTCAGGCAAGGAATTCCAATTGGGCATGGATTTGCTTGAGGGCGGGAAGGACATGCAGAAAAGGAGAATTACTGCTGAATGGATTTAGACCACTTTATCTCAATCTGAATAGACATTTCAATTTGATTACCATCCTCTCTTCCCCTCTCCCTCAAAAATTGTATTTCTCCATAGCTCTACCCATAGCAACAAATCTATGCCAGAGGAGCACTGGCCCCAGCGCGACAGGATCTGTGCCTGCAAAAGAAACTTTTTCACATGCTCTGCTATCAGCTAAGTAATCGCCTGTGTCTGATGATGAAGAGGCTGTGAAAGAGAAACTTTGTGAGCAGGCAGAGAGCAGAGACTGCTGGACTGTATCTTTTACTGTGAGAGTGCAGCTGGGATTTGCTTTGTTACAGCACGTTGACGTTTTGAATTTGTGAATTGTTACTAGCAAAAAGTGCTTGAGCAAAGAGAGTGGCTTTCCAGGCAGCTGGAGGCTTGGGGAGTAAGCTGAGTGAATAGCAAAATGAAATACAGTTCCCTTGTTTCCCGTAAGCAGGGTGATATTTTGGCTGCATGTTTCACTTGCTTCACGTTTGACTTTTTCAAATACAGTGCAATCACTGCACTATGTTTGTAACAAGCAGGCTTATTTGGAGGGGGCAGGAAGGGACACAGTGAGAACTGGAGCTCAACAGTGGAGTAATGGGAAGTAAATTCGCAGGAAAAGCTGCAGGGATTTTCTTTGGTGTCAGATGAGGAGAGGAGGACAAAGTCTATTGAGTCACTCCATGGAGTAATCCTCTGATGTAGCAATGGTTGGCCCAAACGTTTGGAAACTTGGATGAGGAATTGCAACTTGGATGTTTTTGCTCTCAGAGCCAAGTGACAGAGCAGGTTACAAAGCAGTATCTCCCTGGGGAAGTGTTAGCATTGCTCTGCCTTCTGCACCCAGCTTTTCTGAACCTGGTGAAGCTGAGTTCAGTGAAGCTGAGGTTGTCTCTTAGCATTTGTGTACCAACCTCCAGTCATAACATCAGCTCTGAAATGCCTCTGGTCTAGCTGAAATACTGCTTTAAAAAGCGAGGCTTGGGCATGTGGCTGGGCGTTCTGGGGACACAAGTCAGACTAATGCCCGTTCTCGCTCCAACTGGTTAAATACAGGTACTTTGGAGAAAGCACCACCAGAGTTAAGCAAAAATGGTGATTCCCCTTCTGTGTGGCTTTCATGTGAAAAATAAACAACAGGCAAGAGAAGAGGAAGATGCAGAGGAAGCTGGCTGTGGTTTCAGTAGTCTGCATTCTGCACCGGTGCAGGTGGAACCTCACAGGGTAGCACTGATGCAGGAGGTTTAGCACAAAGAGCATTATTGTAAGGAGGGAGAGGGATGGAGAGGTTAGTGACCTCAGTTGAGAAAGCAAACATGATCCATATCTCGGAGAATAAATGACGTCAGCAATACAGTGAAAAGGATGCAAAGGCAAAACCTGAAGTTTATCTGTTTTTCTAGAGAATAATAGCCTGGAAGTGATGCTGAGTCAAAAGGGAAGTGCTCTGGTTTAGTGCAGTCTCTGCTGCTTTGTGCCACTGAGTTCAGTTCCTCCCTCCGGCTCATGTGGCATTCTGTGAACTCTGACGCTACTGCTGAGGTGTGAACACCCACCCCATGCTCCCTTAGGCTTTGCTCTTGCAGCCTTGCTTCAAATCCCCTTTCTGTTGCTAAGTTAACATCAAGGGGCTGTAGTGTCTGCAAATCAGTGCTTCAAGCTCTGACCTGGAGAGAATGATGTTCTGTGGGTCAGCTGAAGCCAGGTCCAGCTCTGAGCCCAGCTGTAATGGACACATTTTTGGCTTTTGGAGCATCAGGTGATGGAGTTGGGGTTTTCTGCCTGGCTTTCATCAGCAGCCAGGAGCAAGATTGTGTGGATTGCGGGAGAAGAAGGAGGGGGAGTGTTTGAATGTTAGGAAACATTTCTTCTCAGAAAGGGCGGTGATACACTGGCACAGACTGCCCGGGGAGCGGGGGGATCACTGTCCATGGAGGTGTTCAGGAGCTGTGGAGATGTGGCACTGAGGAACATGGCCAGTGGGCATGGTGGGGGTGGGCTGGGGATGAGCTTGGAGGAGGTCTTTTCCAACCTGGATGATTCTGTGATTCTATGAATGTGCCACACTTTAAACCTAGCCCCATGGTCTCCAGACAGCCTTGAAGCCTGATCTAGAAGGAAAAGCCTTTTGTCCCATTTCTGTGAGCCCATGACAGACCAAAGACAAGAAACTCGAGCATTTCTGTTAGTTCCTTAGCTCTTTTGGCTTGCTTGTACAGCTAGTACTTACAGCAGTACTATATAGCAGTATTCAATACCTAGAGCTCTCTGGCAGTGTAACACAGCCCTCTTTCCTAGGAGGCAGCTCACACAGCTTTTTCTGGAGAGCAAAAAAGCCACTCAGGAATGCTGCAATGCAGATGGCAGCAAGTCACTTACTTTTCAGTGGGAAAGAGGTACTGGGGCCCTTTCACAACCACTCAGCCGATGTTCAGCTTGCTAATTAAAAAAGCTGCTCGAAACTTTCTGTAGGAGCTTGTCGTTTGTTTGCTGCCCAGAGAAGCGAATACAAAACCGCCTTGGGTCCCTCTGGCACTTAACATCAGAGCAGGCAGGGCCACAGGAGAATTTCCCACAATGTAGTACAGGTGGCAGGAGTATAATTGTTTGTGTGTGGCTCCAGAGGCAAGTCCTGTCCAGCTGGGGAGGGGAGAAGCATGCATATTGCTGGGAAGTGGGGCCAAATTCTCTCTTAAAACAAGAGGTTGAGTTAGGGAGCATGGGTAGTCCATTGTAGAAGTGCTTTACAATTGTTGGTTATTTATATTCATATGTAGAATGAGGTTAAATAACAGTAGAAAAAGTGTGGGTGTGTTAGAGTTTTCTTCTTCCCTAAATCTGCAGGTAGTACTAGGCCAGGAAGAACTGAATGTTCTGTGTTCCATCCCCTTCTTCCAGTGAAAATGAGCACTGTTTTTTCTTTGTTTCAGTACAACTGTGAGTGGTGACTCCAAATGAGATACAAATGTTATTTACTATTATTTTTGTGTGTGTAAGAGTTAAATCCAGGAGTCCGTGGTGAGTACAGATTGAGCATAGTCATCTCCCACTATTCCAAAGTAATTCTTAGGAACTTCAGCTAACCCACATGCCCGGAGCATAGGGCAGGTCAGTTTGGTTGAACGCAGAATAACCGCTCCAACAGAGCCCGTGGAGATTTGGGCTGTGCTACAAGAGCTTATTGTAACAGGCCGGGAGGAAAAAAGTTTGGAGAGAAACAAAACAAATACCCCCAGGGCACTCCACCCAAGCACGGCAGCAGAAAGCGAAGTGAGGACTGAGCTGAGCTGCAGGAGGAGTGAACTGCATGGTGAGGGGATAACATTGTGAGCACCCAAAGTCTTGGTGAGCATCCCTTTTGTGTGTGCTGCAGCTTATTTTCAGGAAGGTTTTCTGGTCGGTGAGCACTCAGCTCTGAACCAGACTGGCCCTAAGGCTGTAAGTAACTTGAAAATGTCATTAATGTAGAGAGAAGGGAGAGGCCAGGGTTTTTGCAGCAGAAAGACTTAGAGGCAGATTTTAACATAATCAAAGCAAACAGCCTGCAGTGACAGAGGAGTGGAGGGAAAGGGCTGGTTTTTAGACGTCTGAGTGGAGAGATGTGCGTGCTCCAAGCTGCCTGCTCTCCACAGCTGCTCCCTGAACGTCAGCATGGAGGATGAGGTCTTCTGAACTGTTCTTAGGAGATGGGTTCCTTCTCTTCGTGCTCTATGCTTGCTTGCAGTCCAGCACACCTGGATGCTGGGAGGTCAGAACTAGTAGGAACTGTCATCAGCTCAGACACCACAGTAGGTGTCTGCATCCTCCCTGCATGCTGCAGCAAGCAACACATGACTCAGAGCACCTCGGCTGTGCTTGGCTTGGCACATCCAGGTGCGATACGTATGTGCTTCCCGCTGCCTTCCTGCCTCGCCTTTTCCCTCGGCCCTGGGCAGTCAGTTTGGCCGCTGTGTGAGCAAGGCGAGACCTTTGTGCTTGAGCTCCCCTGTCCTCACCTAAAGGCTTAGGAAGTGTGAAGCAAGGCAGCCAGGTGGTGATGGTGTAACGTTGCCCACATTTCTTGTACGCCACTGCACAAGGCATATGGCTCTCCTTTGCACTCGCATCCTGCAGATCTGAGCCGGGCTCTTTCTTTCAAACAGACAGAAAAATGCAGATAATCTGTTCCACATGCAGTGCTGGAATAGTCAGAGTGAACCTGGTTTTGAATGCACCAGATGCCGGGAGTATTTTTTAAACAAAGATTAAAAGGAAAAGGAACAACACAGTGGTGGACCCACTGAAATCAAAGAGGGAGCGAGATGGGCTCGTTGCTTTATCCTCAGAGCGGAGGAGCCAGCTAACAGAAGCAGATATTAAAAATGCCTTCAAATATTCCAATAAATTATTCTCCTTGGCATCCCTTCAGAGCTGGCTGGCTCCATAAATCCCTTTCACAGTTTGATTAAGCTTTGGCTGTCACACTCAGGCAGATATTTGAATCTCTGTGAAACTCTATGCCGGATCTGTGTAAACATTTTCTCTTTGTTTTGTTTTCAAAAATGCTTTCATCTTGCATTTCCTGGTTGGCTCTGGAGCCTCTGCAGGAAAAGCAGGACCCTGGAGCCGGTTGTTTCCCAAGCAAGAAGGAATTCTGCAGCTTTAAACGATCTCTTGTCTGAGCCATTTATGCAATAAACACGCGGTGTGGTTAAGCGTCGGGGCCGAGTGAGCTCCACCGCAGGTTGTCGTCTTGCCTCTTTTGCCTGAGCTTGCATATCCATTACTATAATGTCCTGTCCCTTTGCCATGTAATTCTTAAAAAGCAATCAGTATTCCCCAGCGATTTTAATCTCTTCTGTTGATTGATCACACCCCTTTCTGATGTGTTCCTCTTCCCCGCAGTAATAGCCTCATGCTTCTGAATAATTCACCGTGAAAGAAAGCTAATGCCATCCCTATGTAGCCTGCCAATGCCAAATTCATCTTGAAGTTGTCATCAGATCTTTTACCTTTTCCTTCTCAATAGGCTGAAATTGGCTTCTTATTTAAGCCCACAGCATGCAGGCTCAGATTTGCTTCACAACAAAAGCTCCTAACCCTGCCTATTGTTGTGGCAATTATGATTCATCCTTCTCTTTCCTGCCAGAGATTAAAAAAAAAAAAAAAAAAGTGAAGCGGCATTCATTTGTGCCAACTTTCCACTTTCTTTTTTCTTTTTTCTGCTTGCTCTTGGTGCATAGGAAGAGGCAATTCCTGTGGCCAAGCCTAAAACTTGTGGCCTGGGCTGACTGCTCCACTCTGCCACAGATAAACACGGTGATTATAGACCCTCAAGAGTGTTTTGGTGGAGTTCATTAAAATGTGATCTTGGGGAGGGGCCGAGAATTCCCTTGAGAACCCGACTGCCACCTGGACATGGGAATAACCAGTCCTTGCTTGCAGCTGGGGCCATCTCTGCCCATGGAGAACCAGTGCATCCAACTGGGGGGTCTGAACGCTCCCCTCGGGGCCGTAAATCTCCGATTGTCCCGGCTGTTTGGGGCTGTAGGTCTTTCTGTCCACTTGTCCTTCCAGCGTTGACCTTTCTGACCCCCTGTGTCTTTTCAGGAACTTTGAAATTTAAAAGAATCGAAATATAACCAGGACCATGAAAGGGCTCCTTTGAAGTATTTTCCTGTGATTTTTTTTTTCCTAATTGGCCTTTGCAGGTTTGTCTGGGGCACTTTAGTCCCCTTTGTACTTGACCCTATGTAAATAGGCCACCCAGGGTTGTGTAATAAATTCCCGGTTCCTCTTGACAAGACTATCAGAAAAGGATTAATTGTTTTCCCGTGCAACCCTAGGGAGATCTTAGCGCTGGTTAAAAGGAGAGTGGGATCATGCCCCTGTCTGTTAATGAGTGCGCTGCTCATTCCCTCTGCACGTTTGTGTTACCCTGATTGATGTATTGATTTAGTAATTGACCTGCGTATCCCCATGGTGTATCCGTAATCCAATTGGGGCACTTTAACAGCAGCAGCTTGATTTTCAAGCTCCAAGCAGCCTGCGTGGCAGGTGACCCATGTGGGAGCTGGGTTGTGCCCGTTTGTTCTCAAAACACAGATTGATAGGGTGACATCTTGACTCAAACCTACGCTAAATGATCCACATATCTGATGACTAAAGTTAATTTCTCTGTGTTATTTATTAGATGAGTACCAAAGTCAGGAGTGTCTAAGATCACTAGCTGTCATCGGGGACCAGTCTGATGTTTGTGGCCTTTTCATTCTACGCTAGTGTGGATGAGTTAAATTGGGTGGGAGGAGGCAGGGAAGCAGATTTCAACACAGCAAGGAAGTTTGTAACTATTCAAGCAGTATTATTTTTAGCAAAGTCTCACCTAATGATAGTGAGCAAAGCTGAACCTCTGGGAAACGTGGAGCCAGATGTGTCCATCCCATAACTGAGGTGCTCTACCTGCCTTAGTTTACTTAGGAGCAAGGCTGCCAATTGATTTTGACCTCCCTTCCCATTCCTTTTTTATCTGGAGGGGGAAATAACTGAGACTTCACGTTCTGTCTCTCTCTCCGTCTCTCTTCCTCTGCCTCCCCCTTAAAATGCTCACAGGGCGGCCTTGTACTGAGCCCTGGCACTGCGCCCACCAGACCTTTTCAGCACTGCAGGATTTCACCTGCTCACAGTTCTCTGTAGCCAGAACCCTGGGATGGCGTCATGGTGCCATGTGCACATGTCGATCATGTCCTGGCTCACAATGGATTGCACTGGTGCAAGTCGTGGCTTTTAGCAGTCGATCCTGCTGTGTGCATGGTGAAAAGATGAAATGCTGCATGGCCATTAGTGGCTGCTGTCAGAGCAAGTCGTCGGTGTAAAACTGAGGCAGCACTCGAGAGTGGTCAGTGGGACCAGGCTGTGGTAGGAGCCTTGCCCAAGACAGCAAAATGCAAGGCTGGCTCAAAAGAGCAGCTTTTCATTTAAAAAAAAAAAAAAAAGAAGAAGAAGAAGAAGAAATAAGAAAGACTCTCTGCTGTGCTAAAGCCTCCTGACTTCTAGTCATTAAAAATAATACAGACATTGACTATCTGAGCCATAGAGCCATCTTTCTTCCCTTTGTTAGAGGTGGATGAGCGGTAGTGAAACCCCAGACCATGGGTCTGTTTGCCTTACATAATGGGCAGCCAAACTGTTCTGTGACTGTGGCATTCAGTCAGGAGATTCATGGAGGGAAGCCTTAATTAGAGTAATTGCTCTATTTATGTAACGATCTGCTTTTGTCTGAGATCAAATGGATCTTTGAGAAATCTTATTTCCTTCTGAGTTAATTTCTGCCCTGTTAGTTCAGCGTATGAATCCTAATGAACACAAGCGTGTTCGGTATCTCACCATCTCCCTGCTCTCCCTCATTACTGGAGCGGAGACCATGGGGCCTTAACCTTCTGTGCTGCTGCTCTGCACTTGGATAGCAACATGAGGAACACCAACAGGCAGGAAAACTTAATGCCGTGAACTGGCAAATCTTGCTTCTAACAGCTTGGGATTGATGATTACATGGGCACAATCCTGAAGATGGACTGAAAATCAACTTTTACAGTAGTGGATAGTGATAGGATAAGGGGAACGGTTTTGAACCAAAAGAGGGGAGATTTAGATTAGATGTTGGGGAATTTCTTCAGTCAGAGAGTGGTGAGGCGCTGGCACTGCTGCCCAGAGCTGTGGGTGCCCCATCCCTGGAGGTGCCCAAGGCCATAGATGGGGCCCTGTGCAGCCTGAGCTGGTACCTGATGTAGTCGTTGGCAATCCTGCCTGCATCAGGGGGTTGGAACTGGATGATCTTTGCGGCCCCTTCCAACCCAAGCCATTCTGTGGTTCTACAATTCTGTGGTTCTGTGAAGAAGGGGACTTTGAGGCAAATGGAAGTTGTCATGTAGAGGAGGTGGAACTGAAGATCTGCTCTCAAACCCATGGCAGGCTGCCCTAGGCTCAGCAAAGCAAAGTGGGAGTTCCTCTGGTTCCCTCCTCCCAGTCTGCAAGGTGGGGGATACTGTGGGCTTGTGTTTGACGGATGCACTGCTCGGGGGGCAGTGCTTTCTCTTTCAAGGTGAATATACTCTGCCAAGTGCAACAGAGTGCTGGGGGGAGCTGGCACATCTAAGATGTTCTTTAACACAAGAAATAACAAAGGACTCCTCTTCTAGATGGCTGACAGTGTGAAAAGAATGACTGTATTCCTGGAGTGCATTTCTTCTGTGGAGGGGTCTGGGTTTGTTACTGTTTTCCTAGAACATGAAGTAACTTCATGTAATCTATTCACAGCGTGAATTATCCTGATGCAAACAGCACACAAATGAATTACATAAAAACCTATCAGAGTGCCAGTATTGAGAGAAGGAACCTGTAAATTCTAGGAAATGAGCGCCTGCGAACATCGGCCTTGTACAAAAATCCCTTCACAGACCTCCAAGCCATTGCACGGATTTACACACACTGACTCTTGAGACAGGCGCTGCAGCATTGCACGTGGGCAGTGCTGGAGAAGCATAGTGCAGTCCTGTCCTGCAGCTGGGGGACGCCAGCCCTTCCCAGCATGGTCCCAGCAATGTGGGTCCCTGCGGCCCGGCAGCCCCTGCACTCCCTCACCTGCCCTTGGGCTGAGCTCCCAGGGCTGACGCAGATTTTTCCCTCTGCTTGGCGCTGCTATTTCTGCATTTTTTCCTTGTAACTTCACAGGCCCTCCGTGGACTAGTCTCCACCTCTTCATTTCTTGTTGCGGCTTGCTGCATTTTCTTTCAGTAAATGTTTTCAAATGGTTTCATGAAGTCATGTTTTTGGCTCTTTCCAGCTGCTGGATTTGGCTGCGCTGTCGCTGGAGGGTTAGCTGAGGTCAGCGAGAACCCTGCTCCAGACCGCTCTGCAGCCCAGAGGGACCCAGCCCAGGGGTGCTCTTTGCACTCCCCACGGCTGGATGTGGTCACATCCAAGGCCTGGTGGCCAGGCTCAAGTTGGACGCTGGTTGACTTGCTGTTGGTTTTGCTAGGAGGCCTTACGATTTGGGGTGATGACGTGTTCTTTTTGCTTGGGAACATCTCCGGTTTGCTTTGTTGGTGTTAGTATTGGACGTCTTTCTGTGTTTCTTCATTGAACTTAGCGTACCAGAGGGTGACATCCATTTTGAATTCTGGATAATAGAACAAAATTAGAGATAGGCCTCAATGTTTTCTTACATTTTGCCATGAAAAACTTTCTGCAGAACATCTTCTTTCACCACCTGCAAAAACACTGGAGAGTTGTACTTGGAAGCTCGCTTAAGACTACCCAACCTGAGCCTAGCTGTGAAGCAGGAGTCTGACCCCAGCCTTCCTGTGGATGCCAGGAGCAGCCAACGCTTTGTAAGACTTTTTCCAGCCCCAAAGCCTGGCTATTTCTGAATGCAGCAAAAGGTGAGCTGCATTTCCAAAAAGCTTTCCCCTGCACAGCCTGCCCTTGGGCAGAGGGCAGCATCTGCGCTCTGGGCACGCGGCTCTACCTGTCCTGCTGCTGATTGCTTCAGAGGTGCTGCTTATATGGTCAGAGCCGTGGGTACAGACTCCAGGTACTTATTTCAGAGGTGAAAGCTGGGCTCGTCATTACGTTCCTCAGAAATCCCTACTTCTTTTTTTGCTGTGCTCTAAGTCCCATCAGATACCAGAGCCATTTTGAGACAGGCCTTGAGATACTGCCCTGTTGCAGCAGAGAAATGTCAGTGCTGCCTCAGGTAGAGAGAGGGAAGACTTCATGGACTTTAAGCCTTTGAGAGGTCATTATATTCTTCTTTCTTTCTGACCTCCTGCATAGCACAACCCAAACTGCAATGTCATCCAGTTTTTTTGCCAGTGCAGTAATTTCTGGTGAATTCAGATGGGGTTTGAGTGGGTTAGCTGTGTGTTCTAGTGGAAACCAGCTTCAACAATGCCATCTTGTAATTTTATCTCTCTCATACAGGGCAGCAGGTGCAAAACATCAGTGCTCTTTCTGTTGTAGTCATGGTTTGCACGCTTGATTTTCAGCCCAATTGTCTGGTAAGGACTGGAGTCACTTCCCAGAGAAAACAGCCCAACCTTCCCAGGCTGAGGCAGACCTGCTGCTTCCAAAATTCACCAGGAAATTTCATGTAAGGAGAGAGCAGCAATGGCTGATATCTGGTTTTCTGTCACAGCGTCTGGGTGTGGAGGTGTATGTACATCCCCAGGCCAAGTGATCTGACACGGAGCTGTGGCTTCCCAGAGACAGAAGCGTGTTTCACACCCTGCATGCTGAATGTGGAGGCAATGTTTTCAGTTCCCATGCATAGATGCAGTCAAGAGGTCTCAGCACAGTGTACAGTACATTTATCAGGGTTGGAAGTTAACAGTAAGAGATCATCCTTTGAAATTATATCCCCCCCTTTTGTTGAAGCAGATTGTTAAGAGTCTGACTCCCATGAAAGAGAAGCCTCTTCATTTTGCATTGATACTCCTTATAGAGTGCACGATCTATATTCACTCCATTTGCTCACTTTGGAGGGTTGCAGTATCTGAGAAACAAGCTATTGGGAGTTCAAAAAACCTTGCCAAAATATTTTTGGTGCTGTTGGGTCACTCCAGCACCCTGCTTTTATGGATGAAGAGAGGCAGCAGTGCCAAGCATGTGCCTGGTGGCTAGGGAAGGTGCTGCTTGGTTGGGTGTCCCATCCATCAGCTTACTGCTTTTAGGGTGAGGATTAATTCGGAGAGTTTCTGCAGCAGCCCAGTATCACTCTCAGCTGCCAGTGAGGAGGACATGTTCTAGCAGTGGGTGAGTTTGAACCGTTCACTCACCTCCTGCCTCCTCTGTACACCAAACATGGAGTAGATGGAGCCTGGAGTTGCCTGATGCCCGGTGTCAGCTCAGGTTTCTCAGTACGTGGGTTGAATGCACAAACCAGAGCTAACTGGTCAGCTCTAAACGCTCTTTGTTTTGACTCTTCGGTTTTGTTTTTTCAGAGCCCAAAACAGCCCACCTCAAGGGACGGCCCTTGGCTAATCCTTGTCCTAACAAAAGGGGTGGTTTAAGCAGTAAGGAATGCATTTACGTTGGCTCTCAGCTTGTTGCATCGGATGCCTTTGCTTGGTGCAATTTTGGCGTCATTTTGAACAAAGCAAGCAAGTAGGAATGTAAACGCACTTTTATATCCCAGGGCTCTGAACTGGTCTGGGAATGAGCAGTCCAGTTTAGGTTTTGGTCTCTTATGGTTGAGCACAAATGGGAACCTGAGGAAAGCATGTTAACTTTCCAGAGATTAAGTCTTACATGATTTTTCCCTACACGCACGTTTAGCAGAAGCTTCCTGGTGTAATGGAGCTGGTGGTAGGTCAGGAGCCAGGAGACATGGGCCTTATTCCCAGCTCTTTCTCTCCTCTTTGTCTTGTCTTTTGGACTATTCCAGTCTTTACCACTCCCAGAACCAGCGAGCTCTGATCTTGTTTGAGCTTTCTAGACGTTCCAGCAATGCAAATCAGAGCTAGTGGGGTGCAGATATCCATCTGTGGGGACAAAGAGCTAGGCAGGGAATTTCTAGAGAAATATGGGCTTACCAGGAGATTTCTGGCCTGTTTTGCAAACCAAAGAAGTTTAGTTAAAGACTTGCAAAGGCTTGTTTGAACCAAGTCTCTGAGAGATTTTTGTTGGACCCATTTCTGGTTTGGAAACCAAAATATTGTCTGGAGATCAGAATCACACAGAAACCTTGGGCCAGAGTCCTTTGGGAAGCAAATTGTGTTTGATTTCTGTTGGTAGAAAGGGGCAAAAATGGGTTGACAGGGTCGGGGGGAAACAGAAATTGTACTTTTCCTTTGGCTTGACCATGAAAAAGCTGCCATGAGTGAAGAGCCCAGGTAGAGCATGTGAATGCCCCAGCTGGAGAGAGCCATGCCGGTTTGCTCCTGTCCTGGTGACGGCTCTTACAACCTGGATGCACTCAGCAGCGCTTTGTATTGATGGTTTGGGTTGGGATGGTGGAAAATAGCTCTGCTATAGGGAATGCAGAGTCAGTACCTGTCCTCAGAGGGGTCGGGAGGGTGGGTGGTCACATTGGAGCTGGGGTTTTTTGCCAGTTCAGCAGATTCTGGGGTCCTGTGAGGTCTCTGAGCTGCAGATATCCCCTCACCTTTGTCTCTGAGGGCCCCCTCAGACAGGAGCACTGGGGAGTACTCTGACAGTCTTCTTTCTTCTTCCTATCATCTCTCTAGGCAGGGAATGACCACTTTTTATGCTCTCATCCTAGGAGAATTTGTACCTGCTGAAAAGCTCCTATACTGAGAAACAAGTTGATTTCTTGCTGCATCTCCCCTTCTTTTCATTTCCCCACAGCCCAGATGCAGCAGACTTGGTCATTCCCGAAACAGTGACCGATTGTCTGGTTTGGCTGGTTCAGCTATTTGCTAAACATAATGCTCTTTCATCTTCGAGGAAATCGTCTGGACACCTCCACCAGAGTGGAGCTTGCTTTATGCTGCTGTTTCAATAGGCAAATAAAAGAAGCTATTTTCCCAGTTTAAACATAACCTGGTTTCTCCAGTGAGTTAGAAATACTTGAGGGGAAGGAAAAGATTGTATGTTACTGAATTTTTAAGAACTATAATCCTAAGTTAGCAAGCACGCTAACTCTTTTCCTGCCTTGGGAAAGGATTCTTCTCCTCCCCCAGTATTTCCCTTCCCCTTAAGAAATATCTGCAGCACTCACACTTCATCATTCTTGCTGGGACCTAATGAGGGCAGCCACTAAGGCCCTCTCACACCATGTGCATGGTCTGTGGCTTTTCTTTTGCTCCTTGGCAAATCAAGGCGCTTTGGCTGAAGTTTCAGATTTATTTTCACTAGTAGCAGAGTAAAACGTGTTCGAAAAGGAAACCCTCTTTTGGAGTTTCACCATCGAGAGGAGAAGACAGTCACCTGTAAGTCTTCATCTGCTCCAGGTTCTGGGAGCACTGAAAGCCAGTGCCTCACTGTTTTTTCCTCTGTTTCCTAAGATGACAGGAAGGAAAGCGTAGGCTTCTGGCTGTGCTTCAGCGGGCTGAGGCTTAGGAAAAAGACACAGCTCAGGACAGGCTCTCATCCAAAGCCTGGCTGGAGGGTGAGCAGCATTGAGTGAGAGCCTGTATTCCTCAGAAATTAATAGAGAAATAAGTAACACCCTAGACACTGTGTAACATCTTTAACGTTATAAGCAATGCACTTCAACTTTCTTTTCTTGTTGTGGTTACCACGGTTTCGACTGAATTAAAAGAGACCAGGGAGAAATACACCAGAATTCTTCCTCTAGAGAATGAGTCAAGTTCCTTGCACGCGGTTCCAGTACAATGAAATTGAGAAGTCTGGCCAGCAACTGGGTTCAACAGGAAAGCTGAGGACAAGCTTTTGTGCCACTGCTAATAGGTCTTTCTCCCGTGGCCCTGCCGGACAGGAGAAAACAAACAGCCCTTTTTGTTTTGCAGTTCATGACGAAGAACCCCAGCATGCGGCTGGGCAGCCCGGCGCTGGGTGGCGAGAGCGCGATCCTGCGGCACCCCTACTTCAAAGAGCTGGACTGGGACCTGCTAAACCAGCGCCAGATGGAGCCGCCGTTCAGACCCCGAATTGTACGTGGGAAGGAGTGGGGGGGGAAAGGGGCCTGGTTTTGTTTTGTCTCTTCTGGGGTCTTTAAGCAGGTTTGTAAAAGCAGGTGCTGTAGGTCAGGCACCTAACTACCCTTTGCCTTGCTCGCATGTAAAACAGAGTAAGTAATCCTCATTCCGTCTGCTTGGCCAGCAGTGCTGCCCATTTTCCCAGTGCTTCCTCACATCCAAAATGATGCTCTGTGATGTTCCTCCCTGTGAAGAGACTTTCCAGGGTTGTCTCTATGGCTTCAGTGCCTTTGAAGTTCTCGGTTGGGGTGACCATGTCTCATTCTGTGGTCACACTAACTTAATGGCAGCGGGCAACTTGGTCCCGCTTCACAGAGCTCAATGGGTGCAGGATAAGGCATCCTGGGGAACTGTAGCAGTACAGGGTCAGACACTTGATTGGTTTTCAAATTTAATCAAAGACTAAGGGAGCCTCCTCAGTGCATCCATGATCTGGGCCAAATCTGGAAACATTAGACTTAAGTGTCAATAAAACATCTTGTTCTGGATGCAGGGAAAACACATGCCTTGTCAAAATGTGTCACAAATCCAATTTGTGTGTGTGCATTCTAAACAGTCCCAGTTTGTCTGGTGAAGCTAGCAGTCCAACACCTGGAGTCAAGCCATTTGCCTTCATACAGCCTCATAATTCATTATCGTGCAAGTTTAATGACTGCACATAGAGGAGTGTACCCCCCAGCAAGCCCAGCTGAGACACTGCAGATGAGGAAGGACTGTGTGGAGTCAGCTAATTGGAAACACTGCCGATGGACCATTTTGAATGGCTGGGTCTGTGCTAACGCTGGAGGAAAGGGACTGATCCGTATGCTCTGTTCTGCTGTATCAGGGCAGGCAACCCTTCAGCAGCAGTATCAGTTAAATCAGCGAGAGGTTTGACTGTCAAAAGCCTGCAAAGACTCTAAAAGGCTTTACACTGATGGAGGCTCTGAGGGGCACTCAGCTGCTCCCAGTCCAGTCCCAGAAAAATCTCTCTGTAAGCTTTTTGGAGGTAACGGTTCACTGCACTCAAGACCGGACTGAAGATGCAAAGAGAGTAGCAAGCAGATGGTGCATTCTTGTGACATCTCTTCCCTTTGTCTTTTCCATTTGACAGAAATCCAAAGATGACGTGAGCAACTTCGATCCCGATTTTATAAAAGAGGAGCCCATTCTGACTCCCATTGAAGAGGGAATTCTTCCGATGATAAACCAGGATGAATTTAGAAACTTTTCATTCACGAGCCCAGAACTGCAGCAATAGCTACGACTCTGAGGAAGGGCTGCTTGGAGGACTGGGGGGAATGAAATGAAAACCAGGTTTACCAGAAATTTCATTCTCAAGGAGTAACAGTGCACTGACTTTACATGATACAGCAGCACCACTGTCAACATTACCTTAATGTGAAATTGAAACCTTCCTGTGTCTGTAGGATTTATTCAGCTCTTGGATCAAATATTGACAGGGTGGAACAAATGTGATATTGTAAATAGCTGCCGCAGACGGAGAATTGGATGCTGAGCTAGTTGGCTCAGCCTGAATGTCATCGCTTGCAGCGAATTCGAGGAGTTGACATGAGCACGAAACAAGTGTCTTGCAGCTCTGAGCCAAACAGACTTGCAATAATTCTGATTGTTTGCAGGGCTGTTTTGTGGAGTCCCAGCACTGTCCAGCGTTGTAGAGCCATGATCCGGCATCCCATGGCCTGATTGAACCAGATATTCCTGCTGGCTTTACCTGTTTCCGAAGTATTTATTTCTTTCCGAAGGACAAATGACTCTCTTTGCCGCTGTTCGGGTTTGCAAGTGAAATATTTCATTGTGCTGACTGGCAGAAGGAAAAAAACAAGTGCCCTGTGCCCACACAGATTCTTCCAAATCAAAGGGAAGTCACGTGCTCGTAGTGTGTTACTGTTTGTGCGATATGAAAAGTTTCAGTGTTGCATTCTGTGAAATGCCTTTTTACATCATGCATCTTCAATGCTCCATTCTTTGCCTCCCAGCTGTTTTCAACTATAATGTAACTAGTAAAACCTTACTGTTTATTTAGGCCCATTCTATTTAATTATGCTATACAGAGCCCCTTTTGTGGGTTTAGTGCCTCATTAAAATTTTGATCCAAAGTGGTATTGCTTAACTGATTTGTAGCATTGCGATGGGAGCTGCAAAGCTGGGAAATTCCTTGAAGGCAAAGTTGTCGACCAGTAGGTAATGTAAAAGGATGACTTTCTCCCATGAGAATGATAAGCCTTATCTAAGAAACAGGGTGGCTTGGTTTGGCTTAGATTTAAGGGCTTATTACTCACAGGGACACTTCTTTTCACTTGCAGCCTCAAGCCTCTCCCAGGCAGACAGAGGCAAGTTTTTAGTGCTGTTTGTAGAAACCAGACAGAAGTCAGACTGTGAGATATTTCTGTGATTTGCCTGCTCCTCTGAGAGCTGAATGATTTTCCTGTAGCTCCGTGGCAGAACTTTGCATTCTGTGCTAGGCTTCAAGTTGTTGTGTCAGGATTATAACCTCATTTTGGGCTGATGAATTACTGGAAAAGAAGAAAGATTTCAAACTTCTTGTCAAAAGGGCTTTTACTTTAATTTAATTTAACCTTTTTACTTCTACCCCTAAACTGTCTGCTGAACTGTTTGACAGGTGGGGCATAGGTTTTGTTACCTTTGGGCTCTTTTTACTTTTATGTTTGTGTATTGTACCACACCTCCCTCTTTATTTCCTGCATTTTCTCTATAGTCTAAGCATTTCATTCTCTGATTTTCTCCCTTCCATTGACATATCCTGGCCATATTGCATCCAGCCAGGCTCTCGGGCCTTTGCTGATGTGTAGATACCCAGCTTTGTCAAAGTGGGGCAAGAGAGGAGGAAGGACAGATGTGTGTGAAGGAAAGAAGAGTGGATATTTAGAAAACTTATCCAAGAGCCAGCTGTGCAGGTTAGCTTGAATTGCTTTCTCATATAGGAAGAAGTTTTACAGGAATGAATGCATTTGTGTGAATGATCACTGTGGCACCTCATTCACATGTGTGTTAACATGGTGTTTGGTGCAAATGTGACCCTTTTGAAGCAGCCTTCTATGAATTTTGCGACAGGTTTTTGATTCAGTCACTGTTGAGGATTATGAACAACCCATCCTTCCCTGGAGATCAGAGCAGGAGAACAGTAAGTGACAGGTGGTTTTGCCAACTTGTTGGTGTCATCTTGTTGGTTTCATTGGTTGTGCTTTCCTCGGGGCTCTGGAGACCTCCTGGAATGATTCCTCCTGGAGAAGCTAATGCCACAGTGTTGTCTTCAGCATCAAAACATTTGATCCTGTCTCCACGACCACAGAGTCCAAGCAGCTCTGCTTGTACTATGGATGGCACAAAGCGTGTGGAAGATTCACCTTTGGAGACTTGTGTTGGTGTAGCAGGTACCGCCCCAACTAATCCATCCTGAAAGCTTGGGGAATGGAAACTAGGATGCTTCTGTAGGTGCTCCGTTGTGATTTTTGTGAAGTGTAAATCAGAAAGCTTGTAGGTCACTGGAAGATGTAACATGGTGTCTGAGGCCATCCTGCAGAGCAGGAAGAGCTCTTGTGCTGGCCAGCCAATACCTGCTCTGACCTAGGGGTTTTTGACTTGATGGGACAGGGAAGAAATATCAAAGGGAAGTTCTTCCCCAGCTTCACTCCTCATTGATTTCCAGTGCCATCAGGGTCACTCCATCCTACCCCTAACCTCATTGGGCAGCATGTTGGGACTAGAAGCCTCATGTTCTGCTATAATGCCTTTGATTTTCACAATTTCACCTGGATCTTGCTTCATAATTCAGGGTAGCTTTTCCCTTCCATTGCCTGCCTGTTTACGTAATGACTTCAGCCACTCGAGTCAGCAGATCTTGAGTCAGCCACATTTGGCCGAGATCCTTGAACTCTGCTGTACTTTTACGAGAAGCTGCCGTTTCAACTGTGCTCCCTCCAGACTCTGTCAGCAGCACAGATGAAGACCAGCTCCTTAAAAAGTATCTATGCGATAGAGCTGCTTTTGAAAAAGCTGAATTAATGTTTACACTGCTGTTGAATATGTAAAGAAATGCTGATTTTTTTAAAACAAAGCAGGAAGGAAAAAAAGAAAGAGCTTTTCCACGAGCTAACCTGCCAGCTCTTCTGGCTTCACTGCTTGCCTGAGTGGATGCAAGATGGTTTTAGTCTATTAATTTGGTTCTGGCTTCAGGAGTATAAGCTGGCAGACACAGGTTTTAAGGTTTAAAGCATAAAATGCTTGTATTTGCTCCAGTGTGAAAACTGGCAATAGAGCAAATTGTAATTAGTTCCCATTGCACTGCTTTTAGTGCTTGCATGAAAAGGGAAGGTCCCTTTGATGTCTCAAAATTTGTGTTCTGCGCAATCCTTTCATTTTCAAAGAGGTTGATGAAATTTAGCTATAAAATTCAATGGCCTGCGTCTCATTCGAGGCCTTTGAAAGTCGAGGGTAAGAAGCAGACGGTATAGAATGAATAGATTAAAATCATCTTGCATTTATTCATGCTGGCTGTGCTGCCACAGACATCATTTTTAATACCACTACTTGATAGGCAATGGGAAAAAAATCTTACTGTACTCCAAGTGCCTAAGGGATTTTAATGTAAAAAATTCAATTCTAGCTGCTGGATAAAGATGTTCTGAGTGCATTCTCAAAGACTGGCACAGGTTCCTTTCTCTTTGTGAAGTCCTAAATGAGAATTAATGGCCTTAAGTTGTACCAGAGAAGGTTCAGGTTGAATATTAGGAAGAATTTCTTCTCAGAAAGAGTGGTGATGCATTGGCACAGGCTGCCCAGGGAGTGGTGGGGTCACTGTCCCTGGATGTGTTCATGGACTGTGGAGATGTGGCACTGAGGGACGTGGGCAGTGCGCATGGTGGGGTGGGCTGATGGCTGGACTAGATCTTAGAGGTCTGTTCCAACCTTAACGATTCTATTAAATGTTTCCCAAAGGTATTTTTGCTTGAAGCTCTGTGTTCCTGCTGCAGAAGTTGCTGTTCCCCCGGCTGGATAGGAGATAGGCTCCAGTACCTGCAGTATGAGGGTTTGGTTAGCCAGAGCCAAGAGAAGGGAAGCGGAAAATGTGTCCGGGGTCATCCACTCTATCCTCAGCCAGAAGAGAACTGTTGGTTTGTTCAGCAGTGCGTAGTCATGAGATTTCTGCTCCTCCCCAGGGAAACATTTCACAGCTTTTACAACTCCTGCTGTTAAGTAAATTTCCTGATATTTGGAAATGACATGAATGAGATAAAAATCTGTCTTATCACGCCATTAAGTTTCTTATTGGAAGCTGCAAGTACAAGGCTTTGTATTACTAAATAGATTCAAGGCTGCCAAACCCCAGCATTCAAAAATGATGAGTCAGGCCTTCTGAAAATCACCGCTCATTCAGAAGTCAAGAGCTTTCCGAAATAATAAATGTCAAATTCTTTTTCTTTTCATTTTTTTAACATCTGGATTATGAATATTTCAGATTCTGACTTGCACTTCTCCACGTCAATAGCTGGAATGTCTTGTCATCACATTTTTTTTTAGATGAAAGCTAGAATCCGTGAATTGATGAGAATCCAGGCATCGGAGCTTGGAGAGAAATGCCAGATACCAAAAGATGAGTGATAAAACCGCAAGAACAGAAAACTTGCGATGGTTTTTATGTATTTTTCCACCTCTTCCTATTCTTTCTGTGTAGTCACTGCATTGTGGTCCCTTGCCTCCTTGTCTCCAAACCCATATAGCAGCATAGACTCAGGAGTGAGGAAAGTGGAAAGGAAGACTGAGGGAAGGCACTGACGACTTGTGTCATTGCTGTGCGTAGGGCTCGTCAAACAGCATTGCTGACCTCCTGCATCATTCCTTGTACAAGAATGTCACTTTTGCCTTCTGCTCGGCTGTCCCCATCTGCTCAGCATCGCCCCTAGGCCATCGCCAACTGGAAGTTTTCTGCTGATGGAGCCAAGCCCATAGGAGGAACAGGAGGTCAAAAAGCATGAAAGAACAATAAATAAGGGTTGGTACGTGGCTACCAAGCAGTGTTGGCATCTTGTAGTCCTGAATCAGGTGGTGGGGACCCTGAGACGGCCAGAGTCCTAGTGGTGTCCATATGGAAGCTGTGAGAGAAAGCCTGACTATCTCCCCTCTCATGCAAGTACTTAAAGCTAAGAAAGAGAAGGGACAGGAGGGTGACCTCTGAGAAATGGGGTCACCATTCCGGTTTGCTGCTGCTCCAGCTCTGAGCTCCCACAGCTGTTGTTGGCAACGGGTTTTGTAAAAGTGGAGATGGGAGATTTGAGCAGCAAGTTCAGGATTGCTCAAAACTAGTGACTCAGCTCCTCCAGAGCTTCCTTCACTCCCTTCCCCCTCTTCAAAAGAGAGGTTTGGTTTTCATCTTATTTCTTATTTCCTAACATTTAATGTGGGCTGGGGTCAGAGTTTCAGTTTTTCTACAACAGTGAGAAATATATTTCTTCTTAAGTGAAACCTGCTCCCTCTTCATCTCACTTGATTCCAGGAGGAAGGTTTCGAAGTCCTCAAAACCACGGCAACACCTGCAACACAAGCAGTGCAGCCACCAAGTATGCCAAGGCAGAAGAGCATTGTGATAGCTGGTAGTAATGCCATTTTTGGAGACCAGCTGAGCTGTGCTGTGGTTGGACTGGGCATGAGAGGCAATTTTATACATTTCCCTCTTGGAGGTCCCTGGAGGCATTCAAGGCCAGGCTGGATGTGGCTCTGGGCAGCCTGGTCTAGTGGTTGGCGACCCTGCACAGAGCAGGGGGGTTGAAACTCGATCATCTTTGAAGTCCTTTTCAACCCAGGCCATTCTATGGATCTATGATCTTATCTAATTCTAGACTCAAACGCAGAGCACTTCCAGGGCTCCTAGTTGTTATCTTCTGCCCACAGCTACCTTTTGCACAAGTCTGGCTTGTTCCCAAATGCAAAAGCTCGAAGAAAGAGGATCTCAAGAACCTTGGAGCTTGGTGTTAACCACAGATTTATTCTGAAATGAGACTTAGTGTCACATTCACCCCAAGAAATGGGTGTTTGCAAATGCCAGCAAGCCTCTGGCTGAGATGTCCTCTAACTTCTGGGGTGTTGGTGTCTCACAAGCTTGGAGTGAATGCAGCATGGATAGCTCGAACCTTCTGACTTTGGGCAGGGAGCCAGTGTTAGGGATGAGTAAGTATTTCATCTAGAGCTGAGTCACCGTTGTTCTTATGGACTGTGAACATGCTTGTGGCTTTGTGCTTGAGTATTGTTACCTGATAGACGGATCTGAACATGTTGCTCTCCTTGGGGCAGCCTTTCTCTTTGCCACTTCTCTGGCCCTTTATTCTTACTCCTCGCTAACCCTCTCTCCAAAGAGAAGGCAGAGTGTTTGTTTTGTTCAACTTGTGGCTTCCACCCTTTGCTAGACACTGGAGAAAACCTGCTTCCGGCTGCCTAAGACTGGACGAGTGAGCCCTGTGTCACTGTGTCATAGGAGAATGTTCCGTGTTACTCTCAGTGCTCTTAATTCAATTTTAACTGGAGGAAAAAAGGCAAGTGTGACGTTTAGACTTGTTCAGCTAAGCCTGGACTTCCACATGTGGGAACCTTCTTGATCAATGGGTGTCACTGGGGCTCCATACAGACCCGTGGAAATTGCTGAATAGAGCCTGGGTCTAAATTACACCCTGGCAATTGAAAGCTGTCTTCTGGTTTTGCTCCTAATGAGCAAGAATTTCCACTGCCAGGTCGGGAGGCCTTCTCTAATCTGTTGCCCCGACTCCTTTAATTTTCCCTGCACTGCGACAATTAACCATGGCCCCGAGTCTCCTATGCACAGCAGGCATTTCCCTGGTGCAGACAGAGGGGAGCTCAGCTATTGCCAAGCTGGTGAAGATGCTGTAACCCAAAACTGGGTTGTCTCAGCTACATTGGTGGAGCCTGGTAATTTGTCTGAGCTGGAAAATCCCCAAACTGCAATCACTGCCTGGGACACTTGAGTGGAAAATGACAAAATTATAATGTGGCTCATCTCCCTGTGATGAATTAGTGTGTGTCTGCATATAGACCTATCTGTGTGGGTCTGGGTCAGCCAGTGTGACTGTAGAGGTGATCTGGATCCCTGTTTTGGCTTTGGAGCCTCTACCTTGGGTTAAATGTAGAAGAAGTGAAGCACCCACAACCATGCACAACCAAGGCCTGGTGACATCGGTGAATTCTGAAGGAAGCCCAATGCTGGCAGCCAGCCCATGGTGGGACCGGTTCCTACAAGAGTCAAGGTGTGAGATGAGGTGCCTGGAGCTACCCGACCTGGAGTGAAAGCCTCAATGCAACAAGCTCGTTAGTGCCTGGCTGGGCTGGCAGAGGCTCATGAGGTCATTCAGGGACATGGCCTCGGTCCTCCACCCACCCATGTCCTCAGGCTGGGGCACGTCGAGCAGCTCCTGAGGGCACACCCCATACAGCTGGTGGTGGAAGCAGGAGACTTCACAGCAATATCCAAGTGAGCATCCTAGCTGAGTATCAGCAGTCAAAGCCTAAGAAACTGTTGTGCCACGACCCTGCCCTGCTTCCTCCTCCCAGCCTCTCCCGCAGCACACTGCTGCCTGGGGCAGTTACGGGGCTGCAGGAGCCCGGTGCTGGCTTAGGGTCATCCAGCAGAAGTCAGTAGGCAACACCCACATTTCTGCATCTCAGTGTCCAAATAGAAGCAGGATTCTGCGGCTTGGTTTTATTACCATCATGAAGTGAATATGGCAGCTTTCTGAGATGAGGTACAAGATAAGCGTGCGACAAGCCCAAGTATGCAGGTAATTTTCTCTTAATTGCTGTTGTAGGGCAATAGAAATGAAAAACCATGCGTCTCAGGGTATGCACGCCCTCATCCCCTGATTAGATGCGTATAATGAGATGGAAAGCTAATCTATCATATTTAGAATCATTCAATTAGAGGGTTAGGGCTATGGATGCATTTAGCTTTAGCATTAGGGAGATATTTAAACCATGGGCTGTACTTAGTCATTACTATGCTAAGTGATAGTAGATGCAGGTCACCCTATATATGGGCCCTGGTAATCAGCTTGCAGTATTACTAATTAAGCCTTTTCACCTTTGGGCTCCCTTCCATGCCACCACACATAAAGTGGGCCATTGAGGTCATGGTGACACGCTCTTTAAAACCCAACACCCACTGTTTGTTGTGGAGCTGAGAGTGCACCAAAGTGATTTGGCTTTCTGGTTCAGACCCTGCTGCGTGGGCAGAGCTGTACAGAAGTGTTGTTTGACAGATATCTTGCTTTTGGTCTCCATCAAGCAAACATGTAGTGTCAGTGCCAGCCGGGCACAGCCACTGCCCCCTTGTCCACTTGGCTTTATTCAAAACCCATGCACCATTGGGTGAGGAAACCAGGTCAAACCAAACCTGGCTCTGCCATCTCCCTCCTGGCCGTTTGTGGAGGGGCTGAGCACCAGGTGGAGGTCAACAAATGCTGCAAATGCTTTAGGTGCTCTGGAAAGCAGCTTACGCGATTAGGCAGCAGGTCCAAAATAGAAAAGACCACAAAGGAAGGCCTAAAAGTTGTGGGTGTGATACGATGATGATGCTCGGTGATGGCCCTACCTGCCTCAGCTGCCCCCAGTGAGAATTGGGTGCTCCGAGGTCCTGACCTGCCTCTGACCAGGGGCATCCATTACTCCTGGGCTTTCAGGGACTCCCTTGGGCCAGAAGCTCTTTGTAGCTTTATTTTTTCTATGAATGAGGTTTGCAACTCTTTTTAAGCCTCCCCTGTGTTGTGCTGGTGGTAGAGCTGCAGGCTGCCTGCTGCATGCAGCCAGGAAGGCTTTGCAAGGAAAATGGAGCTCGCTGCAGTGTGACCGTGCAGGAGCTGGAGCATCTCCAAGCACTTTCCAGCCCAAGTGGAGCTGCTGTTCTGAGCAACTTCTCTCTCTCAGTACTACTGAGAAATTCCTGACAGCATTCAGGCTCCACTTTGCTGAGAAACGACCGCCCTGACCTTAAAGTGTAACCTCCTCATTCCTTCCTCAGATGCTAATTGCTCCACTTCAGCCCTAATTTCTGGTCTGCAAGGAAGCGTTGCTGGGCAAAATCACCCAGCCCATAATGGGTAAACCTGACTATGTGCCCACAGCATTTTCAAGCAACTAAAACCCTTGTCCTTCTGGGATGAGTCTTTGCAAGCAGATACAAGCATTGCGGAGGTCTCCAAGGAGGGCACAGTGTTTCTGTCTCGGTTCGCCAGGTCTTGGCTTTGGCACAGCCCAGAAATGTCTCCAAACCCCGGGCGTTTTGGAGAGGACTTAGTAAGCATTTCCCCATTTCCTCTCACACGGTGGAGCCTGCTGCCAACGTCCCCCCATGGGGAGCTGCCAGGTTTGGAGATGCTGGAGCCCTGCCTCGAGGCGGTGGCACGGGGTGATGCAATGGGCTGCGGCTCTTGCACCACTGGCACAGGGAAAGCAGCCACGGTGCCCATGGTCCTGGGGTGGTGTGGGGCAAGGGAGCAGCTGCCCAAGAGCTGCCAGGGCGGTTCGCTTTCTTGGCAGATCCCTGGTGTTTCCCAGCCTATTCTTCTGTGGGTGAGAGGATGGAGGTGAGAAAGTGGTGTCAGAGCTGTGCCTGGTGGGTATGCGTGGTGTGAATGCTTACAGCTCCATGTGGCACCCACAGCTCGTCTTTAGGCATTGAAATGGATTCGTGAGCATCTATGACTCATGGCCGCTCTACAGACAGAGCATGAAATCTTGGAGCTGAGTTGGTTTAGGAGCAAGCAGCCGTGGCAAAAAGCCCATAACAAACATTCTGTGTTTTCCTCATGTGCTGACCCATGCATTGATGGGAAGGATATCCCTGAATCTGTTGCGTTCAGCCACTTTCTGCAGTGTTTCTTCATCACCGTTGGCTGTGCATGGGCAGCATGCTTCCACCAAGAGGAGGGCACTGCCATCTGGGGACCACCAGCACCACCACATCCGTGTCCCAATTATTCCTCACTCTCTTTGTCAGTGAGGCCATGGAAGGTGGCTATGGAGGCATGGTGGGCTGGGAAGCACTGGGCTGGAGCAACAGTGACAAACCCAGCCACCAAGCAGTACCACGCATCACAAACTGTGATGCAATCAGTGGTGGTTGCCATAACCTGAATGATGCTTGACTTATGCTGATGGGGAAGCTCAAGTGGTCAGGCAACAGCGGGGCTGTGCGTTAAGTCCTGTGATCTGTGCTCTGTGGGGGTTAGCATCAGCCACTTGATTTTTTCCCCTACTTGTTAGCGTTGGAGAGACTTTCCATCTCTCACTGACCTGATTAGCAGATCATGCTGAGCCATACCTGAGCTCGCACAGGCTGGTCAGTGCCTGGACAGGTCTTCGCAACACCGCGTTGGGTCACGTCAGCCCGTGGACGTGCCTTGCTCGGCACCTACACGCGCTTCTTGTTGTCTCACCTATCCTCCTCCCTCTCCTTCCGCGTTTTTGTCTGTCTGTGATCCTCCGTGTTACCTCAGCTCCCTGTTTGGGGAGGAGCGCTGTTGCACCAAGGGAAAAGTTTAAGCTTGATCTGTGAGAAGTTGATTTGGTCACCATTTGTGCTGTGCTTTGTGTTTTTGGGGTGTTGCTATTCATCTGCCCAGCTCACCAAGCTGCTCCTGTGCTGTGTCAGCACTAGAAGCTGGTGTAAATGGGCATGGCTCTGCCCGTCATGGTAGGGATGCGTGGGCATGTGTCTGCTGTGGGTCTGTGCTGTTTGAGCAGGTTGCTACTATGGCTTTGACATCCTTAAGACACCTGGATGTTTGAAGAGGACGCTCAGCCTTACATCCAAGCTCACATTCTTGGTATCAGCACCGGAAGGTGCACCCAGGGCCTGCTGTGCCAGTAGCTTTTCAGACCTGAGCCCCATGTGGTTTGACCTTCCTCCCCTCTTGGAGCTCAGCTGGCAGGGACTCCTCTTTCATCGCCCCAAGAGGAGGTAATGTTGGTCACCACCAGCGTTTTTCTACTGGGACGCACGGCAAACAATGCTCACTGTTCACCTGACCTCCTGCCCCCACAGCCATCCCCGCAGGATGGAGACCCACGGGAGCACACATCTCCTCCTCCATGCCCTGTTTTCATGTTAAGGTGGCCCGGAGGCTGGTTTGGGGCCTGATAAAGCAACAAGCAGGCCCTGCAGCTTGGTGATGCCAGCAGAGGCTGCAGCCACGTGGCCTGGAGATTCTGTGCCGCTGCAGTCAGACTCGCCGTTGTGCTCCTTCCTCTATCAGCTGCTGTTCTGTGAATCAATGTTTGCTCCGATTGTAGGTCCTATCTTATCAGAGCCTCCTGCTCCTTTTCCCCTCCATTTCCTTCTTCCTGCCCACCATGACTTGTCTCTCCTCATCTCACGGAGCGAGGCGGTGAGCACCCAATGCCGCCAGTCCCACTGCCCACCCCCGTGAGCCTGCCCCATGTGCACAGACCCAGCACCTGGACAAATAAATCCTGTTCCTCTGGAAAGGGAATGGGGACATTGAGGGGTGAGGGGGGGATCAATGGGAGGTGCCGGGGGGGTCACAGGAGCTGCTCGGCTTCCTCTGAGGTCAGCTAGGGGGCATTCGGGACCCACTTGCCTCATGGCCATGGGAGAGCTGCTGAGATGGCCTTTGCTTGGTGGTGGCTTCCAGCAGCAGAGGTGTCCCCAGGCCCTAATGCCTCACATCTCCAGGCTTCATTTTCTTTCTCACCTTGGTTTTGTTTGGATTTTTTCCCTTTCCCCCTCTGTGCGTCATACTGGATCCCAGCTGGATGGATCCAGATTTTCTGACCTTCCCATCTCCTGGAGCAAGAGAGCGGTTGAGGCAGGCAGTAATGCAGGCGTGGCATTCATGTGCATCTACATGTTGTATGTGGGGAGATTCTCCACTCATCTCAAACCCGCTTTGATCAGAGACCTGCTGGCAGGAGCATGCTGGCATGGATTCCTTTACAAATCTCACTTTTGTGGAAAGAAGCTCCTTGGCTTGAGCTTTTCCCTTCCTAACAGCAACCACCACTGGAGCCCATGCAGCTGCAGAGCTATGCAACACTTGGATGTTTCCCTGCACAGAGCTCCTATAAACACATCCTGCAGACTTGACTCCTGCCCAGCCCAGTCCCCAAAGCCATCTGAGCCGAGTCAGGAGCTTCCAAACAAAATTCCATCAAAACCTCCCAAATTTCTCTGGTCTGAGTTCTGTGCAGGACTCTGATGGGAAAATATTGATTCTGGGCTTTAAAGCAGCTGCTTTGTATATTGACTCATTTAACGGCACCAAAGTTTGGCCTGAGCTCTCTTTGTCTGGTTCCTTTTTTACTTTTTAATGCAACCCCAAAAGCACAGTGGGTATTGACATTAGGAAGAGCCAAATAAAACAATGATGCAGCATAAATCCTATGGTTGGCCAGTGCTGGCTAGCTCGGCCACATGCAGTTCGGAGCAGCATTTCTTTTTCCCCTTTAGTTTCCAGATTGCATTCAAAACAGACTGTTTTTAAAGGCTATTCCAGGAGAATTTTAAGAATTTGTGCAGGAAAAAGAAAATTCAGGCTGAGCTGTTTCCTGATTGACAAAAAAAACCCAACACCTGGGGGTTAAACCTGTTGCAAATTGGGCTGTGCCTTCACTACGAGATTCTTACGGGGCTGCAGCTCCTGCTTTGTTTTCTTCCAGCACCCATGCACAGGACATGTCCCCATCTCTTTTATCTCCTAGGAACCAAGGGCTGGATGCTGTGCAGCACCACCAGGCTGTGTCTTTCAGCAGGCGCTGTGGCCACGGAGGTCTCGGAGGACCTGAGTGTGTGTATGTGTATATGATACATGCTGTGAAGGTCAGAGCGAGAGGGAGAGATCAGTGAGTTGGGGTGAACCAGGGAACTACAGCATGCCTTGCTTCTCTGACAACATCCTTTAGCTGGTTAACTGCACTGCCTGCCTGCCTGCCTCCTGCCTGGCCTTGCCGTTAGCAACTGAAGGCAATCGAAGGGCATTAAAAGCAGTGTGATGCTCTGGAGTCCTCTGCTTTGCCTTGCAGGCTCATGCAGCTCTGCTGCCATGCACAGGGAAACAGCAGCTGCTCCTGCACGCTCACCACCTCAGTGGTTCTCAGCGTCTGATCCAGACAGGGCATGTTTTCGATCCCACGTTTTCCCCAGGACAGAGGGGGGTTTGATATTCTCCCATAATACCCTAATGTGATGAGAGTGTGGAAAAAATCTTCTAATTAGAAGTCTTGCTTGGGACAGAGGAGCAGGAGAGGGCTGGGGGGAAATTACACTCAGAAGAGAGGCGAAAAAGGAAACTCATCCCAGTATCTAGAGCTGTTTGTGCCCTTTCTAAGTTAATGCCCTTGATGGTTGTCTTCTTTTACCACATCTGGTGAAAGAAAGTCTGAAGCCTGTTTAGGCTGCCCGCTTATTCCAGCAGTTTATTTTTAGCAGAGATGGCTTGTGACAGCGTAACGGTGTTGCAACACTACAGCTCTTGTTTGTGGTTCCCTCGTGCTTTGGTCCTGGATTAAGTTAAGACTCCTGACAGGGTCTCGTTGTGCTGGAAACCACACAGATGTCGCAAGAGGCGGCTCCCTCCCGGGCAGAGGAAGACCTGCAAGGAGTGAGAGGGACGTGGGGTGAGTGCCATGCTGCAGCGCAAAGCAGGCCTCACAGCACAGCTTTTAGAGATGGAACTTCAAAATCAGGCCTGCCTGGTTATTCTCCCTTCGTTTTCACGTGCTTTATTCCCGTGTAAATCCACTCACCTCTGCCCAGGGTCATATGACTCATATGAGTCCCTGGAGCTGCCTCTCTTCGGGCTCTGCACGCTGGGCCGTGAGTCCCGGTGCTGGTTCCCTGTCTCCTCCTGAATGGCTGCAGGGTGCCGGCAGCTTTCTGCTTATTTTATGATTTCATGGCGGTTGCTTGACACACCAATACAAAAATTAATTAACTTTGGCTAAGGTGTAAGCAGCAGCTTCGGCAGCCCAAGAGTGAACAAGGTCAGGGTTTCGGCACAATCCCATTTGGAGAACTCGCTGGGGCTTGAGCAGAGCGGCCTCGCTGCTGTGATTTGGATTTGGATTTGGATTTGGGTTTGGATTTGGATTTGGATTTGGATTTGGATTGCTGCTCTCTCACCTTGCTTGCAAGTCCTGTCCTGTTGGCGAGGCCAACGCAAAGCCAAATCCCAAAGACAATGGTGGATGACCGTTTTACGCACGGAGCTGCTATCGGCGCCGGGCACCCTTTGGCTCCCGAACATGCAGTCACTACAAAACCATTATTGACTTAAGAAAATTCCTCTGCTGGTGCCTTAGCTTTCATTAGATGATGTTAAAAGGTCAGAAGGAAAATTAGAGCTCTTTTCACCCTCATCCCTTTAAGTGCTGAATTCATTGTAAGCAATTGAACCAACAATTTAGATTAACGAAATAGCTTCAGATGATGGAGGAACTCTGATCCTCAAAGGATGCCTGAATGAAATGCGGCTTTTCAGAAGGAGATTGAAATTGCCCTTGGCCTCCTGTTACAAAGATCCTCCCTGTTGGCCCAGGATGTGAATAATATGAGAGCAGTGTGCTCAGCTCTGTAGCTTGCCCTTAGACCACAGTGAAAGGCTCTGAGAGGCAACGATAAATACAGGGGAAAAAAGGCTCTGTGTCAGACTGACTCCAAATTAATCTGTTTCCCAAGCAAATAATTACTGCTTCTGGTGAATCGCATTTATCACACTGATGTTACAGTCTGGTAGGGCTGAAACATCTTTGGGTTTTTTTTCCTCCCTGTCTAGCCCTTTCCCAAGTTTCTGCAGGGTGTGGGTGAGGATGCATCTCCCAGCCTGGCCTGGAGAAGGAGACTGGCGAGTGCGAAGTGCGCCAGGAATCCAGTGAGACGATAGATGGGATCTGTTACAGTTCAGCTGCTTTTTCAGCCAGCTTGTTTCCTTGGTGCCTCTGTTGATAGGACTTCTGTGCACACAAGCCTTCACAGAGACAGAACTCATGTCTCTTCTTGTAGTGGGAGAGCTGACAGATAGGACACCGTCAGCATAATGTGTTCCCACGGATGGCTCTGGGTGAGGAGCCCACTGCTGGGGCTGCACCCACAGGGACGGGAGGTGCTGATGTGTCCTCCTGCACAGGGCAACAAAGGCTGAGCTGAGCATATGGGTCCCTCTCCAGAGAGGTGTCTGCACCACTGGTTGGTGGGAGCAGAAGATGCTGCGGCGGAGGTGCATCTTCTTTTGTCCTCCTCCAGCACCCTGGTCGGGACTGAAAAGGAGACCACGCGAGGAGAAACCCATCCCAGATTTGACACCAATCCCAAGGGGTGGTGGGTTGTGGTGCGTGGCTTTCTATCCTATAATTCAAAGACCAGCCCCTGTAAACTGATTGTCATTCCCACATGAGGTGGCACAACAGTTGGCCTTCCTGGTGAAGGAGGAAAGTCCTCTTAATGTCAGCAGCAACACGTTGAATTCCCATGTACCACTCGTGCAGCACAGTTCCAGCTCAGTCAAGGACTTCAACTTTCATTTTGTTTCACCTTTTAGATTTTCCTAGAAAATTTCTTTTCCTGAGAACCGGTCTGAGAAACTTATTTTCCATGACTGGTTCCTTCAGAAATGTTATTACTGGCCTGGGAGAATTCTTATACAATAATTGAATAAGATTAAATTTCTCTTGCTGGAAAATTCAGACAGTACAAAGTTTTAATATCAAAACCCAAACAAGTAAGAACAAGTAATTTCCTAAGAATTTGCACCACAATCTGGCATTGGTAGTCCTTCATGGGAAAATGCTTCAGTTCCAGTGCCTGTATGTATTTTTAAGGAAACTAATGGCAAATGGGGTAAAAGGAAAAACACGGAGGATAATTACAAAACCCCGCTTATCAGCCTGCTCCTAACCATTCTTTGGAGCGGTAGGTAATCATGCAAAACACTGAACCACTCTGTATTTTTAGGCTGCTTTGAAGTGTGAGTCCCAAGGAAATGTTAACTCGCAGCACTTCAGCATTTCCACCACCGAGCTCTCCAGAAAGAAGCCCAGAACAGCCAGCTGGTTGGAGATACTGGGTCCTTAGCTATGAGAAGGCACAGGCAAAGGAAGGGGCCCTCAAAGTCCCACCTTCATCCTTCTCGTGCACCACGGGGTGTTCCCACTATGCAACCTCCGGTGACGCACAGTGGCATCTTCCAAGCAGAAGCGCGTTCTCAGTGTGCAGAAGGGGAACCAAGGTCCCTAACGTCATTCAGAGGTGAGCTCAGGGGTGCCGTAGCACCCTGCCTCAGCCTCACACATGCGTTTTGCACTGCCCTTCCCTTGGGGCTGCAGCAGATAGCCCCGTGCAGATCTCGGCGCAGTGTCGGCGCTCGGCAGCCTCTGCCATCGGCAGATGCAGGTGTTGGCAAGTGGAGGCGGGCTGCTAAAAATATCCCGCGTGCTTTATTCTTGTTTCAAAAGCCATTAAGTATTTCTGTCAGAGTCTTTTTCATCTCCCGCATGGAGAACTGCCTAATACTCCCACTGATCCTTCGTAATCCCCTGAATCTCGGGCTGTTGCAAATGGGAGGATCTGGGCTGCAGATCTGTGCACCCAAACGCTCGGCCTTGTGCTGTGCCAAATGCCATGGGTGACGAGCTTGGTTTTCTCCTGATTTCATCTGCTCTTACAACACAGTTGTACTGAGTGTAGGCTGTGCCTGTAAGGAGCACAATCAAATCCAATTACTCTTCACCTGAGCATAATCCACGCACACCAGTTCTTCGTGCAGAATATTTGGGCCTGCTTCTTAAATGGCACCGATCTGAAGTGCTGGAAGGAAGTGCTGGCTCAACTGGTTGGTGTCTTGCAACACCAAAGCTAAACCTGTGCAAAGCCAGGAGCAACCGGGGCAGCAGGAGAGCAAGGCTTGGCCTTTTCCCTTGCTCTCTGTGAAGACAAAAGTGGTGCTTTCCTCTTGTTCTGCCCTATGACAGATGCCGCTCCCAGTGCATGCATGCGGTGATTCCGAGCAGTCCTGCCATTTTAGTCATCCTAATGTGTTTGCTTAGGCACCAACATTAGTGTCAAAAGCACTTACTGCAAGGGAAGCTTCCCAGGAGAGCACCATTCGCTGCCAGAGCAATCAGTCTTCTGCACGGAGAGCATAAGCTGCGTGGCGTTTACTACAGAGGGATGGATAATGAATTACCCACAAATTCAGAGCGTCATTCAAAGGTCCGCTTCCAGCCAGGCCATCTGCATAGGATCTGCTTTGCCCCTTGTTGGGCCAGTGGCATGTGATGGCATGGAACCCGAGCTGAAAATATTTATTCTTCGTTATCTTGTTCGGAGCTGCTTATTCCAGCTGGAATCACTGTGGTATGGTGACACCCCTACCCCCAGCTTTGCTCATCAGGAAGTGTCTGCTTCATATCAGGCTAATTGGGATGGGTAATTGGTGAGACCTTGCAATGGGGAACCTGGGGGGAGCTCGGATCCCCAGGCAGCCCTACCGAGGTCAGGCCTAGGGCTCATCCTCTGCACCCAGCTCTTCTCCCACTCAACTCATTTTTGGGAGTGCTCACGTGAGCAGCTGGTTTTGGTGGGGAGGATTCAGCAAACAGCCTTCCCGTGTGAGCTGAGCTCTGGAAGCAGCTGCGTGTCTCCATCTTTGGGCTCTCTGTAAGCAAATGAGCAGAGACCTGGCTGGCTCGCTGCTTTGAGAAGTTGCTTTATGATTTGTTTGCTGCTTTGATATATATATTTTTTCAAGTTTCTTTGATGTAAAAGAAACAGTTAGGAGGAATTTGAGCTTAGCTGCGGAGGTGCAGAAGTAATTGGAGATTACATTTAAATCTGCTGCCGTGAGTTTTAAGGGCAATTCTTAGAATTGTTTTTGTTCTCTGATCTCTTCTTCCAGAGCTGCTGTAATCGCAGCTAAATCCAAAGTACACCTCTCCCCCTGTGTATTACCTATGTGTGGTGCTTAGGGGGGGCTGGGCAATGCCAGGTCCCTGCAGAGAAAGCACAGAGCCCACAGCTGTGCCTTGCCCACATGCCCATGCATCAGAGTGGTTGTGTTTATTCCAAGGGATTTTGGGGATGAATTTGCCTAAGGCCGATGCCTGGTCTGGAGAGGCCATTAATTAGCACAGACAATATGGAGTTTCAGCCTCTTTTAGAAGCTGTGGATCCTTTTTAAAGAGATAGATGACTCCCAAGGGGGTGAGTGAGCACAGGCAGCCTGCCCATGCCATGCCATGCCATCCCATCTCATCCCATCCCATCTCATCCCATCCCATGCTGCATATCCCACTGCAGATCCCAACTGCTGGAATGTGGGCTCCTGTAATTGCCCTGCTGCTGCCCCTGTGCGTGGGGTACCATGGAGAGAGTGTTCAGGCACTGATTCATTTCCACGTATCTACTTCATGACGTGGAGGTAATTATGAACAGTGCAACCATGGACAAGAGCTTGCAATGTTCACATTGCAAATCATATTTAAATCTCAAATCCTAGAATTCTCACCCCTATGGAGAACGCTAAGATTTGGCAGTGCTGAAGCCAGCATTATCCCGGAGAGCAGAATTTGGAGCATTCACACGTGGTGGCACTGGTTCCTGCTCCAGCCGTGTCTGCTTCTCCACATCCTTTGGCAGCTGCAGTGCATACCCCACACAGGGTACACCACAGAGGTCCTGCTGCGGGGCAGTTCCTGGTGCCCTTGGCATTTTGCAGCCCTCAGAAAAAGATTTCTTGCTCAGGGCTGTGTTAATGTTTGATGTTTCTAAAACACTAAGCAGACACCACACTCCTAATCCTGCCAGACTTGCAATGAAGCAGATATGTAATCCTTGGCAGGGATTAAATTCAATAGCAATAGAGCATATTTAAGCATTACGCTGTCAAATGCCTGCCTGAGCAGAGGAAAATATTCTTAATTTAAACTTCTTCGGAAATCTATTTCCAATTGTTATTGCCTGTGAAAGCCTCCATGGTCCCAGGTCTCCTTTCTGTGCACTTGGAGAAGAAACATTTGCCTCTAACATACAACAGTATTCACATGTGTGCATACACGGCTGTACAAGTGCTATTTGATCCATAACAGCAGGTGCAGAGGTGTGTGCAAGGGCACTCCTGTGTACAAGGAAAAGCCCCGAGCTGCAGGATGTATATTCCTGGCAGCTGGAGGATTTACGGGGGCGGGAGGGAGCTGTGCTGGGGGGCTGTGGGAGGAACGGTGGAGGTGCTCCAGGCAGGATCAGCTCCTGCCTTGCCCTGTTAAGGGGATGTGAGCAACAGATGGGGCTTGAATAAGGGATGGGGAGTATGTTCTTCAAGACCGGGGCAGAGAGGAGAAGTCCTTGAGCCTCTGGTTTTGGATTCCCATCTAACTCAGGAACAGTGGCTTTGATTTGCTTGGGGTTTGGCCCAAGCACTTGGGAAACCAGCTAGGTGTCCCAGCTGAAAAGCAGGTTTCTAAGCCTAATTTAAAGACTGAATTTAACAGCAGCTTCAGGAACTGATTTAAAGCTTTAACTCAACCTCTGCCACGAGCCTTAACTGGACGAAAGGTCCTTCACTGTCCCGTTCACCGAGGCTGTGCCTGGGAGCCCTGGAACTGCAGGGGATGCTGCAGAGCTGGGTACCCTGAGGCATGGTTTGTGGTGCTGGTGGGGTCCGGCAAAAAGGCTTTTGTGAGACTTCAGGTCACAAAAATACAGCACTACCCTTACTGCAGCAGGAAGTGCGTTAGATTGAAACCTGCTGAAATCCACCTCATCCAGAGCCCGTCACTGCCTATAAAGGCCTTATACAAACAAGCCCTATCTCCCACCACTGCCCTGTCCCCAGCTCCAGCCTTCCCAGCAGCCGGCTGAATGCACAGTTCTGCTGTGGTTTAGATGAAAACTTTTTCCATCTGACAATAGGAACCACGTGGCGTTGCCCAGATCCATCTATCAGTCAGCGCAGGAACTGCCCGAGACCACAGACTAATTAAGGAGCCTTTAAATAGTTTCCGCCAGCGATATGATAAGTGCTGACTCTTGGAATGAGGAAACCTGGAGGAAGGTGGCAGGCTGCTGTGCCACGCTCTCATCTCCTGCCCTACGAACAGCTATCGGCAGCCACCTTCCCAGGAAAGTCACCAAGTGCTGGGGACATGCTGGAAAATGCTCCTTCCCTATCGGCTGCAGCGATCATCCGCCTCACAGCGATGCAAAGGGGAGCAGGGAGAGCGGTTCCTTCTGCAGCTCATCCACACGGGGCTGAGCGGTGGGGGCCAGAGGCTGCCCAGTGTGGTCTGCTAACCTCACAGCCAAGCTCCTTCCTGTAACAAAGCTTCTGAAGGGGGGCTGTAGGAAAGAAGGAGGTGGGCTCTTTAGCAGGGTCCATTGTGATAGGACAAGGGGAAATGGTTTCAAACTAAAAGAGGGGAGATTTAGATTGGATATAAGAGAAAAGTTTTTTACAGCAAGGGTGGTGAGGCCCTGGCACAGATTGCCCGGAGAGGTGGTGGTGCCCAGTCCCTGCAGACACCCGAGGTCAGGCTGGACGGGGCTCTGAGCACCTGATGGAGCTGTGGGTGTCCCTGTGCATTGCAGGGAGTGGGACAGATGGCCTTTAAGGGTCCCTTCCAACTCAAACCATTCTATGATTCTGATTCTCTTACAGAGAGGCTGAGCTGGATCTCACCACTGGATAAGCAGAGCTGTGCCCCTTCCGTCTGTTGGTACAGCGTCAGAAACGAGTGATAAAAGGCACATATTTCTGTAGCTGAGTCACCTCTTGCAAACAGAGCATCACATTAATGTTTGTCTAGAAACACCTTCCCTCATAGTAGCCAGCCTTGACCCTTTCAGACAGCAGAGCTATAAAAATACATCCATATAATTTCAGTGGCTGTTCGAGCTGTCTGAACGGCTGCCAGGAGCCGCCTCGGAGCTGCTGCCTCTTGGGGCAAGGATACAAACAGGAGTTTGAACTATGTTCTCCATTTCCTCTTGAAAGGTAGAGCTGACTTTTTAACAAATTAGAGAGGCTGGCGGCTCACGGGCGGTTCTGTGATCGATGCCACGTGCCTGCCGATGGGCAAGGGCTGTAAATAAGCAGCACTGCCATTAATCCAATGGGGCGGTGCTGATTTATACAGGCTAAGGGCTGGGAAGGTTGGGTTTATGTTGGGCAGTGTGACTCCTGACTCCTGGTTATGTCCCTGGGAGCAGGGGAAAGAGAAAGTGTGTCTGAGCAAAGGCAGCCCCTCGCCTTCAAGGCACAGTATTGGCCTGTTAATTTCCTACTGATTGAACTGTAGGAAAACAAAATCTGCTCTGCCTGGAGCAATTTGGCTTCTGCTCAAGAGCTTCCTCATCAAAATGAAATATCCTTTGCTGTGAAACCGTTAGCAGGAGGATGAATGTAGTTACAAAAGCATCTATTTGTAAAACCCAAACGGGGAGCACCAATCTGCAGCAAACTGCCATTATTTAGAGAGGAAATCTCTGCAAGAGCCCTGGAGGGCAGAACTTCCTACAAAGACCAAGTTTCCTCGGGATTGCTTATTTACTGGTTTCCTTCAGCTGAGCATATCTGTGGATGGACCATGCAGGTACAGACATCTTCTCACAGCTAACGTGGCCCATGGCTCATCTCGTGCATGAACTGGCTGGGTTGGCATGGGGCTATCGGGGCCCTCCAGCTCTTTCCCTGCAGGTGGACATTGGTATTCCCAAACCCAGAGGCCCGTGCTATGGAACTTGGTGTTTTTCATCTTGCTTTCTTGGGATTTGTGTTCCCTGCGCAGTTGATGGCATCACATTGGGAAGCACTATGCCAGAAATTGTGTTGTGGCCCCTCAGTTGTCCCCTTACTGTCATCAGCTGTCTTCATGCTGGAAAACTGAGTGCTAGGAAAAGAAGCAGCCCAAATTATCACATACAATGGTGAATAAACAGCAAGTTGTTTTAGTCCTTGGAAGTAGCCACAAGAGGGAGATGTGATTGGATGTACCAGGTCTTCAATACGCAGAAATACCAAGGAGTTGCACGTTGATTCAGAGATCATCAGAAATTCAGGCAGAAATGTCACTTTTAGGACCACACGGTTTCAGAGTCACCTGTGCTGAATATAGGAAGCACTTTTACCATGGCTGAACTCCTGCATTATGGTGATCTTTTTTTCCTGAGACATCCTTAGTTCTGATGACAACAGGTTTTTTTTTTTTTTAATGCGGATGTTAATGTCTGAATTACATTAATAATTCTGAGCGAAAGAAAGGAAAATGTCTGCATCCCCCAAACCCTAACAAATGAAGAGTGAAATTTTCATTTCAAATTGATTTCAAACAGGTTTTTGATCAGTGAACCAAAAAATCAATGATTCAGACAGCACGGCCTTAATTATCTCTCCCCTGAGGGCAGGCGGATGGAGCCATGCTGAAGCGTTTCTGAGCGCCTTACAAACAGGCAATGCCTTCTGCAGCCCGGGCTTTAGGTTGAAGCAAGATATGTTTTCTGAAGGTGATCAATCTGTCCCATTTCCCATGGCTGAGAATCTCTTCCAGTAAAAATAAACTGCCTTTTTTTCTCCTCTCCTCTCCTTTTTTTTATTTTTTTTTTCTCCCAGTCCTCCACAATCACTAAAATAAAGAGATTTGGTGAGCTGGAGTTTTGGGCAGGGTCTTGTCAGCACAGCCAGGGCTGCAGTGCTCCCCTAAGGGAGAAATGGAGGAAAACAGTGTTTTTCTCCTCCTAGCACTGCTTCTGTTAGGTAATTGCTCGTACCGCATCTGGCTCAGCCCAGTCAGCGAGTCCTCAGGGCTGCGAGACCTACTTACACACAAACAGACTGACATCCATCTGAGAGTCATCTTGGGCACAGGGAAACAATCCTCCCCAAAATAAAAAGCCTTTTTTGCAGGGCACTGAATAACCATTTGGCAATCTGCATGCCAGGCTGGCACTCAGAGTAATCTGCTTAGGTCGACTAACACAGTTGTGCAAGAGTAGAAAATGCCCGGTCAAGTAAATTACATCATCCGTGTACAAGCTATTCTAAAGAAAGCACATTTTATAAGCTTGAGCTTAAATATTCAGCTGAACATTTCAATGTATTTGCAAGCAGGAGCACAGGCTTGTTTCTTTCCTTGTGAAAAAAAAAATGGGATCTCTAAAGTTGTTTCTAGCAGAAAAGCATCACGCTCAATTAATCAGTAGCCAACATCCAGAATGAATTATAAACCCGTTGTCATCTTTCTCACATTAGCACTACCAGGTACATAAAGTCCCCAACCCAGAAAAAAAGGGGGTGCTGGCCCTGCTGCCCAGAGCTGTGGTGCCCCATCCCTGGAGGTGCCCAAGGCCATGGATGGAGCCCTGTGCAGCCTGAGCTGGTGGGGGGCAACCAACCCATGGCAGGGCTCGGGGCTGGCTGGCCTTTAAGGTCCCTTCCAACCCAACCATTCTGTGATTCTGTGATTCTGAGATGTCGCATAACATTGTGGACAAGAAACTGCTTCCCTGCTAAAACCTGGGCTGACTTTGAAATGTTTTACTCCTTCTATCATCAGTTCATCTTTGTGACAACTTGCATCACTGGATGCTTCATTAAAATCTGTTGTTCTCTCTGCAGCCTTAAATACGTTTGGAAAAAAATTGAAGCTTGAGGAGATGAAGGAATTTAGAAGCCGTAATAGAGTCAAAATGGAAGGTTTTGCCTTGCAATAAAACCTGAGCTGCCATCATCCCAGCACGTCCATAGGGCACCTTGGAATCCTCTGCCCCGCTGGCAAGCACAACAGTTGCCCCAGAAGAGGAAAAACTGCACCCACAGATGGTTTTGCTTTTGCAGAAAGTGCTGTATCATAGCAGGGGCTCTCCTTCGGTTTTCTGAGGTTTTCTTGAAAGCTCTCCTCTTGCAAAGCTGCTCACTGTAGGTTGAACCTTAGACTGCAGTTTGGTCCCAAATAAGCAAGTGTGTCACATAGGGAATTCCCACAGAATGGAATAAAAGTATAAAATGTGGTTGGAATGAAACTATATTTAAACTTCGTGGCTTTTTAGCCCTGGTTGAACTTTGGCTTGATAGAAAACCAGATTTGTGCTCAAAGTTTTTTTTTTTTCTCCTCTTCCCCGAACTTGTCTGATTGAGCCCCCTCTCTACACTTAGAGAGACCACGCATCATTATCTTATTTTAGAATAACCTCTGTTTACCAGCTTTCCCTTCCATCCCTTTTCATCCTCTTTTTCCGTCTAATTCCCTGTAGCCTTGATTCACTTCAGCTTAAACTCACGTGAAATAAAAAAGCCACACGACTAACAAAAAAAGATGAAATCTATGCAAGCGTAATTGAGCCCTTCAGGATTTTGTCTGCCTGGCCATGAGTGTTAGCACAAGCACTGTTAAGCTAATGTGAATTTTAAAACTAGGTATTGTATGTTGACTTCCACAGGGAATGCACGTGGTCAGTGGGAGCTGGGTGGACGATCCATCACTTTAAGGCTTAATACTGCTGAAGGGTCGAAGCGGGCAGCGTTAACCAGGGCTCTCACTCTGCCTGCCATCCCCTGGCCTGCTTCTCTCCAGCTCCTCCTGCCCCTCATTCATCTGTTGGATCTCACTGGTACCCTCAGAGATGTAACTTCACACAAGAGCTGCAGATAACTGCATCTATCCGCTGTGTAAGTGAAGCCATGCATGTGTCTTTGCGGGATGATGGTCATGATGTAATGCACTATGCGTGGCACACAGGGCTCTTCTGTTCATAAGAACGAAGAAAGTCCTTAATAAGCATTATTATTATTATTGCTATTTAGTGATGGTCTTGTTGCGGGCGTAAGCATTCCTATGCAAGTGTATATTAACTGCACATTTCTGCTCCTCCATCTATTTCTCTACACTGCAAATGAGCTGATAAACGATCACAGCCTGCTCAGATTATAATATGAATTGACATACCAAAAAAATGGTCCAACTCCATCTGTTTACGTTACGTAACTTGTGATCTCAAGCAATTTCAGAGGCAGGATTTGCTGCATAAATAGTACAATTTCCAGTAAGGAGATTAAGGCTTCTTTCTGGGAAAGGAAGAAATTACCAGAAAAGCTGTCATTTCAATGAACACGAATAAATCATGTTCCAAAATACACAGGAAGACAAATGTATGTCATTGAGTCCCTCTGCCCCTAGATGCTCCCTCCACGCTTGTCACAGAGAACAGCATTTTGCCACGGAATACCATCCATCCTTTAAACATTTATGAAATGTGGCTAGCTCTATTTTCTACTTATGTCAAGGCTTTTAAAAGGCAGTGCTGCTATTAATATTTTACGTTTTTTACGTGTATTTTTTTTTTAATCCCAGTGCCTTTTTTTTAATATCCGGTGGCTTTCCGTGAATTGCTGACGTCAGTAAATCCCTGCACAGAACAGCGCTGGATGCGTTTTGCGAGCGTGAGCAGAGGCGTGCAGCTTCGTGGGGCAGCTGGCAGCGCATCATGCTGTGGGTGACAGGGAGCAGGGCTTTCCTCTGATGGGTCTTTGCAGAAGAACTCAGGGTTTTTAGGGTGCTTCTGCCCTCGGTGGGGCAGCTGCAAACTCCCAACACCATCCAGCCCCTTCCCAGCCTGCAGCGTTACCCCTGTTCTGCTGTTTATTTGCTCTTTCCAGATGCAGGTCTCACACTTACAGGGCCATGGACTCTGCTCCAGCCCTGGGAATCACAGAATCATTAAGGTTGAAAAGAGCAATAACATCTTCTACTCCAACTATCAACCCATGTCTGTGACCGCTCTAGACCATGTCTCTCAGTGCAACATCTCCCATTCCTTTGAACACCTCCAGGGATGCTGACTCCACCACTCCTCGGGCAGCCTGCGCCAGTGCCTCACCAAAGGTGAGGTGCACCCCCCTGGGTTGCAGTGGGAGTTGCTCACCTTACGCATCCAGTGTGATGTTGTGCTACAGGCTGTGCCATGGCTCCGCAGCAGATCCCCTCACCTCTCCGTGGTGCCTTCTCACTGGAAAGCCAAGCAGTCTGCTGTGTGGTTAACAGGAAGCATTGTGTTGGTAGCTCCCACTTTATTGCTCATACACTGCCATCCCTCTTCTGAAACCACTCTGTCTCTGTGTCATGTGCTCACCATCCCTCTGCTTACTGTCACCTCCATCCTTTTCCCCATCCCTTGCACAGCTCAGGACCTCAGAGACTTCCCCAGGACAGCTCAGCAGGATGCCCAGGGAAAGGCTCTCTCCTCCCATACTCAACTGTTGCTTTTCACAGAATCATAGAATCATTCAGGTTGGAAAAGCCCTCCAACATCGCCAAGCCCAACCTCAGCCCACACCCACCATGCCCACTGACCATGTCCCTCAGTGCCACATCTCCACAGTTGTTGAACACCTCCAGGGACGGTGACCCCACCACTCCCTGGGCAGCCTGTGCCAATGCATCACCACTCTCTTGGAGAAGATGTTTTTCGTAACCAAAGAAGAAGTTTTTCCACCAAAACAATGTGGAAACAAGTTGAGAGACCAATCCCCAACCCTGCCCCCACTGAATTCTCTGGACTTTCAAATAACTTATTTCACCACAGAGAAAATGAATTTGACACCATGTTGATATGTACAAGAAATGGAGCAGCAGAGGAGAAGCAGCTTTTTCCTGGAAGCTCACACACTCAGCCAAACACAAAATGTTTTGGAGAACGGTCCCATGTTGGTATCTGGAGAACAGATGCTGTCACCCACTTCAGGACCGAACCAGCCTCCTGGCCTCCATCACCCAGCCTCACGTAGAGAACATCTCATAAAGGCCTGGGATGGTGTTACAAGGGGACACGAACCCTCACGAGGTCTCTGATGAGTGATGGGTGTTCTTGGCTCCCAAAAGCAGTCAGAAAAGGCAGACTGTGCTGTCACAGCCAGGCCTGGCAGTGCTCCGCGGCCTGTGAGCCATTTTATAACACGGGGTTGCTCATGTCCTCATGCTTTAATTGCTGTTTAGCAATGAGGCATTTGGGAGGAGTCTCCCCAGCAGGAGAGATTAGAGAGGGCAATCAGAAGGAGAGATAATAATTGATGAGATTGACTTTCTCTGGTCAGGGGTGTTGGCTAACTCCAGGAAATGCCGTTTTCCTCATTCCCCTCCTATGAGGCTGCCTGAGCATGGCCTGATTTCTCTGACAACCAGCACTCCTGGCCTCATCCAGTCCCAGGACACCTCCCTGCATCTAGCACAGCCCACAGCCCTGGGACCAGCAGCTGGGCTGTGTGTGCGGAGCAGCATTTTTCAGGTGAGAATGTGTATCACAGAATCACAGAACCATACAATGGCTTACATTGGAAGGGACCTTAAAGCCCACCCAGCCCCAAGCCCTGCCATGGGTTGGTAGCCCCCCACCAGATGAGGCTGTACAGAGCCCCAGCCATGGCCTTGGGCACCTCCAGGGATGGGGCACCCACAGCTCTCTGGGCATGAGTTATGTGCACACTTACTCTAAACAACTCGCCTAGTTGTGCCATCTCAGACTTGTCAGACAGAACTTCATTACCACTTCCGTGGGCCTATGGCAGCAATTTCTTTACCATCTTATGCAGCAGATGCTGCAGAAGGCTCACACATGCTCCAGAAGCTCTGAGGTCATGTGGAAACTTTTCAAATTAGTGAGAGCTCCTGGACATGAGATAACTATGTTTTGCAAAGTAAACAGTGCTCCTTGGTACTTTTCAGCTTGTTTAAATAATTTTCAGCCCATTTTTTAAGACAAGTTTGCCTTAAAGGGAAAAGTCTTCAAGTCATATAATGCACGTTACTTGTCTTTTCTTGATGGAGAAAAAAAAATGTGAGCAACTTTTTGCCTATAAAAATCCCTGCCAGGAAGATTAGTGGTTACCGCACAGATCTGTGAACTTGGAAAGTTGGGAGGTATCCCTGAGAATGCTGCTGGCTGCGTACGTGACCTTGAAGAAGTCAATGGACTGGCAACAAGCTGACCTTTTGACTGAGCCCAGCCTGCTCGTCTGCATTTTGATGCAAGAGGGGGTGCTTTCCCCTGGGTTTGTTACTGTGGCTGCTTCTAGTGTTCCACTGAGAAGCCCCACAGACAGAGCAGCATGGCTGTGCTGCTCCTTTTGCAGAATTGAATGAAGCACAGGGCCAGGGGCACCTCATGTGGGCTTGAGAGCCTCAGAGGAGCCTGGAAGGCATATGGTCCAACAAACCACTTACACAGACACTTCCAAGAGCTGCTAAGACTCTGGCATGTCAGTCTCTGGCCCAGTCCATGCTGATGATCTCTCCTATGGATCTCAGTACCTAATGGGTTGATTCGGTTTGTTTGTTTTCAATTCAGCAACCTGCAAAAATGTTCCTGTTCCAGCAGAATGGATTCCTCCTTCTCCAGAAAGCATGCCCTTCCACGTCCATTAGATTCCTTCTGCTGCTGCTTTGGGAGAAGCTGTCTTAATGTTCAGCTGCCAGTCCTATCAATAATCCACAAGCTGTTGTACTCAGCCAGTGCTTGCTTTTACCTGGGGGAGATTGCTGGCAGTACTTCCTCTCAGCTTTGTGTAGCAGTTTTAGTAACATAAATGAGTGGTAGAGATGCTACTGGTATACTCCACTGCTTTTTTTTTTTAAAATAATAGCAGCAGAGAGGAAGCAGTGATAAAATTTAACTGGTTTCTGACTCTGCTGTCTCGATTTTGATGAGGCATTTTTCTCATGATGTTCTAAATTTTCTCTGATGTTCTAAAACTGAACATCACATCCATGAACTAACCTTTTTCCTTCTTTCCAAGACAGGAAAACTTCATTAGTTTGGATGTAATTTGCTCTGTTGGGAGCATGAATACCTACATGCACTGAAGACTTGTACTGAGCAGAAGCTGGCAGCATAAACACATCTTCATTTGGTTCTGAAAATGGTGAGGTCTGTGGTCATTCTTATCTAGATCCAGCTGCTATGAGATCTTTGTTTCCCACGCTCATAAGTTACCTCTTATTGGTAAACAGTTTCATTACTTAACATTTGATCTCAGATAGCAAAGAGAGGTTTGATGCACCAACTTAATCATTATGGTTCTGAATTTTGCTTACTCAGTTCCTTGGCAGACACTTTCCATCTTGTCTTGACATCTTTTGACATATGAACCCAGGGCTTTCCTGTCCTCTGTGCTTGTGAGCTCCAACCTACCATAGCCTGACAGGACTGCTAAATTCCTCATTAACAGTGCAGGAATAGCCCCTGTCCATTCTATACCTCAACTCTTTTTTCCTTTAATTTTCCCACCTGCTGGAGCACACTGTCAGCCCAGTGCCAGTAGTCCTCTTATTGCCCCATGCTCTGTAGTGTCTCTGGCTGCTGTCTCTGGGAACACAGCTTGAACCAAGGAACAGCTGGAAGCAAGCAAAGAGGAAACTGGTCTCTGCTATTGCTGACGGAGGTGGGTAGCCCTTGGTAGCACTTTGAACTCCTGGAGAAGGTACTGAGCACAGTGCTCAGATGCTGCTTGTGGTGAAACGCCTTTGCAGGCATTCAGTCGCTGCCTTCTCTTTGCTCTAACTCGGCCAATACGACTTGAGTTGCCGCAGTCCTGCTGCAGTAGTGGGAAATACCTATTACCCCTTAGTAAACAGGGAGCTTAGGCTATCTTCCAAAGGCCCAGATCCACAAGCTATTTATGTACCCAAGTCCAGCTGATTTTTATCTCAGTTGCCTGAATATCTTTGCATATCTGGGCTTAAGGGTTTTGTCCGTGGTCACGCGGGAAGTCTATGGCAAGCAGAGAAGTAAAAATGCATCCCAAGTTAAAGCTGTAACTACAGTGCCATCCTTACCTTCTTTAGGATATTCTGGGGGCACATCTCCATTTGATGTGAAAACAGCAGTATTTTGCTTCTCCATTTTGATATTTGGCTTTCAAATAAAAATGTGTATCACTGCTCTAAATGATGGCTATTGATTAGCCTCTCATAAACTGGAGAACTCAGTTCAGCTGGCACTGCCATGGCTGAAAGCCAATACTGCCATTGATCATTTAATTAACTGGAAGAAAATTAAAGGAACTGCAATCTGCTGCATCTCAGCTCTCTTGTTATCAGGCTGCAAAGTGCTGATTTCCGCCTAGAGCAACAAGCAGCTCCTTGACCCTGCGATTTAGAAACAGAGCATTACGCATCCCTCCTCATCTACCCACCTGGTAGGCACAGGGTGCAGTGAGACATCCAGCTCTGGACCCCAGGCTCTGCAATACCAGAGTCTGAAGGAGAAATGGATGTTCTATAAAAACCATTCTTTAGAGGCTAAGGTTAGAACATGGGAGCTCTTGAGTTCATTACTAGCATTTCCTTAAAGGGATTGAGATACAGATTTTCATTTTGTTACTTGAAATAATTGGCAGGACAGTAAGCTTGAGACAGAAATTACTGGTCCTGAAAATACAGCGATCTCCTAAAGCTTTGACTTAAACAAGCAAACTGTGAACACAGATAGACAAAATAAAGATTTAAGAAGTCATTGTTTTAATGCTTGTGTTGCCGTATCAAGAGAAGAAAGACAGCTGCCTCTAACTTGTCTTTGCATGCCTAAGTAACATATTAATTGCCTCATTCCCCCATAAATGCCTGCCATCCTGTGAAAGACATGTTATAACAGTCAGTCATTAAAGCTTGCACTGCATTTTTGATGTGCCGCGGGAAAACAAACAAACAAACAAGCAAAACCTCAAGCTCCTGTTTGTTTCAGCTTGATCCAAGTTGGGGAGATGTTAAGGAGAAACATCTAACAAACATGTATCGCTCGAAAGCGTGTCGTGATGCCAAAACAGGAAGAAAACAGAATTTGAAATAGTTCCCAGTACTTGATCAGGCAAAATAGTTTGTTCCCTTTTGCATTTTAATTACAAGTGAGGCCTGTTCATGTTCATCTTTGCATTTATGTCAGTCCTTTCAGTCTTGTGTGAGAAGCTTGCAGTCCAACCTGAAAAATAACAAAGGACTCCGCAGGAGGGACAGAAAGGATCAAAAAAAAAGAACAAGAAACCTCTCTCAAAACGTTGCTGCTGATCATAACTGGCTGCAGGAGTCGGAAATCTGCATGAAATTGAAACCACTTCTCCTTCTGAGACATGCATTGTCCCTCTGCTCTGAGTTATAACTTCTGTGCACACGGCAGCACAGTTCTTGCTGCCTCTGCTGACTGCTGCTCCTTCCCTTGTGTGCTGTCAAGGCATTTCGCTTGTGTTTACCATACCATCAAAAAGGAAGCCGGGCAAAGACGAAAGTAAAACAAGCCTGGTAGGTATGAGGTATTATGGTCTGATTGACAGATCGGGAGTGTCCTGCTGGCTTCTAGGATGTAGGTTAAAAACACTTCGTTGGTCACAAGTAAAAACAGCTCGTTTGTGTGATGACAGCCGGTGGTGCTCTGCTCACCGCAGCCTCGTGAGAAAGTCGCACTCTGGGTGTGTGAGCAGGGTGAGAGGAAGAGGAGATGGAGGTGTTTGAGTCCCCATGCCACAGAGCAGGAGAGATAGCCAGGGGAACAGTGCCTGGTGTGATCAGAGGGACTCAGGACCAAGATGAATTGGTAATCGGCAATCCCAAGCACAGATACATTTTGGGTGGAGAATGGCTTGAGAATAGCTCTGAGGAGAAGGATTTGGGGGTGCTGGTTGATGCAAGACGCAACAATGCCGGCAGTGTGCGCTTTCAGCCCAGAAGGCCAACTGTATCCTGGGTTGCATCAAGAGAAGTGTGATCAGCAGGTTGAGGGAGGTGATTCTGCCCCTCTACTCTGCTCCCATGAGACCCCACCTGGAGTACTCCATCCAGTTCTGGGGCCCCCAGCACAAGAAGGACATGGAGCTGTTGGATCAGGTCCAGAGGAGGGTCATGAAGATGATCAGAGGGCTGCAGCACCTCTCCTACAAGGACAGACTGAGAGAGCTGGGACTCTTCAGAATGGAGAAGAGAAGGCTTTGGGGGCACCTTATAGCGGCCTTCCAGTACATGAAGGGGGGCCTACAGGAAAGCGGGGAGGGACTTTTTATAAGGACAGGTAGTGACAGGATGAGGGGAAATGGTTTTAAACTGGAAGAGAGTAGATTTAGACAAGATATCAGGAAGAAATTCTTTACTGTGAGGGTGGTGAGACACTGGAACAGGTTGCCAGGGGAGGTTGTGGATGTCCCCTCCTGGAAGCATTCAGTGCCAGGCTGGATGGGGCTGTGAGCAACCTGCTCTAGAGGGAGGGGGAGGTGTCCCTGCCTATAGCAAGAATTTAGAACTAGATGATCTTAAAAATCCCTTCCAACCCAAACCATTCTATGATTCTATGATTCAATGATTCTATGATTATTTGAGCAGAACCTGCAGCGGAGGCAGCCAGGCCTCAGACTTTTGGCTCCTCTTTCCCAGTCCCATCACTGTGCCAAATGCAGGCCAGAGCCAACAGCTGCGTATCCTGAGCAGTGGGTTATATCTGTGAACTCTTCTGCTTGGAGAGCAGCAAGGGACTGCAGTGCTGAGATCCGAAATCCTTCTTGAAGTAATTTTTACAGTGTCCCACAGGAAGCTTGTAACCAAACCTTGCCTCCTTGAGTTCTCATTCAGGGCTTCAACCACAAACCCATTCTTTTCTGGAAGGATAATTTAAAAAATTCCATCCTCTTTTTGTCCACATTAGGAAAACCACCGTACAATTGGCAATATCTGCTCAGAAGTGGCCTGGGGTTGGCAGGATGTAGGCAACTGGTGAAACTGCATGGTGAAGCCTGCTGAGCATCTGCTTGCCTTCTGCTTTCATCTGGTAGATCCCTTTCATGGGTAGAAAATCCTTCCCTCAAATCTAATTACACTAAATTATACATAGTGCTTTTATTATACTTCGTTATCCACACTGGTGTGCTTCTCTGTGCAGAAGTCAAACTCAAGAGAGTATTTCTTAACACCCAAATGTTCACCGAGGCAGGCAGCCTTCAAGGGATGGTCATATTTTAAAAAAAAAATTGTATTGTGCAAACGCCAAAGGAAGAATAAGATAAGAGAGAGGGGAGAGAAGATAAAGTTAGAAAAGACCAGTGGAAATCACATTTGCCAAAGAGAGATTCTGACTGCCATCACGTACTCCCATTTCATCAAATATTTCATATGTGAGTAACAGCAGCATTAGCTATTACGCTGGGGGTTTGAATGCAATTCAAATTTCAATTCATATTTCTATTGGGAAAGGAGATGGTGGCCAGAGATCTCAGGTTCCAGCACTGTTAAGCATAAGAAGTCATAGAAACAGACCTTGGACCACTGACAGTGTGCAGCAGAGCTGAGGCCAGGAAAGCCAGTGTTGCTGGTATGGGATGTTGCGGTGGCATCCCATGCCATGTGAGTCACCAACTCAAGTTGGTGGAGGGAGTCTTTAGTTCTCTTTAGCATCTTCCATCTGCAAGCCCACACTCAGAAACTGTAAGTGTTCTTTGGAAGGAAGATATCTGAGAAAACTCAGGCGCTGATCTTTTCCCACTGAAGTCAGCAGAAGTTCTGCCAATCAGTATCGCTGGGGTGTGATAGGGTCCTGAGAACAAATGCACACAGTGCCCACCACAATGATATTTGAGCCATCAGCAGAGCGATGTGAAGCCACAGACGGAGCCTATCTCACATCTTTGTGTTGATTTGTTCTGCTGCCGAATCCCTGCTGCTGTCCTCACCGAGCCACTTGCTGACTCACCAGCTTGCCTTCTGCGCATTTGCCCTAATTACTCATATGCAAACTTTATTTTTTTCCGGAAGTTCTTTTAACGTAAGTTGGAGTGTGAACTTAGCACAGCAATAGAGATCAGGAAAAGTGACTACACTCCACTGCAATAAGATTCTGTTATCGGCACCGGCAAAGCGGAAAAGGCATAGCAGAGTTTGAGTGGTGTGACTCAAAAGTTTAATAAAGGGGACAATGGGAAAGAGAATGTTTGCTTAACATCCCTCTAGAGCTGCTATAGCATGAAACGTTCAACTGCTAAACAAGTTTCCACCAACATCATCCTGAAACACAATTAGTTTTTGATGCAGTGTTCTTTATTATGGGTTTGGAGAAAGCAAGTTTGGCATGAGAGAAATGTCTAGTAAGGAGACCACAGCACTTATTCACAGCTCCTCAGCCAGTTCATGCTGGGAAGTCTGACATCTTTGAACAATTAAATTGAGCAATGCAAGTAATTTGTATTCTGAGATTTTCTGCAGTGTGTTCTACTTAGGGACTGTTAATGCATCAAGAACCTTGGTGACTCAATTATTTAAAATGATTGGAATCCTGCATGAGAATGTTCAGTGAAAAACTGTTTCAATGCATTGCATGGTATGTGAATTTAGATGATATTCACTCAATTGCACAAGTGAATCCTGAGATGCCAATGCTTATTGGCATCAAGATTAATAATCATTCAAAGGAGCATCAGTTGTAGGACTGAAAATAAGAGACTACTAGGTGGGAACAGGAGGGTTCAGCAGTCTTACAGCCAGGCAGTCTCTGGATTGCTTTGGTGCTTCTTTGTCTTGTAAGGGAGCCCGATCATCTTTGTTGAGCACTGAGCAGCTGAAGGGCAAAGCAGGCTTTCACTTCTGTGACAACTCATCAGGAACCACTTCATCCTCGCACCCAGTTCAGAGAAGCTGAAACACTTGCTCACAGCCTCCTCTAAGGCATGGGAAGTACCTCTGTTGGCGACATTTCATGAGGGAAACCCCTCTGATGTGTCCCAGTGGCAGAGGCCTGAGTGGGTAGGGGGGCACTGAGCAGGGTATGACATTTCTGCACCTGCCAGGGCATCCCCCTTTGAGCAGGGAAATTCCTTAGAGGTGGTTATTGTGATTCTGTGAGTGCATTAAACAGTGCACAATTGCCATGCTGGAGTGAATTTGTCCCTGTGCATAAACTGGTTATACCTCATTTGGAAAGATGAGTTGTCTGTGAGCTCCTGTGCGGGACTTTGTGGGACTTATGCAAGGGACCTGAGTCTGAGTCTGATGATTTCTCTTCCCGAGGTGCCAGGGAGCACAGCACAACGAATATAGCAGTAGTGCACAGCCACACTGCCATGGGCTATCGTCACATCTCATAAGCTAGGGAAAGCTGGGCTTTGTCAGTGTGTGGATGAAAAACCTTAAAGGAGTAAAAAGGAGTCTGTAGCACCTGCGCCTCTTCTGTGCATCAGACTGCTGTGGGCAGAGGCAATTCATTTCATACAGAAACTTCCTGCAATTTCTATTAAATGTCACGGTCACCGCTTTTTCTTCAAAAGAAATTAAAAGAAAAATCAGCTCATGTTTGCATGCAAAAATGACTGCTGGTTACATGGGAGCTCACAACCCACTGCAGAAATGTTAGGAGGACTCAGTACCGTAACGACATCATTTTGCCCTGCAGGTGTTTCCTACAACGCTACATGTGTGCACAGAAGTGCAGGGATGTTACTTATGCCTGTCAAAGCTTCTTCTGAAAAGGTATAATTACCTCAGAGCTGTGAACTGAGTGGTGTCATATGGCTGAGGTCTGTATGATCGCTTAAAATTCTTGCTGGAGGAAAGCAACAAGATTGCAAAATCACAAGATGTCCCGAGTTGGAGGGGACCCACAAGGACCATGCAGTCCAAACCCTGGCTCCACACAGCACCACCCAAACCCAAACCCTGTGTCTGAGAGCAGTGTCCCAACGCTCCCAATGCTCCCTGGCAGCTTGGGGCCGTGCCCACTGCCCTGGGCAGCCTGTTCCATGCCCACCGCCTTCTGGGGCAGAGCCTTTCCCTAGCCCCCACCTGGCCCTCCCCTGACACAGCTCCATGCCGTTTCCTCAGGCCCTGTCGCTGTCACAGGGCAGAGCTGAGCGCTGACCCTCTGCTCCCTGTGAGGAGCTGCAGTCCGCCACGAGGCCTCCCCTCAACCTCCAGTGAAGGAATACGGGAGCTCTGTGCAGTCCCTTTTCCCACATCTCCACAGAACTGAAAATGCATGAGACTCAAGGAACATAGCTAAGGTCACTGCGGGGCCTTTAATTTTCAGTGTATGGATTCTGGCTGTAAATTTCCTCTCTCCACGCCTGCACAGCTGTGGCTCCGGTTCTCCATCCCAGCGGCTACTTGCGAACGCCCGCACTGGGGCCAGGAGGCGGCCCGAGCCCCTTCCCCTCAGCGCACCTGCAGCCACCCAACCCCGGGCACGGCGGGCACTTTGGCGCCCCCCTGCGGGCGCGGGGCAGCGCAGGGGTAGCTGGGGGCAGCGCCTCGGGGCCGCGCAGGTCCTAACGCCGCCCGCCCGGCACCCCCTCTACCCCAAGGCGCGGAGAGCCCGCGGCGCCGCTGCGTCCCGCCCCGCACACAGCGCTCCACGTGAAGCTCCGGCCCCCTCCTCCCAGCTGTTTGCTCAGCTGACCCCGCAGGCCGAGGGGCCGGGCCGCGACGCCGCTCCTCACTGGCGCAGCGCTGGG